>NC_141879.1:646060875-646363905 GCF_056163025.1 Triticum urartu
TCTCCCTCTCTCCCCGTTCCCGCCGCTCGCGCATCCAGCGCCCCGCTGCCAACCCGGGGCCGTGGCCACCTTCCCCGCGCCGCGCCTGGGCCGCGCGCCTCACCGCTTCCCCTCCCCGCGCTCGCCCGCACGCACAGCCGCGCGCCCGCGGCCGCGCCGCTGCCCGCTAGCTCTGCTGCCGCGTCGCACCCATGGCCACGCCTCGCGCGCGCCTTGCCCTGCACCCGTGGCCCTCCGCCTTGCCTCACCCCCATGCTCGCTGGCACGCACCACCGCCTGCTGCCATGGCTGCTACTTGCCGCTGCTGGCCCCCCTCTCCCCGCCAGCTCCACCCTGCCGCTTTTCCTCGCTAACCACCATCGATGTGACCCCCCGCCGCCTCTCGCCCCGGCGTCCGCCGCTCCGGCCGCCTGACCAGCGCCGTGGCCCCCGGCGCCCCGCAGCGCTCTGTCGGGTTCGGCCATGCCCAGGCGCATGCGCCCGTGACCGCACGCCCGCTAAGGCCCCCACCGGCCCTATGACAAGTGGGGCTGAGCCCCAGAACGTTTAATAAAAAAAGGGGAAAAATAAATAACTAATTAATTAATTAATTAATTAAGGAATTAATTAAGTTAGTTAATTATAATTAGATTAACCTAATCACTAATTAACCTAATTAACTGTTAGTTAATTAAAACAGAGTATGACGATCGGGACCCACACGTCAGTTGACTGCTGACGTCATGATGACGTCAGCAGACACTATTCTGGATAATGTTGATTAAATTAAATAAATAAATCCTAAAAATGATTTAAATCTTTTAAAATTAATATAAAATAAACCGTAGCTCGGATGGAAAAACTTTGTACATGAAAGTTGCTCAGAACGACGAGACGAATTCGGATACGCAGCCCGTTTATCCGCCACGCATCCCTAGCATAGCGAACACGCAACTTTCCCCCTCCGGTTCGTCTGTCCGAAAACGCAAAACACTGGGAATACTTTCCCGGATGTCATCCCCCTTCACCGGTATCACCTACTACCGCGTTAGGGCACCTCTAACGTCGTTACTTGTCATGTCATGCATCACTATGCATATGCTTGCTTATATATTTATTGTTTCTTCCCCCTCTTCTCTCTCTAGACACCGAGACCGACGCCGCTGCTACCCCGTACGACTACGGTGTTGACGACCCCTCTCTCTTGCCAGAGCAACCAGGCAAGCCCCCCCTTTGATCACCAGATATCGCCTACTCTTCTCTATACTGCTTGCATTAGAGTAGTGTAGCATGTTACTGCTTCCCGTTAATCCTATACTGATGCATAGCCTGTCCTTGCTACTACTGTTGTTACTTTTACCTGCAATCCTAATGCTTAGTATAGGATGCTAGTTTATCATCAGTGGCCCTACATCCTTGTCCGTCTGCCATGCTATACTATCGGGCCGTGATCACTCGGGAGTTGATCACGGGTATATACTATATACTTTGTACATGATACATGTGGTGATTAAAGACGGGTCGGCTCGTAGGAGCACCCGCGAGTGGATCTTTGAGGTGGAGCGACAGGGCAGGTTCCGACCACCTAGGAGAGAGGTGGGCCTGGCCCTGGTCGGCGTTCGCGGATACTTAACACGCTTAACAAGATCTGGGTATTTGATCTGAGTCTGGCCATTTGGTCTATACGCACTAACCATCTACGCGGGAGTAGTTATGGGTATCCCGGCGTCGTGGTATCAGCCGAAGCCTTCGTGCGTCAGCAACTGAGTGGCGCGCGCCGGATTGGACTGGAAGGCCACTAGGCTAGGTCTGCTTTCGGCCGCGTTCGCAACGTGCAGGTGTGCTAAGGGCGATGGGCCCAGACCCCTGGGCGCTTAGGTTTAGACCGGCGTGCTGGCCTCTCTGTTGGTCTAGGTGGGGCTGCGACGTGTTGATCTTCCGAGGCCGGGCATGACCCAGGAAAGTGTGTCCGGCCAAATGGGATCGAGCATGTTAGGGTATGTGGTGCACCCCTGCAGGGAAGTTAATCTATTCGAATAGCCGTGATCTTCGGTAACAGGACGATTTGGAGTTGTACCTTGACCTTATGACAACTAGAACCGGATACTTAATAAAACACACCCTTCCAAGTGCCAGATACAACCGGTGGTCGCTCTCTCACAGGGCGACGAGGGGAGGATCATCGGTTAGGATTATGCTATACGATGCTACTTGGAGGTCTTCAGTCTACTCTCTTCTACATGCTGCAAGACGGAGGCTGCCAGAAGCGTAGTCTTCGAAAGGACTAGCTATCCCCCCCTTATTCCGGCTTTCTGCAGTTCACTCCACATATGATACCCTTATTCCATTTGATACCAATGCATACATATGTAGTATAGTTCCTTGCTTGCGAGTACTTTGGATGAGTACTCACGGTTGCTTTCTCCCTCTTTTCCCCCTATCCCTTCTACCTGGTTGACGCAACCAGATGTTGGAGCCCAGGAGCCAGACGCCACCGTCGACGACGACTCCTACTACACCGGAGGTGCCTACTACTACGTGATGCCCGCTGACGACGACCAGGAGTAGTTAGGAGGATCCCAGGCAGGAGGCCTGCGCCTCTTTCGATCTGTATCCCAGTTTGTGCTAGCCTTCTTAAGGCAAACTTGTTTAACTTATGTCTGTACTCAGATATTGTTGCTTCCGCTGACTCGTCTATGATCGAGCTCTTGTATTCGAGCCTTCGAGGCCCCTGGCTTGTAATATGATGCTTGTATGACTTATTTTATTTGTAGAGTTGTGTTGTGATATCTTCCCGTGAGTCCTTGATCTTGATCGTACACATTTGCGTGCATGATTAGTGTACCGTCAAATCGGGGGCGTCACATATGTGATATGCTTTCGGACCTTCCTTGCGCTAGCTTTGCGATGAAAGAACTTGGTATTACTATCACCTTCTGCCAGCCATTGAATACGGACTCCTTGACGCCACATAATCTCCTCCCGCAGACATAACTCGGTCATCCGAGCTTCGACCCTTTTTTCTTCATCAGACGGGCCGACTCGGCTGGGCATAGCACGCAAGCCCTGCAGCTGCGTTCGTAGAGCCCGCAGTTCCGTCCGGACAGCACCAAAAGTGGTGCGACCCCAGCGCTGTAGAGAGCCAGCGACCGAAGCCAGTTTACGCGATAGATCAGCCACAGTCAACGCTCGGCCGGTAGCATTCCAAGCTTCTGTGACCACATCTCCAAATCCTGGGCCCCGCTCCCACATACACTCGTATCGGAATTGTTTCTGTCGCGCTCTAACACTTGTATCCACCAGATCAGTATCCAAAAGTATTGGGCAGTGGTCAGACTTGGCTGCCGTGAGGTGTTCCACAGTAGCGAAAGGGAAAAGTCCTGACCAACAAGATGTTGCTAAAGCTCGGTCCACAGTAGCGAAAGGGAAAAGTCCTGACCAACCACTTTTTTCTCCCAAGTCCAGTCTAGGCCCCTGTAACCAAGGTCAGCAAGGCCACACACATCCACCGCTTCTCTAAAAGCTTCGATCTGGCCACTATCCCGTTCATTGGGACCATGTTGTTCATCAGCTCTCAATATCTCATTGAAATCACCTATGCACATCCATGGGAGGGTACTCTCCCCCCTAAGTCTCGTCATTGTGTTCCATGTTTTATACCTCAAACTTCTTGTTGCTTCTCCATAGAAACACGTTAACCTCCATTGTTCCCTGCCTGGTTCAGTAACCCAGGTGTCCACATGATACTCTGAATAATTCTTTATTGCAACATCAAGAGAGGTTTTCCAAAAGATGCAAATGCCGCCACTGCGACCAGTACTACCAACACCAAAACTGAAATCAAAACCTAAGGAAGAACGAAGACCCTCAACACGAGCCTTTTGTAATTGAGTTTCTACTAAACAAAGGATAGATGGCGAGCTGATCTCAAGGAGATCACGGAGTTCGCGAACTGCCGTAGGGTCGCCTATCCCGCGGCAGTTCCAACTTAGTATTTTCATTGGGCCTGGCGGAACCCCTGGTCGGAGCCCACCAATGTCGCCATCTTGTCATTGCTCTTCTTTGAGGGAGAGCATCCCTTCCTTTGTTTCTTGACGTCTCGTGGTGAGACATACGCCGGAGGTAGCGGCGGGGTTGCACCCTGGACGGTGCCTGCAAGAGCCAAATTTTGAGCCTCAGGTGTTATAGCCATAGAGCCCGGCCGAACCATCAGTGCCGCTGCGTTGGCACTCTCGGACATCGCTGCATCCAGATTGCGTCGAGCCCCCACTTCATCTCTGATCTCGGTCTCTGCTGCAGCCGTTTTCAGGGGGCTGGTCACATCATCCTCCTCTGCTTCTGAATCCAGGCCTGCCTCATGCGATGATCTCTTCCGGGGGCGAGTTTTGGCGACGTTCCGGACCTGTACGTCTTGCCCTGCCCCGCCCTCGTCTTGCCGCACGGCCACCCCGCGCCCCACGATCCCAGCTGGGTTGCTCCTGAGGTGCCTCCCTTCTTGTTGCTAGCATCCAGCTTCCCCACTGTTTATTCTTCTCCTCCCAAACTCCATCACCACATTCCTCATGATTGTGACCCATGAGACCGCACACCTTGCAGAAGAAAGGAATCTTCTCATACTTCACCGGAAGAAACTTGCTCCCCTCACCAGTAACATTCAGGGGCGTCACCCTCGTCAGCGGTTTATTCACCTGTATCCTCGCTCGAACCCTGACATAGTCACCCTCATAAAAGAGGCGAGGCGAGAGTTGTGTCTCCTTCACGCGACCAATACGGCGAGCTAATTGATCCACTACTTCTGCTTTCCGGTACAGCTCCGGGATATTGTGTATCTGGGCCCAAACATACAGACCATCAAAGACAACAGATGACGGCTCCTACTTGTCGTCATAATCCTCAATAAGCATCCCCATCCCCCTAAACAGCCATGGACCTCCATGCACAACCTTCTTCCAATCACCCAGGCAAAACATCTGAAAGATGAAGAGATTTTCACCCGCCTCGCGATAAGTTGGCACATTAGCAAGCCTCCAGACTGACTTCAGCGTCTCGAACATCGCCGACGCGCTGAACTGCCTTGTCGTGTTTAACTTCCCAATCGTAAGCCACCTCGCATCTGCTGCGTACTTCTTCACCTCTTCTTCTCCCACCACAACATCATCAAGCTCCTCATCCTGCAGATCCAGGTGTTTCAGCATCTCCTCCAAGTTTCTCCCTGCTAGGCCTGCCGAAGACGACGACCCCTCATGGCCCGCCATCTAGGTTACGGCGGCGGCTTCGGGGAAAACAGCACCAGAAACCAGCGTGGAGCCCTAGCCCCCTTGTGTCCCCGCAGATCAGGCAGGTTAGCCGGCGTCGATCGGGATAAGACTCTAGACGACGACTAGATCGCCGCCGCTAGAGGCGAAAACCCTAAGCGAGAGGGTAGAAAAAACCACGCAGATGTGGGCTAGCTATATACAGGTTCACGTGTTTGAAATATTTTGGGTTAATACAGATACATTGGCGGAGCTACACACAAGCAAAAAATGGTCATGACCAGCCTGGCCCAAACCCAATACACTGTTTTTTTCTTTGAGAAACACACAAACCAAATAAAACTAAGGTGTCAGAGTAAAACACTAGACATAAGGCTAAACATTTTAGGCTCTGGTTCAGCCTGGCCCACCCTAGCCCGCCTAACATATTGTCTCAAGTTCTGCGACGGTAGGTACCGGTCAATAATCCACCATTCATTGTTTTGTGGAGATTAGTGTCAACCATTCACATACTCCTTAGAGTATGCATGTTGCTTACATGGAAATGCATGCGAATCTTTCTCTCTACAGCTGCTTTTGTAAGTGGAAGAATTGAAGAGAGAGAGAGAGAGAGAGAGAGTTGCATGCAGCATCCCACGGTCTCTCCCCCATAAAATGCAAGCATTTTATTTCTTTGAAGTTTTTTAGATGATTGATATCTTTTGAATCAAAACTTTATTTTTGAATATTTATATACATTTGAATTACTAACGACAAGATCTTCAAAACAAGACCAATTTTAGGTACATTTGAAGCTAGTTCAAATTTTATATTATTTTCAGTTTCAATTTCATAAAATGGATTTCAGTATTTCTGAAAGTGGTTTCAATTATGTTCGAGACATTTCAACACTTCAATCCTTGAAACTGATCATTTCAATTTGTAAAACAAAAAAATATCACAAATATGCATATTCAGTTTCACATATTAGAAAAAACAGCTTCACATATTTTAGAAATCGGTTTGACATATTGAAAGAAAATCTATTACACTCATTTTCACAATACATTTCAAATATTAAAAAAAATCACACATTTTGGTTTGACATATTGAAGCAATATCTGTGCGCCATATTTGCAAATTATGTTTCACACATTGAAATGATATTTGTTTCACATATTTCAAATATGTTTCGCACACTAAAGAATAATCTATTTCACATATGTTGGTAATCGATTTCACTCATTTAGATAAGATCTCTTTCAAATAATTCAAAATTTTGTTTCGTGCAACGAAACAAAATATGTTTCACACATTCTGTTTCACATATTGATACCAAATCCGTTTCACATATTTCAGAAATATGTTTCACATACACATCTCACTTTCACACTTGTGAAACTGATAAAGTCAGTATGTGAAATTGGTTTGGAGGTGAAGCGACTGCGGCTTCATCTGTTTGCATTGAAACCTTTTACACACTCAACATACACCATTAAATATAACATGCCAAAATTTGGCATTTTCCCAAACGAGTTTGCTATATTTAAGCCTTTAAATGCATCCTAGGCATTTAATGGATATGATTCAAATTTGAATTGCAGTTGCATTATACCACAATACCACAATATAAAAGGAGTTCCAAACACCGGGGGAAAGACTCAACACCAACATGGAACTTCGTGGTTATTTAATTCTGAAGAGTTCTAACAAAGCCAGAAATATACAAAACCTGGGATGGTGTCATGATATAACCCTTAGAGGTCGTGGTAAAATTTAGTTAATGTTTCATAAAAGTTGTCACGTAGACAGCTTAGAAGCCAAACCATCATGAAGGAAGACTCTTGATTTTGAGAAGGAATCGGTTAGGTTTGGAGGCGAAGCAACCGCTACTTCATTGGCCTTGAACTTTAGAGCCAACATACACCATTACATGTAACATGTCAAAAGTTGGTATTATAATGGGTTTGTTTGCCATATTTAAGCCATTAAGTATGTTCCTATGTATTTGACAGATCAAATTCAAATTTAAATTACAGTTACATGAAATAGTGGTTAGGAATTGGCTAAAAATCTTATTAATGGTCTTTAGTCTATGTTTACCCCTTGTACCACATAATACAAGGAGTTTGTGTCATGGTATGACACCTAGAAGCCGTCGTAAAAAATTGAGAATGACTCACAAAAGTTTTCACGTAGACTGCTTAGAAATTGGATCATCTCCGAGGAAGAATCTAGCTTTCGAGAAGGAAATGATCAGGTTTGGAGGTGAAGCTACACCTGCTTCATCTGTTGGACTTGAAACTTTTTTGCCCTCAACATACACCACTACATGTAACATGTCAAAATTTACTATGTAACATACTGAAATAATCTATTTCACACATTTCAAAGTTGTTTCACATATTTTGAAAATCTATTTCACTCATTAAACAAAATCTATTTCACGTATTTGAAAATTTGATTTAATGCATTGAAACAAAATTTGTTTCACATATGTCAAAAATCTGTTTCACACATTGAAATGAAATCTATTTCACATACTTCGAAAATTATTTCACACACTGAAATAAAATCTATTGTACATATTTCAAAAATCTGTTTCACGCACTGAAAAAAAAACCATTTTACATATTTCAGAAATTTGTTTCACACATCTAAACAAAGATCTCACTTTCACATGAACTAAAATGGTAATTTCAACATGTGAAACCGATAATTTTGATATGTGAAATTGATATTTATTCAATATATGGAATTGAAGTAGCAAATATAAATAAGTTTGAAATGTATCAAATATCAGAATTGTTCTAAGGGTCGTGTCATCGAGAATTCAAATATGTAAAGCATTTATTGTGTTAAAAAGTGATTCAAAAATAGTTATTCCAGATGTATCCAAGATTGGTCTTCTTTTACAGTTCTTATCGCCAAGATTCCAAATATGTAATTTGTTTTGAAAATATAAGTTTCGTTTAGAAGGTATGAACCATCTAAATTATCTTAAGTAGTTACAAGGAATCGGTTTTGAAAAAGAGGACAATGGTAGGGAAATGTCTTTGGTTCTTGGGTGCATATACACCCAATATGAGATTTGTTCTTAATAATTGCGTAAAGGTTAAAAGATTCTAGAACTTTGTTGTTTTGGAATAAACTTGACTTTCTTTTGCACTAGTATATATCTTTTTTGCAAAGGAAAACCCCCTGTTGACTTCAAGCCAAAAAGAATAAAATTTATAGCTATATACAATTTACTGTTCACACCTATTTGACCTTTATTTTTTGTTTCTTACCCTGAAGTCAGTTGGGTTTTTTTCCTTCGCGGATTTTTTTCAAGTACAATAAACGGTCAACTTTATTTCAAAAGCATTTTCAGTTTATTTTATCTTTTGAAATTTTTATTATTTGTTCATATTGAATGTATATATACACCGGTGAACCAAACGTTCTCTTCCGACAATGCTACAACAAGTGTGGACGTTAGTTAGAGAAGGGATAGAAACGCCATACACGTGTCCTTTAATAATGGGCTTCAATTGACCGCACATGATTGACGTATACAAGAGGTGGACAGCACAGTACACCTATATACCAGTTAGGCTCATAGCCGTGAGTACACATGATGGAAAAATCGCTGTCAAGATGAAACTAAAACATGCCGAAACCCTTCTTGTAATCCTATTATTTTGACCTCTAACGATCTCGTCACGAGAAAAACATGACGAGCCTCGTTCAGGCGGGTAAATGCATGCTTTAGATGCTACTCCCTCCTTCCATCTATACAGGGCTTAATGTGATTTTTAAGACCGATATTGACTATTGGCAAGGTTAATACTTTCTCTGTCACAGTTTAGAAGGCACAGTTAAATTTGCGTGCGCTTCCACAATAGACAAAGTTTAGAGCGCATTGCATTTATTTCTAGTAGCTAATTAGTACTCCGATATACAATTTTAATATGCATGCATAGTATGAATGCTATTTTTTAGCCCATCTCACAACCAATAGATAACCACCTAGGTTCCAGAGAATTTCCAAGCGCGCCTTCTAAACCGTGACAGAGGTAGTAGTACATGACATGCACAATGTGAAAATTATATCATTGAAAGCTCCTTTCACATACGAATTTAACGGTGTGCTTTGTGTAAGTTGCATGTCATATATTATTGCTTTAATATTTGGTTAAAATTAGTCTCGAAAAACGTATTAGGCCTTATATAGATGGAAGGAGGGAGTAGGAATTTCTAGGTAATTACGCAGCGTCTTGTGTGCCTGGCGGGCAATATATGTAGCATTCGTAGCTAGGGCAGGTGAAGTATACCCATCCAACAGCGGCGTGTCAAGTATCGCTACCGCAAGCGATGACATCACCGTAATTACACCGTGCAGTAGAGTAAAGCGCCGTGCCTATCCTACCTAGAACACCTGACGTGAGACGGCCCCGCGCCAAACCAAGCGTCACTCCATTATAAACTCTAGTGCGCGGGTGCGTGCTTCGGCCAGCAGCAGCAGCCAGCTCTGGCAGGCGGTAGCTAGCCAGGTTGAAGACGACAAGGTCTGCGGCGTTCATCCATCGTACGTCTTCCATGGCGCCGCAGCACTTCCTGGTCGTCGCGTTCCCGGGCCAGGGCCACATCAACCCGGCGCGGGCTCTGGCGGAGCGCCTCGCGCGGGCCACGCCGGGCGCGCGGGTCACGCTCTCGGCCTCTGTGTCCGCGCACAGGCGCATGTTCCCCTCGCTGGCGTCCCCCGACGACGAGGTCCACGACGGCGCCATCTCCTACGTCCCGTACTCGGACGGCTACGACCACGGCTTCAGCCTCTTCGCCGGCGACGGGGACGAGGCGCAGAGGTACGTGGAGGCGTTCGGCCGCGTCGGCCGCGAGACCTTCGCGGCGGTGCTGGACCGCCTCGCGGCGCGGGGCCGGCCCGTCACGTGCGTGGTCTACGCCATGCTCATGTGGTGGGCCGCGGAGGTCGCCCGTGAGCGCGGCGTGCCCCGAGCGCTCTACTGGATCCAGCCGGCCACCATGCTGGCCGTCTACTACCACTACTTCCATGGGTACGAGCGGCTCGTGACGGAGCATGCTGCTGAGCCGGGGTTCACGGTGTCCATGCCGGGCCTCCCGCCGATGGCGATCCGGGACCTCCCGAGCTTCTTCACCAATCTTACGGACAGAAGGTTAGTTGCGGCGTTCGGGGACATCCGCAGAACGTTCCAGCAGCTGGACCTGGACGTCCACAGTAGCAGCAGCGCTGGAGGAAGCAGGCAGCCCATGGTGCTCGTGAACACCGTCGAAGAATTAGAGACCATGGCTCTCGCGTCCGTTCCTGGACTGGACGTGTTCCCCGTCGGGCCAGCCGTGGTGTCGCTCTTCACCGAGGGCGAGAGCGGCACGAGTGGCACCGCCGCCGCAGTAGGAGATCTCTTTGAGCACGACGAAAATGGTTACATGGAGTGGCTGGACACGAAGCCAGCACGGTCGGTGGTGTACGTGTCGTTCGGGAGCATGGCGGCGGTGAGCAAGCGACAGAAGGACGAGCTGAAGCGAGGCCTCGCAGCTAGCGGCCGACCGTACCTGTGGGTGGTGCGGAACAACAACAGAGGCGACGGCTTTGACGACGCCGGCGACGAGCGGGGCATGGTGGTTGGGTGGTGCGACCAGGTGCGGGTGCTGTCGCATCCGGCCGTCGGGTGCTTCGTGACGCACTGCGGCTGGAACTCCACGCTGGAGACCGTGGCGTGCGGCGCGCCGGTGGTCGCCGTGCCACAGTGGTCCGACCAGGACACGAACGCGCGCCTGGTCGTCCAGTGGGGCATCGGCGTGCGCGCCGCGACCGACGTTGACAGGGTTCTGGACGCGGAGGAGCTCGCGAGGTGCCTGGAACTGATCATGGGTGACAGGGAGGAGGGTGCCGCCATACGAGCGAGCTCGGCGGCGTGGAAGGCGAAGTTGCAGCAAGCGATCGCGGCCGGCGGCTCATCCGGTCTTAACCTCAGGACTTTCCTGGACCAATTTGCGAATGATGCTTAGAAGCATTTATGTACTATACGAGTCCTCGTTTTTTGTTCTGCAATATAAAAACCTTGAGTATAATTGTCTGGTGATGTATTTTCTCACGCCCTTCAACACCTTTTAATTTATAGGGCGTGCGTGTATCTTTAGGTCGTCAATTTGACCAACCTAATACAAGTCATATATTACAAAAAATATACCAATATAAACTTTAGATGTTCTATTTTGAAACGATATAATTTTTGTGTTATAGTTTAATTAGGGTGATAAAATTGACAACCTAAGTATACGCGTAGGACTTGTAAACTGAAACGGAGGTAATAGAATAAGTTGTCTGGTGATGTATTTTCTCAGGCCCTTCAACACCTTTCTCTAAAAGAAATTCTATTTCCCATTAAACAAGCCTAGAGCCCGCAAATCAGTGTCACGGCGGCGTTGCCCATCACCATTGCCACACAAGCTGGGTGCCCAACGGTGAGGTCCTAGAGCCCGCAAATCAGTGTCACTCACGGGCAACGGCGGCCGTCACCATTTGCCGCACAAGCTGGGTGGCCAATGGTGAGGGAAGTGGATCCTCTAACATTAAGGAGGAAACTCATCTAAGCTACAGTGCAATCTAGTGCAAAACAAAGAAGAAAAGTTAGAGACACTGTAGCAAACAATGTAATTATCTACTGTAGCAGGTTTTGTGTGGGGTTACTGTTCATGTAAATAAATTTAAAATTAATTTATTGCATCATAATTTTGTTTGTATGTGTTTGTAGTAAATGTATACAATAGATTTGTAATTTGCAAATTAATTCAAGTCATTTTAGTCTTAATCATATGAATGTGAAGGAGGAAAGTTAGAGAATTGTAGCTTAGGTGACTTCTCTTCTTGATGTTAGAGGATCCACATCCTAGCGACGGCGGCACGTGGTGGTGAGACGGGGAGCTGTGCCGTGGGGAGGCAAGGCGGCGTGGCCGCGTGGGAAGGCAGGACGGTCAGGCGGTGCAGGAGGTGCGGCGTGGCGCGTCATGCCGGGACCGTGCGGCGGCGGGCCTGGCGACTCCGCGAGGGTGTCCAGGTGGTTTCGGTCCGCCAAAATTATATGAGAAGATTATCTTTCCGTAAATGTAAAGGAGAGTTGAGGTAAATATATATGGGATCTTGTAAAAAAATCTGGATTTATGGAGGTATCGAAGGGCTATTTGTGTCCGTAAAAATGCTACTCCCTCTGTTCCAAATTACTTGTTGCAAGTATGGATGTATTTAGAATTAAAATACATTTAAATACATTCATTTCTACGACGAGTAATTTGAAACGGAGAGAGTACACGTTAGCTTCATGTCAGACGACTGATTTTTTAAATTTCGGTCAATCAAATTTATGGCCATTATTCAAGGTGGTTTGTGTGATGCGTGAAGGAAATATGCCCTAGAGGCAATAATAAAGTTATTATTTATTTCCTTATTTCATGATAAATGTTTATTATTCATGCTAGAATTGTATTAACCGGAAACATAATACATGTGTGAATACATAGACAAACAGAGTGTCACTAGTATGCCTCTACTTGACTAGCTCGTTAATCAAAGATAGTTATGTTTCCTAACCATGGACAAAGAGTTGTTATTTGATTAACGGGATCACATCATTAGGTGAATGATCTGATTGACATGACCCATTCCATTAGCTTAGCACCCGATCGTTTAGTATGTTGCTATTGCTTCCTTCATGACTTATACATGTTCCTATGACTATGAGATTATGCAACTCCCGTTTGCCGGAGGAACACTTTGGGTGCTACCAAACGTCACAACGTAACTGGGTGATTATAAGGAGCATTACAGGTGTCTCCAAAGGTAGATACTGGGTTGGCGTATTTCGAGATTAGGATTTGTCACTCCGATTGTCGGAGAGGTATCTCTGGGCCCTCTCGGTAATGCACATCACATAAGCCTTGCAAGCATTGCAACTAATGAGTTAGTTGCGAGATGATGTATTATGGAACGAGTAAAGAGACTTGCCGGTAACGAGATTGAACTAGGTATTGGATACCGACGATCGAATCTCGGGCAAGTAACATACCGATGACAAAGGGAACAACGTATGTTGTTATGCAGTCTGACCGATAAAGATCTTCGTAGAATATGTAGGAACCAATATTGACCGGAGAC
Organism: Triticum urartu; assembly: GCF_056163025.1. NCBI lineage: Eukaryota > Viridiplantae > Streptophyta > Magnoliopsida > Poales > Poaceae > Triticum > Triticum urartu. Next base: position 646,074,262 of record NC_141879.1, read on the forward strand.
GTGTCTCGGTCATGTCTACATTGTTCTCGAACCGTAGGGTCCGCACGCTTAAGGTTTCGATGACAGTTATATTATGAGTTTATGAGTTTTGATGTACCGAAGGAGTTCGGAGTCCCGGATGAGATCGGGGACATGACGAGGAGTCTCGAAATGGTCGAGACGTAAAGATCGATATATTGGACGACTATATTCGGACTTCGGAAAGGTTCCGAGTGATTCGGGTATTTTTCGGAGTACCGGAGAGTTACGGGAATTCGCTGGGAGAAGTATTGGGCCTTGATGGGCTTTAGTGGGAAGAGGAGAAAAGGCCTGCTGCGCCCCCCCTCCCCTCTAGTCCGAATTGGACTAGGGAAAAGGGGGCCGGCCACCTTTCCTACTCCTCCACTTCCTTCTCCCTTCCTCCCCTCTTGGTGGACTCCTACTAGGACTTGGAGTCCTAGTAGGACTCCACATCCTGGCCGCGCCTAGCCTTGGCCGGCCTCCTCCTCCTCCATCCTTTATATACAGGGGCAGGGGGCACCCCATAGACACACAAGTTGATCCTTGAGATCGTTCCTTAGCCGTGTGCGGTGCCCCCTGCCACCATATTCCACCTCGATCATATCGTTGTAGTGCTTAGGCGAAGCCCTGCGTCGGTAGAACATCAAGATCGTCACCACGCCGTCGTGCTGACGGAACTCTTCCCCGACGCTTTGCTGGATCGGAGCCCGGGGATCGTCATCGAGCTGTACGTGTGCTGAGAACTCGGAGGTGCCGGAGTAACGGTGCTTGGATCGGTCGGATCGGGAAGACGTACGACTACTTCCTCTACGTTGTGTGATCGCTTCCGCAGTCGGTCTGCGTTGGTACGTAGATAATACTCTTCCCTCTCATTGCTATGCATCACCATGATCTTGCGTGTGCGTAGGAAAATTTTGAAATTACTACGTTCCCCAACAGTGGTATCAGAGCCTAGGTTTTATGTGTTGATGTTATATGCACGAGTAGAACACAAGTGAGTTGTGGGCGATATAAGTCATACTGCCTACCAGCATGTCATATTTTGGTTCAGCGGTATTGTTGGATGAAGCGGCCCGGACCGACATTACGCGTACGCTTACGCGAGACCGGTTTCCCCGACGTGCTTTGCACATAGGTGACTTGCGGGTGACTGTTTCTCCAACTTTAGTTGAACCGAGTGTGGCTACGCCCGGTCCTTGCGAAGGTTAAAACGGAGTCAAATTGACAAACTATCGTTGTGGTTTTGATGCGTAGGTGAGATTGGTTCTTGCTTAAGCCTGTAGCAGCCACGTAAAACTTGCAACAACAAAGTAGAGGACGTCTAACTTGTTTTTGCAGGGCATTTGTGATGTGATATGGTCAAGACGTGATGAGATATAAGTTGTTGTATGAGATGATCATGTTTTGTTGAAGTTATCAGCAACTGGCAAAATCCTTATGGTTGTCTCTCTATTGCATGAGATGCAAGCATCCAATAATTGCTTTACTTTATCGCTATGCGATAGCAATAGTTGCAAGAGCAATTGTTGGCGAGACGACCACACGACGACACATTGATATAGATCAAGATGATGGAGATCATGGTGTCATGCCGGTGACGATATAGATCATGACAGTACTTTGGAGATGGAGATCAAAGAAGCAAGATGATGATGGCCATATCATGTCACATATTTTGATTGCATATGATGTTTATCTTTTATACATCTTATTTTTGCTTTGATTGACGGTAGCATTATAAGATGATCTCTCACTAAATTATCAAGAAGTGTTCTCCCTGAGTATGCACCGTTGCCAAAGTTCGTCGTGCCCAGACACCACGTGATGATCGGGTGTGATAAGCTCTACGTCCATCTACAACGGGTGCAAGCCAGTTTTGCACACGCAGAATACTCAGGTTAAACTTGACGAGCCTAGCATATGCAGATATGGCCTCGGAACACGGAGACCGAAAGGTCGAGCGTGAATCATATAGTAGATATGATCAACATAACGATGTTCACCATTGAAAACTACTCCATCTCACGTGATGATCGGTTATGGTTTAGTTGATTTGGATCACGTGATCACTTAGAGGATTAGAGGGATATCTATCTAAGTGGGAGTTCTTAATTAATATGATTAATTGAACTTAAATTTATCATGAACTTAGTCCTGGTAGTATTTTGCAAATTATGTTGTAGATCAATAGCTCGCGTTGTTGCTTCCCTGTGTTTATTTTGATATGTTCCTAGAGAAAATTGTGTTGAAAGATGTTAGTAGCAATGATGCGGATTGGATCCGTGATCTGAGGTTTATCCTCATTGCTGCACAGAAGAATTATGTCCTTGATGCATCGCTAGGTGACAGACCTATTGCAGGAGCAGATGCAGACGTTATGAACGTTTGGCTAGCTCAATATGATGACTACTTGATAGTTTAGTGCACCATGCTTAATGGCTTAGAATCGGGACTTCAAAGACGTTTTGAACGTCATGGACCATATGAGATGTTCCAGGAGTTGAAGTTAATATTTCAAGCAAATACCCGAGTAGAGAGATATGAAGTCTCCAACAAGTTCTATAGCTAAAAGATGGAGGAGAATCGTTCAACTAGTGAGCATGTGCTCAGATTGTCTGGGTACTACAATCGCTTGAATCAAGTGGGAGTTAATCTTCCAGATAAGATAGTGATTGACAGAATTCTCTAATCACCATCACCAAGTTAGTAGAACTTCGTGATGAACTATAATATGCAAGGGATAACGGAAACAACTCCCAAGCTCTTCATGATGATGAAATCAACGAAGGTAGAAATCAAGAAAAACATCAAGTGTTGATGGTTGACAAGACCACTAGTTTCAAGAAAAGGGCAAAGGGAAGAAGGGGAACTTCAAGAAGAACGGCAAGCAAGTTGCTGCTCAAGTGAAGAAGCCCAAGTCTGATCCTAAGCCTGAGACTAAGTGCTTCTACTGCAAAGGGACTGGTCACTGGAAGCGGAACTACCCCAAGTGATTGGCGGATAAGAAGGATGGCAAAGTGAACATAAGTATATTTGATATATATGTTATTGATGTGTACTTTACTAGTGTTTATAGCAACCCCTTAGTATTTGATACTAGTTCAGTTGCTAAGAGTAGTAACTCGAAACAGGAGTTGCAGAATGAACAGAGACTAGTTAAGGGTGAAGTGACGATGTGTGTTGGAAGTGGTTCCAAGATTGATATGATCATCATCGCACACTTTCCTATACTTTCGGGATTAGTGTTGAACCTAAATAAGTGTTATTTGGTGTTTGCGTTGAGCATGAATATGATTTGATCATGTTTATTGTAATACGGTTATTCATTTAAGTAAAAGAATAAATTGTTGTTCTGTTTACATGAATAAAACCTTATATGGTAACACACCCAATGAAAATAGTTTATTGGATCTCGATCGTAGTGATACACATAATGATAATATTGAAACCAAAATATGCAAAGTTAATAATGATAGTGCAACTTATTTGTGGCACTGCCGTTTAGGTCATATTGGTGTAAAGCGCATGAAGAAACTCCATGCTGATGGGATTTTGGAATCACTTGATTATGAATCACTTGATGCTTGCGAACCATGCCTCATGGGCAAGATGACTAAGACTCCGTTCTCCGGAGCGAGCAACTGACTTATTGGAAATAATACATACTGATGTATGCGGTCCGATGAGTGTTAAGGCTCATAGCAAGTATCGTTATTTTCTGAACTTCACAGATGATTTGATCAGATATGGGTATATCTACTTGATGAAACATAAGTCTGAAACATTTGAAAATTCAAAGAATTTCAGAGTGAAGTGGAAAATCATCGTGACAAGAAAATAAAGTTTCTACGATCTGATCGCGGAGACAAATATTTGAGTTACGAGTTTGGTCTTCAATTAGAACAATGTGGAATAGTTTCACAAACTCATGCCACCTGGAACACCACAGCATAATGGTGTGTCTGAATGTCATAACCGTACTTTATTAGATATGGTGCGATCTATGATGTCTCTTACCGATCTACCACTATCGTTTTGGGGATATGCATTAGAGACAACTGCATTCACGTAAAATAGGGCACCATCAAAATCCGTTGAGACGACGCCTTATGAACTGTGGTTTGGCAAGAAACCAAAGTTGTCGTTTCTTAAAGTTTGGGGCTGCGATGCTTATGTGAAAAAGCTTCAACCTGATAATCTCGAACCCAAATCGGAGAAATGTGTCTTCATAGGATACCCAAAGGAGACTATTGGGTACACCTTCTATCACTGATCCGAAGGCAAGACTTTTGTTGCTAAATTCGGAAACTTTCTGGAGAAGGAGTTTCTCTCGAAAGAAGTGAGTGGGAGGAAAGTAGAAAACTTGATAAGGTAATTGTACCTTCTCCCTTATTGGAAAGTAGTTCATCACAGAAATCTGTTCTTGTGACTACTACACCAATTAGTGAGGAAGCTAATGATGATGATCATGTAACTTCAGATCAAGTTACTACTGAATCTCGTAGGTAAACCAGAGTGAAATCCGCACCAGAGTGGTACGGTAATCCTGTTCTGGAAGTCATGTTACTAGACCATGACGAACTTGCGAACTATGAGGAAGCGATGATGAGCCCAGATTCCGCAAAATGGCTTGAGGCCATGAAACCTGAGATGAGATCCATGTATGAGAACAAAGTATGGACTTTGATTGACTTGCCCAATGATCGGCGAGCCATTGAGATTAAATGGATCTTCAAGGGGAAGACGGACGTTGATAGTAGTGTTACTATCTACAAAGCTAGAATTGTCGCAAAAAGGTTTTTTGACAAGTTCAAGGTGTTGACTACGATGAGAGTTTCTCTCTCGTATCTATGCTTAAATCTGTCCGAATCATGTTAGCAAATTGCCGCATTTTATGAAATCTGGCAAATGGATAAACAAAACTGCATTCCTGAATGGATTTCTGGAAGAAGAGTTTTATATGATGCAACCAGAAGGTTTTGTCGATCCAAAGGGAGCTAACAAAGTGTGCAAGCTCTAGCGATCCATTTATGGAATGGTGCAAGCCTCTCGGAGTTGGAATAAACGCTTTGATAGTATGATCAAAGCATGTAGTTTTATACAGACTTGCGGTGAAGCCTGTATTTACAAGAAAGTGAGTGGGAGCACTACAGTATTTCTGATAAGTATATGTGAATGACATATTGTTGATCGGAAATAATGTAGAATTATTCTGTAAAGCATAAAGGAGTGTTTGAAAGGAGTTTTTCAAAGAAAGACTTCGGTGAAGCTGCTTACATATTGAGCTTCAAGATCTATAGAGATAGATCAAGACGCTTGATAAGTTTTTCAATGAGTACATACCTTGACAAGATTTTGAAGTAGTTCAAAATGGAACAGTCAAAGAAAAAGTTTCTTGCCTGTGTTACAAGGTGTGAAGTTGAGTAAGACTCAAAGCCCGACCACGGCAGAAGATAGAAAGAGAATGAAAGTCATTCCCTATGCCTCAGTCATAGGTTCTATAAAGTATGCCATGCTGTATACCAGATCTATTGTATGCCCTACCACTGAGTTTGGCAAGGGAGTACGATAGTGATCTAGGAGTAGATCACTGGACAGCGGTCAAAATTATCCTTAGTGGAATAAGGATATGTTTCTCGATTATGGAAGTGAAAAAAAAGGTTCATCGTAAAGGGTTACGCCGATGCAAGTTTTGACACTAATCTAGATGACTCTAAGTCTCGGTCTAGATACATATTGAAAGTGGGAGCAATTAGCTAGAGTAGCTCCATGCAGAGCATTGTTGACATAGAAATTTGCAAAATACATGCGGATCTGAATGTGGCAGACCCGTTGACTAAGATTCTCTCACAAGCAAAACATGATCACACCTTAGTACTCCTTGGGTGTTAATCACATAGCGATGTGAACTAGATTACTGAATCTAGTAAACCCTTTGGGTGTTGGTCACATGGCGATGTGAACTATGGGTGTTAATCACATGATGATGTGAACTATCGATGTTAATCACATGGTGATGTGATCTAGATTATTGACTCTAGTGCAAGTGGGAGACTGAAGGAAATATGCCCTAGAGGCAATAATAAAGTTATTATTTATTTCCTTATTTCATGATAAATGTTTATTATTCATGCTAGAATTGTATTAACCGGAAACATAATACATGTGTGAATACATAGACAAACAGAGTGTCACTAGTATGCCTCTACTTGACTAGCTCGTTAATCAAAGATAGTTATGTTTCCTAACCATGGACAAAGAGTTGTTATTTGATTAACGGGATCACATCATTAGGTGAATGATCTGATTGACATGACCCGTTCCATTAGCTTAGCACCCGATCGTTTAGTATGTTGCTATTGCTTCCTTCATGACTTATACATGTTCCTATGACTATGAGATTATGCAACTCCCGTTTGCCGGAGGAACACTTTGGGTGCTACCAAACGTCACAACGTAACTGGGTGATTATAAGGAGCATTACAGGTGTCTCCAAAGGTAGATACTGGGTTGACGTATTTCGAGATTAGGATTTGTCACTCCGATTGTCGGAGAGGTATCTCTGGGCCCTCTCGGTAATGCACATCACATAAGCCTTGCAAGCATTGCAACTAATGAGTTAGTTGCGAGATGATGTATTACGGAACGAGTAAAGAGACTTGCCGGTAATGAGATTGAACTAGGTATTGGATACCGACGATCGAATCTCGGGCAAGTAACATACCGATGACAAAGGGAACAACGTATGTTGTTATGCGGTCTGGCCGATAAAGATCTTCGTAGAATATGTAGGAACCAATATGGGCATCCAGGTCCCGCTATTGTTTATTGACCGGAGACGAGTCTCGGTCATGTCTACATTGTTCTCGAACCATAGGGTCCGCACGCTTAAGGTTTCGATGACAGTTATATTATGAGTTTATGAGTTTTGATGTACCGAAGGAGTTCGGAGTCCCGGATGAGATCGGGGACATGACGAGGAGTCTCGAAATGGTCGAGACGTAAAGATCGATATATTGGACGACTATATTCGGACTTCGGAAAGGTTCCGAGTGATTCGGGTATTTTTCGGAGTACAGGAGAGTTACGGGAATTCGCTGGGAGAAGTATTGGGCCTTGATGGGCTTTAGTGGGAAGAGGAGAAAAGGCCTGCTGCGCCCCCCTCCCCTCTAGTCCGAATTGGACTAGGGAAAAGGGGGCCGGCCACCTTTCCTACTCCTCCACTTCCTTCTCCCTTCCTCCCCTCTTGGTGGACTCCTACTAGGACTTGGAGTCCTAGTAGGACTCCACATCCTGGCCGCGCCTAGCCTTGGCCGGCCTCCTTCTCCTCCATCCTTTATATACAGGGGCAGGGGGCACCCCATAGACACACAAGTTGATCCTTGAGATCGTTCCTTAGCCGTGTGCGGTGCCCCCTGCCACCATATTCCACCTCGATCATATCGTTGTAGTGCTTAGGCGAAGCCCTGCGTCGGTAGAACATCAAGATCGTCACCACGCCGTCGTGCTGACGGAACTCTTCCCCGACGCTTTGCTGGATCGGAGCCCGGGGATCGTCATCGAGCTGTACGTGTGCTAAGAACTCGGAGGTGCCGGAGTAACGGTGCTTGGATCGGTCGGATCGGGAAGACGTACGACTACTTCCTCTACGTTGTGTGATCGCTTCCGCAGTCGGTTTGCGTTGGTACATAGACAATACTCTCCCCTCTCGTTGCTATGCATCACCATGATCTTGCGTGTGCGTAGGAAAATTTTGAAATTACTACGTTCCCCAACAATGCGTGGGTAGCCGGTCGACTGACTCCGTTACTTGTTCAGTCGATCTTTTGCCTATCTTGCTCCCTGGACGCACGATGCAGCCTCCGTGCATATGCACTAGATCGGCAACCTGCCTTGGCACGAGGGTGCCGGTCCAACCGATATGCCAAGCGATGGAAGATCAAACCGCATGATGCATCGGTAGGAAGCGAGTTTAGCACATCTAAAACGTCAACAACTGATTTTCTGGTTCATGGGAAAGAATAAACATTTCAGAAAAGTAACATCATTGAGTTCAACAAAATCATGAGATTGTAAAAATTAATCCACCCCGGAAGTAGCGCAACATCAAGTTCAATGCAGTCATGAGATTACAAAAACAAATTAGCTCACATTAAGTTCAATTATATGAGTAGGAACATAAGAGAGCAAAAGCTACCACAACGGCAATGGAGGCGATAAAACTATGAAGTCATAGTTAGGCATAAATATCTTGGTTCAACTGCCTCCATGAGTGCTATTCCATTATGATGACCACATAATGGTTTTGTATAGAAAATGTACTTGTGATTTCCCTCTAAAACGTATGTACAGTGAGCGATGGTTTCCCCTTCTAATCTTGAAGGCGATCGCCTTCGCCAACGGATGGATCAAGGCGCCCCTCATCTGCTAAGCTCCGGTCGAGCTCTTCTCCTTCCCCTTCCAGCGAGAGACATGACTTGCTTCCATTCTATAGAGATTGCTGTAAAACTGTATGTAATTCATTTCTTCAGAGATCTTTATATAGTGGAGTCACCAGCTGCTCTGCATTCATGACTGCATCTGGTTCTGTATTAAACTAAAGGCCCTGGCATTTGTTAAGCTTGTGAGTAGCTCCCACAGTTGAAGATCAATCAATCAAGAATTTGGAGGAAAGCTAAATGGCATCGGTACCAGCAACTACAAATTTCAACCAAGCAGGCAAGAATCTACACATAAGATGTCACAGATATAGCAATTTTCCTCAATTACTTCATTTGTAATAGAACACAAGAGGTTTACAGTTATATAACTCTGGCCAGTTATGATGAATAGATGTACATTAGATGCTTTAAGGTCCATGTTTTTCTGGTTGGAGCACCGAATGCTCACAGAATGACAGAAAGAAGAGAAAATGCATGGTGTCTTTATTTCTTATCTTCTAGGTCTAATTGACAGTTCAGTGATTGTTGCCAAACCGTACCAGTAACTATTCTACTTACCAAGTACATAACCTTTCAGTATCTCTCTAATGTTGTACTTTGCTACTCGAAAGGTCAAAAGAACAAGGGAATCAAACTACAAGTAAACATACCTCTCCTAGCGATAGAAATATACTATCAAATCTAAGGGTGTACTACATTTGAAAGCATAGTTTCATGATAAGAGAAGTGAAAAAATGAAAGAAATATATGTAAAGAAAATTGAGTATACCTTCCCCTGAAGGTATCCATCTCCCTGAAATTAGTCCCAAAGAGTTGGTTCAATAAGGTACTCTTTCCTGCTCAAAATAGGAATATGATTAATCTTATGTCAACTAAATTCTGAAGTACGTACTGTCAATTTGTGATAAAGGGCAGGAAGTCCACAACTCACACTTATCATCCAAGAATACATGTTTAAGTTTAGTATTATACTATTAGTGAAATGACGAAAATACGCATTTTCCAGTTAAATGTCAGAGAAGACTAAGAAATAACCCCCAGGAGAAAGGATATACATTGCAATTATAATTAATTGTTCATCAGTGGACTCTGATTCTTAGATGTCACTCGTGTTAGCAAGTGAAGGGCTTCAAAATAGATATGCACGGACACACTACTTTTACAATAAACACATGCCACCAAGTTGGGGTTGCAAGGATCAATGTAAATGTAGCATTAATCACCAAAAACAAATTTAGCACCAACAATGTATGAAGTCTGTCCAAAACCATGATATACTTGTAGGCGAAAATAGTTAGGCTGCGGTCGATCCACATGCAGCTGCAAATATAACCAGTGTGCCTCACTATAGAAACGGTGAGTGTAGAATTTTGTCATTGACATTAGAAGTTAAAAGAAAAGGACCGCATCCAGAAACAAAATCACCATAATTGTTGAATAAAGAGTTGAGAAAATCTGCAAAAACATGATTCTCGCTTGATTATAAACCTACTTCTAGTAATGTGATTCCAGTCTGTAAATACTATGGATTTACTGAAAGTTCTAAGCGTCTAATTATTATTTACAAAGTTACCACCTGATTATCAGTTTGGACAAAGTTGCATGATGAATACATATCAAACAAATACTCCTACTCCTAGATTGTCACATGACCTGTTATTAAAGATGAAGTGTGTATACCAAAGAAAAATCATGTAAAAAACATTTATCCCATACAAGAAGCAACATAAACTTACATTGTTTTGTGTTTTAACCTGATTGAGTGAATAAAAAAACACTGTATGCCTCTGTCTTTTAGCAGCCTCTGCAATTCATCAAAACTGCACCAATATAAAAAGTAAGAATAGCAGTGTAACATGGTTCTATATTCCAATCACCATACAATTGTGTATAAACAAACACTATGCAACGACAAAAACAGTAAGCATTTGGAAATAAGATACATGGCACACACATGCATAATTACTGTGTCTGAATTATCAAGAAATACTATGCAACTACACACATAGTAAACATTTGGAAATTAGAAATACAACAAACCCATGCATAAATGATGTATATGAATTCTCGACCTTACAATAGTTGGTATGCCCTCTATACATTTGCTTTCTACTCATCAGCAATTCACATATAATTAGCCTCTAGTATCAACCTACAAAATCAGTCTACGTGGCTGACGGCGCTGATCATCTGGTTTTACTTTTAAAATAGAACTGAAGATTTTTTTCGTCCTTGCAATTTGTAAAAACTACAGTATTGCGATCACTTTCTAAAAAATAGCGTATGCAGAAGTGAAAATGAATCATGACTAACTATTGGCATATAGCGAGACACTGGCACATGAATGAATCATCCGACTCTGTTCAGCGATTATTTGCCACACTTTCTCATTAGTCATTACTAACACAACCTAAACATCACATGCAGAGATGATGTTGCCGGTGCAAGAAAAAAGCGAATCAAATTTTCATTTATCCTGCAACAGTGTTATAAACTACACATATTTGTCCTGCCAACAACAATAAGCAATAACAACAAAAATGCAATTTGTTTAGGGAAACAATGCAATGCAAATTTAATGGCCTGATTAACATTTATAATATGATAAATCGTGCAACAATAGTTATGGGACGACACTCAGCTCCATAAGATGATGAGACTAATGGTTTTCTTATGTTTCTCTCCATGATGGTGATGATGATGATGAAGAAGAAGAAGAAGAACACACCTCTTACTCTCTTGCATATGACCTCCTTGCAAGAATCATTGAAGAGCCCGAGAAGCTCGTCGACGGCGGGGAAAACGGGTGGCGCGGCATCGAGCAGGGGCGGCGACGACAGCCAGACCACCTCGAGCACCACGGTCCAGAAGCTAAGAGCATGAGCAGACCAAAATCGGAATGGATTAACCAGGAAACCCTAGACAGATCCCTAAAAAACAACAAAGCCCTTGATGAGCACATACACGTCACAAAGAGAAAGACAAACAAGGTAGCAAATAATCACCTCAGCCATCTCAAAAGCCCACTCGGTGTGCTCCCTCTCCGGTCGACCCGCAAGACAGCCCCAACGCCACACCACCGTCCCAACCATGAAACACACAGAGAAGGAAGATGGTAAAAAACAAGCGAAATAAAATATAGGAACGATGAGCGAAATGAAAGCCACCTGAAGAACGGTTCCTGCTCGGAGTTTCCTTTTGTTAACATGGTTCTTGACAATGATGGGAGGCACAAATGACATAATGATTTGGATAGATTGGTCAAGGGTAGTGAGGGCCAATGAAAGAGTGTTATTACAATACTTAGTTTACAATTCAATTGCAAGTTGCAACTGGAAATGTGCAATCCTATGTCTTACACTATAAAACATTCCACTTTGCTTCTCATTTAGTTTTGTGTTTACAGTGATACTAATTGTGCTCCCTGATCGCACCAGATGAATATATGCAAAATAGTTGTCTGTGGCGGTTTTTGTTTTGGTTTACACAAGCAATAAAGAGCAATTAGACATGACACTTCTTTCCCAGCCTTGATTATTTGCGTCCTGTGCATGCCTTATAGTATTAAATATTAAATACATGGTTCATCAGGGGCATATAGATAGATGTGTTCATCAGGCATGTCCTAAATGAAACGGAGCAATATTGGATATAAACAGCAAATATAAAAGAATACTCAGCTCCAATACAAACATTAACCAGCCTAAAGACGATGTTATTAGAAACAGGACAATGTGGTTTCTGCTGGTTTATCAACAAATTAAAACAAGCCATTCAACAGACAACTTGCTGGGAGCGAGTCTTTCTAGCATAACAATGTGCAACTTACTCTTAACCAGATGAAATCAAGGTCCAACAACAAACAATAAAAGATCAAGAACAACTTTTATGCAATAAAGATATGAGAGAGAAGAAATCTTTACATAAGACAACTATAAACACTCGAGCACAAATAAGCAACACCTTTAAATACAAATAAAAGGGGTTGAGGGTTCATTGCATAGTGGGCTCAGATTCACCTTTCCTCGATCATATAACCTATCCCCGTCATCTCTTATCACCAGATCAATCTGTTTATACAATGGAGATGCCCTGGTTATCACTCAACAAGAATGACCATCCAAGGACAGATCAATAGGTATCACAGGATCAAGAAGGATTCTAGAGACAAGAGGGAGGATCCAACTTGATACCCACAGGTGCCTCGATTGCTCAAAAGCATACTTATTTCAGCCACGGTTAATCATCATTGCCCTAGCACGAACACCATTGATCAATTTAGCAAATCCAGGAGCATAGCTACAGGACCAGGGCACCCACATGTAACCCAGAGCATCGCACGAGCTCCTATGATAGCAACTGAACATGAACAGTAGCCTGCAAACCCTAGAATAGCATGGATCCACTACTACAGATCTCAAGTAGGAACCGATGCATAAGTAGGGCATAGAGCAACAACCATACGAGCACCACATGAACATAGCCACGACCTTGTCCCATACAGTAGCTGAAGTAGAGGAGCAGGAGGAAGACGGAGCTCACCAAGGGTGGTTGTAGCCGAGGAGAGAGGCGGCTAGGTCATCTCCACGAGAGCGGGGACGCAATTTATACGCGCAAGCGTGAAATGACGAAAATGCCCCTGGCGGGGCAGGCTATTTACATGCGGTTGCACGGTCGAGGTGAAACTATTCATTCCTACAGTACCAGGATCTGATCCAACGAGCGAGGTCGTTCCAGGGGTTGATCTGACGGCCCAGATCGCATCAAGCAGCCAGATCCACCGGCCAGGAATCCAAATCGCTGAGGAGGCTTGTAGGAACATCCTTCTCTACTTTCTGGATGGATTCTCGATAAATAAGCAACACCTTTAAATACAAATAAAGAGGGTTCAGGGTTCATTGCATAGTGGGCTCAGATTTGCCTTTCCTCGATCATATAGCCTACCCCGTCATCTCTTATCACCAGATCAATCTGTTTATACAAGGTAGCTACCCTGGTTATCACTCAACAAGAATGACCATCCAAGGGCAGAACAACAAGTATCACATGATCAAAAAGGATTCTAGAGACAAGAGGGAGGATCCAACTTGATACCCACCGATGCCTCGATTGCTCAAAGGCACACTTATTTCAGCCAATGTTAATCATCATCGCCCTAGCACTAACACCACTGGTCAATTTAGCAAATCCAGGAGCATAGCTATACGACATCCACATGTAAACCAAATCATCACAGGAGCTCCTATGATAGCAACCAAACATGAACAACATCCTGCAAACCCTAGAATAGCATGCATCCACAACTACAGAGCTCAGGTAGGGACTGATGCATGAGTAGGGCATAGAGCATCAACCAGACAAGCACCACATCAATATAGCCACGACCATGTCTAATATAGTAGCCGAAGCAGATGAGCAGGAGGAAGATGGAGCTCACCGAGGGAGGTTGTAGCTGAGGCAGTACTCAGTGGGCACCGGGGTTGCGCCTGAACGCCGTCCAACCGGCAAGGAACCGCTTCCTACACTGCACATCCACCACGCGACCACGTCGGAGTTGCACCTTGCACCGTCCCACCGACGAGCACGAACGCCACGGTCACATAATTCTCCTTGAAAACCACATACATATGCACACATGCTCTCATCTATTAGTATAGTTATACGTAGAAATTGCTAGTTGCTTTAAACCAAAAAAACTTAATTCATGCATTCATTGCCCTTTTTCACACAGAATAATGCATCAAATCCTATGACTCAGAAGTTGTTGATCATAGCAGGCCATGTCGCTCATCTTGACACCAACGTGTGTTGTTAATGAGACCAAAAACTATATTAAACGACAATGGCCAAAATCAGGTACATGTTGGTAACAGCAAATAACATGATTGGTAAGCTACATCAGTAAAATAACCACAGAATATTCTGTTGCACGCTACCATGTATTTCTAAATCACAATGAGTTCACAAATTTTGTGCACAGGAGATGGCAAAGGAGCATCCACTTGTTTTCAGTTACTTATGAGTGGAACCACCGGCTTCTTCAACGACCGGGAATCATAATGGTAGCAAATTAGCAGCAAACCAAGCAGCTGCACTAGAACTACACCTGCTTATACATCATTAAAACCTGACAAGCAGGTGTTGTATATCTGACTACACCCCACTTAAAACTTGACAACTACGCTTTATTAAACACAACAACCATGTATTTATAAGAAAATGGCAACCACCCCCTTGTCGCAGATAGCAAAGTATATTCACGGCAACTACGGGTTTATAAACATGGCAAGGTCATATGAAAAAACACATGACAACAAGGTATGATTAATCTGACAACCACTCAATGGTTAATATGGTCAAAACAGTAAAAAAAAACATGGCAACTGCTGACATGGACTATCAAATTAAATCCCCCCTTGCACTGAAATACACCCCTAAGAAATAAAAAATGGTAGTTATATTCGAAATAATTATGGTTTGTGTCTAGAGGAAACATCACAAAAAAATATCTCACTAAAACAGAAAAGGTTGGCAGTTGTGTAGTCGGCACACACACCTTATTATCTGTCCGCCTGCCCCTTGCATCCGGATCCAGCTTTCTTCCTGCTTGGCATATCGACACCCCCTCCCCCTATTTAAAAAACACACAGAGGAGGAAGAAACACACCATGAGAGAGGGAGAGAGGGAACTTCTCACATAACCAATATGCAATTCAGGTTAGCTTCTACCCAAGGATCAAATGGATGCATTTTGTCCAGGAAAAAGCTACTGATGTTGCCTGGAAAAAACAAGGTAACTATTGGCAGGAATAAGATAAGCTTGACATTACAGATAAACTACAAGACCGAGGATTCTCATGATGATAAAAAATATGTTGAGATGCAGAGAAAAGGAGACAGGAAGCAGCAATGATAACACAAATAAACATATGCCATTCACAGGACTGTAAACACCAAACCTGTGACTACATCTAGTTCATCAATCAACTGGAAAAAATAAAAGTAGCATCATCATCTCTAATCAGCAAAAAAACTCCTAGTTCACCGTCAGACAACTGGAAAATAAAAGGCATCAACATAGACTTGTATAGATAAACATCAGCAACGGCATAGAAGGCGAGGACAAACATGCATAGATAGACAGTAGCAGCAGCCTAAAACTTGCTCATAGCCTCTGAACTGAATAAGTCAGGCGGCAACATAAAGCGTGAAATCTGCATATGGAAGAAAACAACAAGCCTAAGCCACCGTCGCCACCTCCCCTGGGGTACGGCCCCTCCCACGAGCCCATCAACAGAAACAAACTCCAACTCGCCCCCATGCACCTAGGCATGCCCCGCTGTGGTCACCACGCTGTACGGAAGCATCACCATACTCTCCTATGTCCTGTACATCAACGCCCCTCCCTTCGCCACAGGCCGGCCGTGAACCATCCGCCCCATCAAAAGCGCCTGCACCTCTCTAGTCGGCGCAGTCCGCCTCACCCACCATGGCGTGATTCCCCCTACAAACCCCCCACCGCTCCACCACATGGCATCGATCTGCAACCGCCGCTCGCTCCCCGCCGAACCACCAGAGAGGGAAAAAGTGCGCGAGGTACAAACAATGCATCAGGGTGGACTCACTGGAGTTGCCTGCACGCCTGCAACGGATGGGATCCAGGAGGGAGTTGCCGCCCGTGCCCGTTCTTGAATCCGGTGAACCCGAGGCAGATTGATGATGATGAACAAAACCTCTTTCGTGTTGATGTCGGCGGTCCAATCGCGCCGGGCAACGAGCAGGCGGCTGCCGGAGGCGAGGTGGACCTCCACAACCGAAACCCTAGCAGGGGGAAATTGATGGGGGCGACCACAGGAGTCGAGGAAAAGTGGATCGACGCGGTGAAGCTAGTAGAGCTGCAGCCGCGTGTGTGCCGGGCGGTGACGGGGCGGCCAGAATCGGCCGGCGTCCGGGGCGGCGAGTAGTGGGGATCGAGCAAGTGGGCAGGAGGGGGGACGGGAGGAAGGGGAGAGGGGCTGCGTGAGTGCGGGGGAGAGCGGCTAGGTCATCTCCACAGGAGCGGGGACGCAATTTATACGCGCAAGCGTGAAATGATGAAAATGCCCCCCGGCGGGGCAGGCTATTTACGTGCGGTGGCACGGTCGAGGTGAAACTATTCATTCCAGCAGTAACCTTTTTTATCAGACGGACGAGGTCGTTCCAGGGGTTGATCTGACGGCCCAGATCGCATCAAGCAGCCAGATCCAACGACCAGGAATCCAAATCGCTGAGGAGGCTTGTAGGAACATCCTTCTCTTATCTCTTGATGCATGCATGTCTTCAGTTCGTGGCTCTTGCAGGCACATTCATGGATGAGATGCATCCCAAATTTAGTGTGTGTGCATGCTTTTTTCCCCTTGTTTTTTATTTTGTATTTTTTAGTTGAGTTTTGTTTTTTCTTTATGTGTATTTTTGAATGTTGAGTGTGTGTAAATATATGCACCCAAGTACTACATGTATAAATTATATCAGAGTACGGAAACTTCACTCTTATATGTTTATTTTACATATTATATTATAAAAAGTGCATTTTTTGTGCTAACTGTCTGGAATTTTTGTTTTTTCGTTCTCTTTGTTCTTTAAGGGTGATAGCAATGTTAAGTTTTTGTACTAATATTGTACAGACTCAGTCTTTCTTAGAAAATATATTTATTCTATTTTTGTGTATGTATGCATGCATGCAGGTACTATATCATATGTGTGTAAATTATACTAGATTACGGAGGTTGCATTATTATATGTGTATTCTCGCATATTACAACGTGCAATTTCACTCCAAGCTATGTGCAAGTTTTTATTGCTTTCTTCTTAAGAGTAATACCAATGCCACTAAAAGCTTTATTTGTTTTATTATGTTTTAGTTTTTTTAAGGTTAATATTGATGCCACAAATTCATTACCTTTTTAAAAAGTTATTTGTTTTGTGCAACTTTCACCATTATATGTTTATTCTTACATATACTAAAAAGTGCAATTTATGTGCAAATTTTATCTTTTTTTCACTTTCTTTCTTCTTCAAGGGTAGTACCATTGCTACTATACTTCATTTATTCTTAGATTTTTTTTTGTGTGTTTGTAAGTAAGTATACACACAAGTACGATACACCATATGTGTAAATTATAGTAGAGAGCAAAAATTGCACCGTATATGCTTCTTTTCACTTTCTTTCTTCTTAAAGTGTTTCATTCTTTCCTACAAAACTTCATTGTTTTATATTAGTTTCATTCTTCCCTAGATAATTTCATTATTTTGTTTTTGAATTTTAATTTTCATTCTTCTTAAAGGGTTTCATTCCCTAGAAAACTTCATTATTTTGCTTTCGTTTCAATTTTTTATTTTATTTCATTTTACTTATTTAATGGTAATACCAATATCGTTCCAATATTACATGGTAATTCTTGCATATTATAAAAAGCGCAATTTATGCGTGAAATGAGCGCAAATTTTGTCAATATTTTATTATTGTTGTTTTCATCATCTTCTCCTTAAATGGTAATACCAATGCCAACAATTCATTATTTCTTAGACAACTTCATTTTTTATTTCCATGTGTAGATATACACGCAAATACTATACAATATGTGTGTAAATTATACTAGATTGTGAAAATTGCACTCTTATATGTTTATTCTTTGTGTATTATAAAAAGTGCAATCTGAGTGTAAAGTTGTTTGCAAGTTTTTTCTTCTTAAAGGCAATACCGATGATACGAATACATTTTTTTAGAAAACTTCATTATTCTATTTTATTTTATATGTCCATACAATCACTAAAGAATTATACAAACTCGTATGCGTGCTTTCTTCTCATACATGTAGTCCTATCCATTCAGCTTAAAAAGTTCAACTGTGAATGGTGATGGACGTGTGACCCATCGGTCATCCATGCATGACATGTCGAACAATTGCAGGCATGCAAGTAGCCTTGGGCCTTGTTGCGTAGCCAGGATCAAGTCAGGCCCCAGGCCATCACAACACTGAGTATTATTAATTGATGAATATATCCTACGGTGAAAAAAAGGGACTGACCCAAAATACAAAATCAGTCGACTTGCAGGTAGCCAAACCCATTTGTGTCGCAACTTCTCGCAAACAGTAGTCTTTTTATGGATAGTGGAGCTATTTTTTCAACGTAATACAATGCAAATGCCCACATACACGCACATATGCTCACCCTTATGAATATACACATGCACACCTTATTCCTTTTGAGCACCTTGTGTTTCTTTGTTGCAACGCATAGGGTCTTTTGCTAGTATCTAAAAGAAAGATTACTTAGAATAGACAAATAATATATTTTGACCGTAAGAAAAACTTACAAATAATTTTCTTGTTAGAAAAAGGGGCGTGCTACGCGTTCGTCAGCCGATCTTTTTAAAAGACCGGCCTGGTCACGGCCTGTTGGATCTGATGCATGGAGCATTCTGAGTGCGTCTTTACCATTGCAACAGATGTCTTGTTGCAAAACTATTTCTGCAGCACAGGTCTTGTTGCAGAAACTTTTTGTATGACGGTTTTGCCAAAAAAAATTGCAACTGAGGTTCTGTTGCAATTTTTTTTGCAACCGAGGTCTTGTATTAGAAAAATTCTACAACAAAGGTTTTGCTACAAAACATAGATTCTGCCGTAAACCATTGCAACACCACATATATTTCAGAAACATAGCCCTTGTTGCAGAAGCGTGTTCGACTAAGAACGGTACGCGAGCCTTCACTTGGACACATGCCATCTAATGAAAGTGGCGGACGCAATCTTTGCAATCTGCTGGATGATGGCAAACTTTTCCCTTAGAAAAAACATTAAAAAAAGATATTGGTAACAAAGCCAGATAGCTTAGTCGTGATCAACTAGTAGAACTTTGAGGCTTCCTTTGGTTTGGAGGAATTTCATAGGAATTTTAGAGGATAGGATTCTTATAAGATTTTTTTCCTTTAAATCCCTTTGGTTCATAGGAATGGATTCCTATTCCTACATAGGTTTGGTTCCTATCCTCCACATTTTATAGGAAAATAAAAATGAGCCTAGACTCAATGGAAAAATTCCTTTGGTGTCAACCAAATGATATCTTGTTTCCTATTTCTATTCATAGGATTTGAGATACATGTCATCTATTTCCTACAAAATTCCTGTTCCTACGATAATCTTATCCTATGAACCAAAAGAGACCTGAAAGTTTTCTCACCGGAGCAGCCGTGCAAGGAAAGGAGAGGGCTTTGCCGGTTGGCCGCCGCTTCGATCTACTACGTACTAATCCTCAGATAAAGTTCAACATCGGCTATTCATGATGCTATACCTAGTAGGTCGTCCAACGCCACCATGTCCAACGCTTCCACATCTTCCGTCGGCGACATCAGCGTCGACGAGCCGCCGCTGACCGCGTCGGCCATCGTCGCCCCGCCAGTCATGTCCGGGTCGCACATCCTCTGCATCGACGGCTACTCCCGCACCACGGGGCTCGGTAGCGGCAAATACATCTCCTCCGAGACGTTTACCGTCGGAGGGCATCATTGGTGCCTGAGATACTACCCGGATGGCCTGGGCTACTGCCCAAACCGTTCCGATTGGATTTCCTTCATGCTGCATTGCGATCTCACTAATCCCAACCAAGTACTCCCTCCGTTCTGAATTACTTGTCTTAGATTTGTCTAGATATGGAGGTATCTAGCACTAAAATGAGTCTAGATACATCCGTATCTAGACAAATCCAAAACAAGTAATTCGGAACGAAGGGAGTAAAAGCCAGAGTCACGATCAGTTTGCTCGACCTAGATGGTAACAGGGTTCCGTCACACAGCACAGGCAGCATGGCGTGGACCTTCTGCGACAGACATGGTGAGGCTGGTGCGGGCTTTCCTCTCATCAAGAGGAGCCGCCTGGAGGGATCACCTTACCTCAAGGACGATGTTTTCTGCATCAGGTGTGATATCAGCGTGACCAAGATCTTCACCAAGGCCCAAGGCCGTTGCGGTTTCCGATGTTGGTCGTCGTGCCATAGAACAGGAACAGAGAGATGCGACGTCTCCTCTCTGCCGTGGCGTTTGAGGTCACGGGAGAGACCCTGGGCTCGGTTGTGTCCGATCTGATGGGAGAATATTACAAGAAAACTAACATTCAAGAAAACTTTGTGGAAACCCCGTTTGAAAGTTTTAAAAAACTCTGTGAAAACACGGGATGTTAAGAGGGTTATGTTTTACTGCCATGTGAATTTTCAAGTTGAAACACATTATGAAATGCGAGTAATGAAAAAGACAAACTCAACAATGAATAGCGATGTTACTAATTGGCACCGTTAAATCCTGATTTTGCTATGTTTGTACTGAACCTGGTCACATATTGAAATAGAACATCAGCCTTTTGACATCCTGTATTGTTTTGAGAATTTTTTTTGAAACTTCAAAACATGTCTTCCATGCGGTTTTCATCGATTTTCACTGATTGTTGGTTTTCATTTGATATTCTCATCGATCTGATAGCATGCATCGCTAGTGTCGAGTGCAAGACCTATTTAAGAAAAATAGTTATTGTTATATTTTAATGTACTAGTCGCAACTATTGAAGTTTAATGTTGATCTTGCCATTCTGGTGACCATATCGTACCACTCATTGGCAATTGTTGCGTTCATATTGAGTTCATTGTGATATTTGTCTATTAATTTGTGGTTAATTCTTTATATGTGAATCAGCTTGTGTTCTACTCTCCACGTTCACAAATATAACATGTTTTGGATATTTTAATATGGATTACATACATAAAGACTGAAATAAGTGAACAAACACACTAAACTTGTCTACATATATCCAGCTCACACAAAAAGTTAGAACATCTTATATTGATGAACAGAGAGAGTAGATGTTAGCAAACATGATCGTTCAGTTTGACACTTCGAATATATATTGGACACATCATAATCCTTAGCAAGCCTTCGAGCCCACGCCACAACGACAAAGTACTCATCATAACCTCAATGTTATCGAAGCATCGTTAGGATCTCACAATCAACAAAAACAACCATTTATACACTGTTTCATGCAGGTATCGATACCTACTTGTTCAATTGTAATGCGACTAATCTTATTGGTTTCTGCACAATATTTGCCTACAGGATCATAAGGCAAGCATGCAACCGACATGCATCAATGGGATGGGTTGCTGTGCGCCTGTGCACTATTGGAGAAACTCTTATTAGTTTAGCTTACAAGTGGTGTGTCTCAAATAGCACACGCCACTGTTATAAAATATGCCAAAATACCAATGGTGTGAGTTACGACAGACACGACACAGATAGTGACTTCCTAGTGGTGTGCGTGCTTTGGTGCATGCCGCCACCAATATGCAAATTAAGACTAGTGGCGCGTGCATCCAAGGGCACACCACTGATAAGTTGTTGTCACTGGTTGTGTAGCGCACGCCACTAGTATCCACTTATTAGTGGCGAGAAAAGAGTTGGGTGCGCCAGGCACACCACTTATCGTATGTCCTACAGTAATTCTGGTATCGGTATCACCCCCCCCCCCCCCCCCCCACCCACCCACCCCCCACCTCCTCAAAATTTTCTGCCACTGCCACTGCTGGACCCAAAGCGAGGAAATTAATTTGTCTCCCACTTTCGTTGCTCTGCCTGAAGAGTGGGGGTCATCACATTCTTCGTCAACATTGATCCCTGTTGCTCCCATGATGAGGTGTGATCCTGTGAGTAGTCCATCCCCTAGGAAGCCAGCGGCGTTGATGGCGGATTGATGGTTGACTCCTGGAGACCGAGCTCATGTTCCCCGGCCGTTTGCGACCAACAAGGTTGTGGCCTTATTTTATCCCATTGAGTGCCTCTCTCTAACACGATAGATCATTCTGGTGTTCATGATCTCTCTCCTTTGCAGCGGTGTTGCGAATGTGTGTACATGAACATAATACTCCCTCCGTTCCAAAATATAGTGCGCCCGCGCTTCCCGAGGTTCAACTTTGACCATAAATTTAACCAAAGAGATCGACTGCGGCGGGAGCAAAAATTATATAATTGAAAACTTCTTTTGAATACGAATTCATTGCTATAGTTTTTGCTCCCGCCGCAATCG
This sequence comes from Triticum urartu, assembly GCF_056163025.1. Classification (NCBI taxonomy): domain Eukaryota; kingdom Viridiplantae; phylum Streptophyta; class Magnoliopsida; order Poales; family Poaceae; genus Triticum; species Triticum urartu. Next base: position 646,096,811 of record NC_141879.1, read on the forward strand.
GTCGCGTTGATTAAATCTACGGTCAAACTTGAAGCACGGGAATCGAGGACGCACTATATTTTGGGACGGAGGAAGTACATGGAAAAATATTTCTTGTAATAAGCTTGCCACCGCTCAGGGCAAGCCAACAAGGCCCATCAAATCAAGGGAGTATGTGTGGCAGATCTTAGCGTGACCAAACTTAAGGCTATGAAGAGGTGAAGAGTACAAAGTATTAGATGATGCATGGATATCAAAACCACCAATAGGACCAAAATTTGGGTTCTAACTCTAACCAATGGGGGGCACAAAGCAATGGCCTGCTTATGGGCACCCTAGTGTTTGAATGCAATGCTGTGGTCTTTGGCCTATGGGTGGTCGTCATTGTCAGAGTTTCTAGGAATTCTACTGTGGGAAGAAATGAAGACAACTCCAACACACCCACTCTTTGCATGAGTTGAGTTATGGTGACCTTCAAATTTGAAGTGGATGACACTACCTCATGAATCGAAGCATGGAGTTGAGTTATCTCCTCGTTGTTTCTCTCGGCCTCCTCCAGGAGACAATCAAGGAGATCTAGTCGGCGGTGTTGCTCGCGATGGTGAGCTTGAGGTGCCCTAACGGATCTTGAGCTTTCACTATTTGAACAGTTAGGGTATGTCATCTCTTCTTCGTCATTGCAACTCGCTCTCAATAAAAAAACCTAATGCGCACTAACTTTTGGGCTGATTAAAAATATATTCAATTTGCACCTTTTTCGAAGGTTTTACAAGACAGCCGTGAGGAGATCTGAATACACAATGCAAAAAAAGGAAAACTAGGGGTACGATAATCTGGGTTCGTAACAGAATGTCATGCAAATTAGGGTTCCCAGCAACATACCGAGGAAATTGTTACTTCAGTAGTATATTTAGAGAGATAGCATATTTACAGGTTTTGGGAAATTTTCAATAGCCATAGTGTTCACTTATGTCTCTCTCATCTCACATGTTCACGTTTACGACAGCTCCCCCTCCCGCCTAGCAACAAGTCAGAACAAAGGGGGGGAGGGGGACCCACTTAGGACCACTCAATCATTGATTAGTGGTTGGGAGCTCCTATCGGGCGCTTCAGGCACCCAAACCTCTCCCTAGCGCTCGCTATGGCACCCAGTTGGGCCGGTCCACGAATCACTCTGAGCAGTGAACAAAAAATTACGCAAAAAACCGAAAAACAATCTCTACAGGTCTTGAACAAACAACCTTCGAGAGTTCACGTACACGTCCACTAGCCACTCGAGCTATCCTTGGGGTAGTGATTACAAGCAGCGGCAAATGCATAATAAACAACGTCGCCGCGCTATTCTATTTCACAGAATTTTTTGAATTTTTTGGAAAGCAATCATGAATGTGAAAAGGTTCATGGATTTTGAAAAAAGTTCTTCATTTTAGAAGAAAATTTCACAAACCTGAAAAAAGTTCATTGATTTTTTCAAAAAAATCATCAAAATTTGAAAAAAAAAATGTATGTGGATTTTGAAAAGAAAAATCATCGAATTTGAAAAAAAAAGTTTATTGGTTTTCAAAAATGTTCATTGAAATTGAAAAACAGTTAATGCATTTTCAAAAAATGTTCATCTAACTTGAAAATAGTTCACCGAATTTGAAAAAAAGTTCATCGAATTTGAAAAATGTTCATCAAAGTTGAAGAAAAGTTAATGATTTTCTAAGAAAAGTTCATCAAATTTGAAAAATGTTCATCAAAGTTGAAGAAAAGTTAATGATTTTCTAAGAAAAGTTCATCAAATTTGAAAAAAGTTCATTGAATTTGAAAAACGTTAATCGAAATTGAAAAAAGAGAATGATTTTTGAAAAATTCATCAAATTTGAAAAAAGTTCATCGAATTTGGAAAAAAGTTCATCAAATTTGAAAAATAGTTCATCGATTTTGAAGAAAAAAGTTCACGAATTTCAGAAAAAAACATAGAACCAGGAAGAAGAAGAAAAAAAAGAAAAAAACATAAGCGTAAAACAAAAAAAAGGAAAAAATAAAAAGGGAAAAGGAAAAAGGAAGAAGAGATAAGAAAAAAATGGAAAAAGATGTCTTACAGATTAGCAAGTTGGCGTGATGGTTGTCGTTGGTTCGCTCTACACATTTTTTAGGGTATAGGTGCGCTCTACACATAGGTCGCTGGTTCGATCCTCCGCCGGGACACCTTTTTTGCATTTAGGAGGACGAGATTGTTTGAGGAAGAAGAAGCAATGAGACTCAATGCACTTTAATTAGCCCATCGGCTGGGGGTAATATAGAGATTACAGGAGGCCACAGCCGAGGCGATCGTGCGCCACTACACACTGATCGTGTCCCACGATCACACGCACTCACACGTACAGAGGTTGACCGAATACAGGTATAGTACGGCGTATATACAGTGTACTCTAACACCCCCCGCAGTCGTGACGTCGGCGGAGGCGACGCAAAGGCTGGACCTGAACTGGAGGAAAATGTCCGAGGCCAACCCTTTCGTCATGATATCAGCCAGCTGCTGTGTAGTGGGGACGTGGATGACGCGAAATTCTCCCAGCGCGACGCGCTCCCGGACGAAGTGGATGTCAAGCTCCACATGTTTGGTGTGCCGATGATGAACTGGGTTCGCCGACAGGTACACAGCTGAAACATTGTCGCAATAGACGATCGTCGCTGCTCGAAGAGGAAGAAGAAGCTCGCCAAGCAGCTGACGGAGCCACACACATTCAGCGACGGCGTTGGCCACCCCTCTGTACTCAGCTTCCGCACTGGAACGGGACACCGTCGCCTGGCGTTTGGACGACCAGGAAACGAGGGCGTCGCCAAGATAGACGCAGAAGCCGGAGGTGGAGCGCCGGGTGTCAGGGCACCCGGCCCAGTCGGCGTCGGTGTAGGCGCGGAGTTCCAGCGTAGACGAAGCAGGAAGATGAAGCCCGAGCGACAACGAGCCACGCACGTAGCGCAGGACTCGTTTGATCAAGTTCTGGTGGCACTCCCGTGGATCGTGCATGTGGAGGCAGATCTGCTGCACCGCGTAGGCCAGCTCTGGGCGCGTGATCGTCAGATACTGGAGAGAGCGCCGGCGAGGCTGTTGGGGAACGTAGTAATTTCAAAAAAATTCCTACGCACACGCAAGATCATGGTGATGCATAGCAACGAGAGGGGAGAGTGTTGTCTACGTACCCTCGTAGACCGAAAGCAGAAGCGTTAGCACAACGCGGTTGATGTAATCGTACGTCTTCACGGCCCGACCGATCAAGCACCGAAACTACGGCACCTCCGAGTTCAAGCACATGTTCAGCTCGATGACGATCCCCGGACTCCGATCCAGCAGAATGTCGAGGAAGAGTTCTGTCAGCACGACGGCGTGGTGACGATCTTGATGTTCTACTGTCGCAGGGCTTCGCCTAAGCACCACTACAATATTTTCGAGGACTATGGTGGAGGGGGGCACCGCACACAGCTAAGAGATTAATAATCAATTGTTGTTTCTATGGGATGCCCCTACCCCCGTATATAAAGGAGCAAGGGAGGGAGGCGGCCGGCCTAGGAGGAGGGCGTGCCAAGGGGGGAGTCCTACTCCCGGTGGGAGCAGGACTCCTCCTTCCCTTGTTGGAGTAGGAGAGAAGGAAAGAGGGGGAGAGGAACAAGGAAAAGGGGGCTGCACCCCTTGTCTAATTCGGACCAGAGGGGGGGCGCGCGCCTCCTTCCTTTCGGCCTCTCTCCTCACTGGTAGAAAAAGGGCCTATAGTCCCGGTTCGTAAGGGCCTTTAGTCCCGATTCCTGAACCGGGACTAAAGTGTCGGTACTAATACCTCCCCCCTTTAGTCCCGGTTCAATCCAGAACCGGGACTAAAGGCCCTCCACGTGGGCAGTGCGCAGAGCCCAGTCAGGAGACCCTTTGGTCCCGGTTGGTGGCACCAACCGGGACCAATAGGCATCCACGTGTCAGCATTTCTGTGGCTGGGTTTTTTTTTGAAAGGGGGGGGGGTTGGGGGTTTTGGGGGGTTAATTTAGGTGTTTCATATATTGTGTTAGCTAGCTATAATTACTAGAGAGAAGTGTCCTCTCTTATGTCCGTGCTTGGTCGACGCTACGTACTATACATACGTATAGAGAGGACTAGACACGCTGGCTAGCTAGTAAGCAAACGAAGGAAACAGAAGATCGTGATGAACATATATGCATACAGAGAGAAGTGATATCGACCACCTCTCCTTCTCCGAGAGATTGGTCGAACAACAAGTTCTCGTATATCTATCTGACACTACCGGCTACATATATACAGTAATTATCTCTTACAAATATAATCATACGGACTCAGGGTCAACATAGAATTCTCCGTCTTCAGGGATCACGTGGTCAAGAAAGAATGCCGCCAATTCCTCTTGAATTCCTCGCATGCGAGCTGGTGCTAGGAGTTCATCCCGCTTCCGAAACATCTAATTTAAAGAAGGGGGTCAATACATATATATATGAATGAATGAAACTCAACACAAATGATGGTAATAAAATAAAATTGTGAATGTTGTTATTTACGTACTTCATATTGTTCGTCAGTGTAGCACCGCTCACAGGTCGTGTGGCGGATGGACTCGCAAACATAGTATCCACAGAAATCATTCCCTTGTTCCTGCCACAACCACCTTACAAGAAATAGAGGTTAATCAAACTGATAAGCAAGAATGCCAAATGGTATTGATGAAACTAGCGCTTGAATGACTAGTAGATGCGCTTAAAATGCTACTATAGCTAGTACTTACTTTCGGGTGTCTAAATTGCAGCTCCTTCGGCAGTCCCGGAGCTTTTCTGGTGAATTTTCTCCAAACCCTGCCGGACAAAGAAAACAATTACTTGATATATCAGGAAATGAACAAAGTTGCTGATATGGTGGATAATGATCGATTTAATTTACTTCTCGAGTATTTGAGTCATGTCTGCATAGTCCTTGGGATCTTTTAGTCTTGAGTCTAAGACGGTTACTAGTCCCTGCTCAAGCTTAATATGTAGGAGAATATAGTGGAAACTGCACACGCATGCATAACTCATCAATTACATTACTATAACCTTGACTAATATATAAGGGAAACCGAATACGCACAAGACAGTAACGCTCACTTGAAGTTGTAAGGAAAGAGTATTATATCTTTGTTTTGATTTATTATCAACGATTGTAGCATGCTGGCCTCGGTTTTTGCGGCATGAAATTTAACCTGAGTTGCATCTATGAGATATGTGTTAATGAACCCAATATCACCGACTTGTCTTTTCTTCAATTCGATGATCTTCAATCTGCATAATATAGTGAGGATGATTATAAATACATGCAATGAAAGAGCTAAGCTATATAGAGAAACTTAATGACAGAAGTAGTACTACTTACAGACAGTAGCAGGTGACAGTTGCTTTATCGAGGGCCAATTGATTGAAAAACTGATAGAACTCCTCAAATGGAACAGGCAACAGATCAATTCCAACGAGGTCATGCTCCTTTTTAACTTTCAAATACAAAGTACTCCTCCCCCCAGAGTCTCTGCAGATTTTCAAGTACCAATCATGCAATCTTCGCATCATCGTTGATAGAGATCTTTCATCTTTGACGAGAGGCTTCCCGTACTCGTATCTTTGTATCTGCACATCCATGGGTTCATAATGTACATCCTCGGGCAGGTAATCTGCAAGATTGCTATAACCGGGCACCATCCTCGGATCATTAGCGACGTTGTGGCTAGGCACCTTAAGCGGGGGCACGATTGCTTCGCTTGTTCGCCGAGCTGGGCAATTTGTTTCCCAGCTCGTCGTTCTTTCAGCCTTTGATCACTGACAGTACTTCCCGACCGCTCCACTTCGGCAAATTCCTTTCCAATAATGCGGTCATAGTTTCCTTTCGGCGAATCAGACTTCGGTGGTTTTGTCAGGGCAGCCAGAGTGCGCTTCACTTTCACCCGATCTACCTTCTCCTCCGGAGGTGGATGTTTCTTTGCTTTCACCCCTTCAAAGAATTTCTTCACTTCTTCTCGCACGATCTCGGCGTTCTCCTCCTGGGTCCTCTCGTATGGTAACTTCTCTGGAGTCTTCAGAGAAGGACCGAATCTGTATGTCCTCCCGCCTCTGGTTGTACTGCTAGACGCCGACCGAGCAGACGTAGCGGTTGTCTTCTTTACTTGCTTAAGAGGCGGAGGAGAAGGACTACGACGCGCCGGAGCAGCTGGAGCGGCGGCAGGTCTCTTCCGCCCTTGCTGACGAGGCGGAGAAGGAGGAGGCTGGCTGCTCGGGCGCGTCGGCGCAGGCGGAGAAGGAGGCGGAGTGCCGCCGCGCACCGGAGAAGGAGCCGGCCGAGGGCCCTGATCGTCACTCGCCGGAGGAGGAGGCGGTGGAGGCGGAGTTCCCTGACTCGCCGGAGGAGGAGGAGGAGGCGGTGGCGTCCAGTTCGGAAGGTTGATGAGCTCCTTCCGCCATAGGCATGGAGTCTTCAGAGCAGACCCCAGCCGAGTCTCCCCTTCACCGGTAGGGTGGTCAAGCTGGAGGTCCTCAAATCCCTCTGTTATCTCATCCACCATCACCCTAGCATATCCTTCTGGAATCGGCCGGCAGTGAAAAGTTGCGCCGGGTTCAGTAGGAAAAACAGAGCCAACAGCCGCCTTGACCTTCAAATTCATCCATTGCGTCATAAGGTGGCAATTTTGAGACTCTGTTATAGCATCCACGGGATAGCTAGCAGGAGCCGTCAAGGCATGCTCCGGCTGAAGCAGCTCGGTGGAAGCCACGCTGCTTCTGCGCTGAGATGGCGGGGTAGCTTCGGGGGAGGATTCGGCAGTACGTTTGCTGCGATTTGCTTCTCGTTCCTCTATCGCGTCTACCCTTGCTTGCAGCGCCTGCATTTGGGTCTGCTGCACTTTTTTCCTCCTCTCATGAGATTTGTAACCGCCTGCGTCCGGAAACCCAACCTTCCACGGAATGGAGCCTGGCGTGCCTCGTGTCCGTCCAGGGTGCTCAGGATTCCCGAGGGCCATTGTGAGCTCGTCGTTCTCTCTGTCTGGAAAGAACGTCCCTTCCTGCGCTGCTTTGATATACTACTTAAGCTTACTGACTGGTTTGTCCATTTGATCGTTCGTCCAAATGCACTTCCCTGTTACAGGGTCCAGTGTTCCGCCAGCCCCGAAGAACCAAGTCCGGCAACGGTCTGGCCAGTTAATTGTCTCTGGTTCGATCCCTTTATGAACCAGATCATTCTCAGTCTTGGACCACTTAGGCCGGGCTACGAGGTAGCCACCTGACCCCGTGCGATGGTGAAGCTTCTTCTTCACAGCATTTTGCTTGTTTGTCGCCGACATCTTCTTACTCTTTTCCGATGTCTTGTGGGCCACAAATGCGGGCCAGTGATCTCTGATATTCTCATATCTGCCCTTAAATTCTGGTGTCTCATTATTTTCGACAAACTTATTCAGCTCTTTCTTCCACCTCCTGAATAGTTCTGCCATCCTCTTCAGAGCAAAGACTTGATTAATTTCTCTTTAACTGGGTTCTCTGGATTATCCTTAGGTGGTAGGGTGAAATTTGACTTCAGCTCAGTCCAAAGATCATTTTTCTGCATATCATTGACGTAAGAGACCTCAGGGTCTTCTGTAGCCGGCTTAAACCATTGCTGGATGCTTATCGGGATCTTGTCCCTAACCAGAACCCCGCACTGAGCAACAAATGCGCTCTTTGTCTAGAGGGGTTCAATAGGTTGGCCGTCGGGCGCGATTGCTATGATCTCAAACTTTTCATCCGAGCTCAACTTTTTCTTCGGGCCTCGTCTCTTTACCGAAGTTGTGCTCGATCCGGAGGGCTAGAAAAAAGAACAAAGACTTAATTAATATGTGTACATACCAAAACAATGAATGCATCAATCAGCTAGTCAGCATAGGCCTAACTAATATATATACCTGGCCGGACTCGGTTCGGTCACCGGAGCCGTCATCACGGTCTCCTTCTTGCACCGGCATTGGGTCACCGGAGCCGTCCTCATGTTCTTCTTCTTGCACCGGCATTAGGTCACCGTAGCCAGCTTTTTCACCCTCTCCTTCCAGACCATCGGGTTCGTTGAGAAACAACGAGATGGCATCACTTCCTTCTGCGATTATGTCCCTCAACAACGCTTCTTTTGTTACTTCGTCTAGGGCGGTGTCCATAGTTTCTACAAATATTTACAACATGGCAATTATTATTCAAACATGACAGATGGATATATTAGTGCCAAACGTAGAACTAGCTACCTAATCATAGTAAGCTATCGAGAGGGGGTATATATCGACAACGACGACACTACATCTATGTCCCTCGACGACCCTCGTTCTCGATAAAAAAAGAGGAAGAAGAAGAAATATAAGAGGAGAAGAAAGAATAGAGGAGAAGAACCCTCGACCCCTAGACGACCCTCTTCTTCCTCTCATGTTCGAGAGGATCGCCGAGGGGTCGGGAGGTTTCCTAGTGTCAAAGGATTCAACAAAACCATGTCTTCATCATTAGGCGAAAGTAACATGTGCATGATGGTACGAAGCTCTTCAAAGTTGTTCTGGAACGGAGTCCCAGATAGGATAATTCGCTTTTTGGTACAAAGTTCAGCAAGAGCCTTCCGAATATCGCTATTTGGAAGGCCTTTGCTGAATTCGTACCAAAAAGCGGATTATTCTATCCGGGACTCCATTCCAAAACAACTTTGCAGAACTTCATACCAACATGCCCTGGTTACTTCCGGCTAATGATGAAGGCATGGATTTCTTCAATACTTTGACACTAGGAAACCTCTCTCTACTTCCGGCTAATAAGAATAAGAAGAAGAAGAAGAAGAATAAGAAGAAGAAGAAGAAGAAAAGAAGAAAAAAAAGAGGAGAAGAAGAAAGGAATAGTGGAGAAAAGAGAAAATAGAATATATTCTATTTTCTCTTCTTCTCCACTATTCCTTTCTTCTTCTCCTCTTCTTTTTCTTCTTTTTTCTTCTTCTTATTTATTTCTCCTCTTCTTTTCGGTAGAGGAAACCCTAAATAGCTAGCAAGTATCATGGGTGTGAGATACATGTGGCCTTCGGTGTCGGACACTACATCCACGTCCCACAAGTGACGTGGGCGTCGAAGCCCGCGCCACTTGTGGGATGTGGGTGTAGTGTCCGACACCGACGGTACATGTATCTCACACCGACGATACTTTCTATTTAGGGTTTCTCCTCTACCGCTCGGCGACCCTCTCGACGACCCTCGTTCCCGATAAAATAAAGAGGAAGAAGAAGAAGAAAAAAGAAGAGAAGAAAGAATAGAGGAGAAGACTTCCTCTTCTTCCTCTCCTCTTCTTCTCCCTCTTCTTCCCCTTCTTCTTCGCCTCTCTCATGAATGTCCGACGTTCTCGACCCCCCCCCCACGTGTCGAAGAAAAAGAAGAAGAAAAAAAATAGGAGAAGAAGAAAGGAATAGAGGAGAAAAGAGAAAATAGAATATATATTCTATTCTTCTATTCTTCTCCTCTATTCCTTTCTTCTTCTCCTCTTCTTTTTCTTCTTTTTTCTTCTTCTTATTTATTTCTCCCCGTCTTCCTCTCCCCTCTCGGCGACCCTAGACCCCCTCTCGACCCTCGACCCCTAGGCGACCGTCGACCCCTCTCTTTTATTTTCTTCCTCTTCTTTTTTATCCTCTTCTTCCTCTACCGCTCGGCGACCCTCGACGACCCTCGTTCCCGATAAAAAAAAGAGGAAGAAGAAGAAAAAAAAGAGGAGAAGAAAGAATAGAGGGGATCTTCTCCTCTATTCTTTCTTCTCCTCTTTTTTCTTTTCTTATTCCTCTTCTTTTTTTATCCTCTTCCTCCTCTCATGTTCGACGACCCTCGACCCCTCGGCGACCCTAGACCCCCTCTCGACCCCCTCTTCTTCTCCCTCTTCTTCCCCTTCTTCCCCGCCTAAAATGACCTAAAATGAAAATAACCTAAAATTCACTAAAGTTATCGATGACCCTCTCGACACACCCATGAATAAGAAAATATATCATCTTCTTCATCTCCTCTTCTTTGCATATTCACATAGCCACATACACATACATAGCCACATACACATACATAGCCACATACATATAGAACTTTTCTGAACATATATATATAGCCACATTCATATAGAACTTTTCTGAACATATATAGATGATTTTCTAAAAAGAGTAACTTTTGCATATATGAACAGAGAGCGGCGGCGGCAATGGGTGGCATCGTCGGCGACGGGGATGGGATAGGGGGAGCTCACTGGGGGCGGGCGGCGACGGGGAGAGGAGGCCAGCGACGGGAAAGGAGCTACGGCGGGCTCGGGGATGCCGGCGACGGGGACGGCGTGCGCGGGGCGATGGGGAGACGGGGACGGCCGCGGGCTCGGGGCAGCACACGGCGACGGGGACGATCGAGGAGGCGGGGCTCGGGGCAGGACGGACGGCAGCGAGCTCGGGGCAGGGTGGCACACGGCGACGGGGACGGCCGTGGGCTCGGGGCGGCACACGGCAGCGACGGGGACGATCGAGTAGGCAGGGCTCGGGGCAGGGCGGACGACGGCGACGAGGAGGACGATCGAGGAGGCGGGGCTCGGGGCGCGGCGACGGCGACGGCGATGGGGCAGGGCGCAGCGACGGCGACGAGGAGGACGAGCAGCCTGGCGGCGTCGGCGATGGGGAATGGAGCAGTTGGCGAAAATTTCGCAAGGGTTGTATATATAGCCAGAGCAATGGTCCCGGTTTGTGGCACAAACCGTGACCAATGCCCCCCTTTGGTCCCGGTTTGTGCCACCAACCGGGACCAAAGGCCAATTTTCAGCAGCCCAAAGGGCGGGAAGCGGCGGCCTTTGGTCCCGGTTGGTGGCACCAACCGGGACTAAAGGGGGGCATTGGTCACGGTTGGTGCCACGAACCGGGACCAATGCCCCCTTTAGTCCCGGTTGGTGCCACCAACCGGGACCAATGCCCTTGTGCTGCCAGCGCCCAAAAGTTTAGTCCCACATCGCTAGCTGAAGGGCGCCGACACTGGTTTATAAGCCCTGCTGTGCCTCCCCATTCGAGCTCCTCTCTAATGCAGGCTTTCGAGCCTAAACTTGCTACTGCCTGCGGGCCTATTGGGCCTCTGCGGGCCTGAATCCTGGCCCATGTAGGGTTTCTAGTCGTATTCAGGCTGTGGAGGCCCAGTAGGAGGCATTTTTTTGGTTTTTTCTTTTTTATTTCTACATTTTTTTGCTTTTTTATTTTTTTTATTTCTACTTAAAACTAAATACTTATAGTTTTTTAGTGATTTCTTTTTGCTTTTAGGTCACAAAAATTATAAACTTTCTGTTAGTGCCATTAGTTTTAAATTTTGAATAGTTTAAATTTGAATTTTTAAAAATTTGTGTGAATCACTAGTTTATGAATAACTTTACTATAAAAATAGAATTTTTTTTTCTATTTATTTTTTATTTATACTTACAACTAAATACTTATAGTTTTTTAGTGATTTCTTTTTTGCTTTTAGGTCACAAAAATTATAAACTTCCTGTTAGTGCCATTAGTTTTAAAATTTTGAATAGTTTAAATTGGAATTTTATAAAATTTGTGTGAATCACTAGTTTATGAATAACTTTACTATAAAAATAGAATTTTTTTTTCTTCTTTGCTATTGAAGAATATTATAGTTTTATTTTAGTTGATCATAACATAATATTTTAATTGATTGTTTTTATTTTCATAAAAGTTTTGTAGTTCATTCTGTTTGCTATTAATTCATTCTTTGAGCTAAATGACTCTGAAATTGGAAAACATTTCAAAATGAACTCTGAAAAGGTTGAAAGTTGGCATGGTATCATCATTTCACCCACATAGCATGTTCCAAAAAGTAGAGAGGGTTACGACAAAAACTTGATGCACTTCGTGTACAAAATGGACAATCACTTTCGAAGTATCAAAGTTTCGAACCATAAGACATGAAAGCATTTCAAATGAACTCTGAAAAAGTTGAAAGTTGGGATGGTATCATAATTTCACCCACATAGCATTTGCTTATTGCGGGAGAAAGTCTTCACTTTTTCTTCGCTTGTGTCATTTGCTTATTGCGCCGTAACCATGGATAATCTTCATTGTTTATCAGGATGCTTGGGTCAGCCTTGACATTGAAGGGAGGAATTTCATGAAACTTTTCATAATCTTCAGACATGTCTGTCTTGCCGTCCACTCCCAGGATGTCCCTTTTTCCTGAAAGAACTATGTGGCGCTTTGGCTCATCGTATGATGTATTCGCTTCCTTATCTTTTCTTTTTCTCGGTTTGGTAGACATGTCCTTCACATAGATAACCTGTGCCACATCATTGGCTAGGACGAACGGTTCGTCAGTGTACCCAAGATTTTTCAGATCCATTGTTGTCATTCCGTACTGTGGGTCTACCTGTACCCCGCCGCCTAACAGATTGACCCATTTGCACTTAAACAAAGGGACCTTAAAATCAGGTCCGTAGTCAAGTTCCCATATGTCCACTATGTAACCATAATATGTGTCCTTTCCGCTCTCGGTTGCTGCATCAAAGCGAACACCGCTGTTTTGGTTGGTGCTCTTTTGATCTTGGGCGATTGTGTAAAATGTATTCCCATTTATCTCGTATCCTTTGTAAGTCAATACAGTCAAAGATGGTCCCCTGGCCAACAAGTACAACTCATCACAAACAGTGTTGTCACCTCTGAGACGTGTTTCCAACCAACTGCTGAAAGTCCTGATGTGTTCACATGTAATCCAGTCGTCGCACTGCTCCGGGTGTTTGGAGCGCAGACTGTTCTTGTGTTCATCGACATACGGGGTCACCAAGGTAGAGTTCTGTAGAACTGTGTAGTGTACTTGAGACCAAGAATATCCGTCCCTGCATATTATTGAGTCTCTTCCCAGAGTGCCTTTTCCAGTCAGTCTCCTCTCATACCGCGATTTAGGGAGACCTATCTTGTTAAGGCCAGGAATGAAGTCAACACAAAACCCGATAACATCCTCTGTTTGATGGCCCATGGAGATGCTTCCTTCTGGCCTAGCGCGGTTACGGACATATTTCTTTAGGACTCCCATGAACCTCTCAAAAGGGAACATATTGTGTAGAAATACGGGCCCCAGGATGACAATCTCGTCGACTAGATGAACTAGGACGTGTGTCATGATATTGAAGAAGGATGGTGGGAACACCAGCTCAAAACTGACAAGACATTGCGCCACATCACTCCTTAGCCTTGGTACGATTTCTGGATCGATCACCTTCTGAGAGATTGCATTGAGGAATGCACATAGCTTCACAATGGCTAATCGAACGTTTTCCGGTAGAAGCCCCCTCAATGCAACCGGAAGCAGTTGTGTCATAATCACGTGGCAGTCATGAGACTTTAGGTTCTGAAACTTTTTCTCTGGCATATTTATTATTCCCTTTATATTCGACGAGAAGCCAGTCGTGACCTTCATACTGAGCAGGCATTCAAAGAAGATTTCTTTCTCTTCTTTCGTAAGAGCGTAGCTGGCAGGACCTTTATACTGCTTCGGAGGCATGCCGTCTTTTTCGTGCAAACGTTGCAGGTCCTCTCGTGCCTCGGGTGTATCTTTTGTCTTCCCATACACGCCCAAGAAGCCTAGCAGGTTCATGCAAAGGTTCTTCATCACGTGCATCACGTCGATTGAGGAGCGGACCTCTAGGTCTTTCCAGTAGGGTAGGTCCCAAAATATAGATTTCTTCTTCCACATGGGTGCGTGTCCCTCAGCGTCATTCGGAATAGCTAGTCCACCGGGACCCTTTCCAAAGATTACGTAGTGTAAATCATTGATCATAGCAAGCACGTGAACACCGGTGCGCATGGCGGGCTTCTTCCGGTGATCTGCCTCGCCTTTGAAATGCTTGCCTTTCTTTCGACATTGATGGTTGGTCGGAAGAAATCGATGATGGCCCAGGTACACATTCTTCCTGCATTTGTCCAGGTATATACTTTCAGGGTCATCTAAATAGTGCGTGCATGCGTGGTATCCTTTGTTTGTCTGTCCTGAAAGGTTACTGAGAGCGGGCCAATCGTTGATGGTCACGAACAGCAACGCCTTAAGGTTAAATTCCTCCTGTCTGCGCTCATCCCACGTACGTACACCGTTTCCATTCCACAGCTGGAAAAGTTCTTCAACTAATGGCCTTAGGTACACATCAATTTCGTTGCCGGGTTGCTTAGGGCCTTGGATGAGAACTGGCATCATAATGAACTTCCGCTTCATGCACATCCAAGGAGGAAGGTTATACATACATAGAGTCACGGGCCAGGTGCTGTGATTGCTGCTCTGCTCCCCGAAAGGATTAATGCCATCCGCGCTTAAAGCAAACCATACATTCCTTGGGTCCTTTGCAAACTCATCCCAGTACTTTCTCTCGATTTTTCTCCACTGCGACCCGTCAGCGGGTGCTCTCAACTTCCCATCTTTCTTTCGGTTCTCACTGTGCCATCGCATCAACTTGGCATGCTCTTCGTTTCTGAACAGACGTTTCAACCGTGGTATTATAGGAGCATACCACATCACCTTCGCAGGAACCCTCTTCCTGAGGGGCTCGCCGTCAACATCACCAGGGTCATCTCGTCTGATCTTATACCGCAACGCACCGCATACCGGGCATGCGTTCAGATCCTTGTATGCACCGCGGTAGAGGATGCAGTCATTAGGGCATGCATGTATCTTCTCCACCTCCAATCCTAGAGGGCATACGACCTTCTTTGCTGCGTATGTACTGTCGGGCAATTCGTTATCGTTTGGAAGCTTCTTCTTCAATATTTTCAGTAGCTTCTCAAATCCTTTGTCAGCCACAGCATTGTCTGCCTTCCACTGCAGCAATTCCAATACGGTACCGAGCTTTGTGTTGCCATCTTCGCAATTGGGGTATAACCCTTTTTTGTGATCCTCTAACATGCGATCGAACTTCAGCTTCTCCTTTTGACTAATGCATTGCGTCCTTGCATCGACAATGACCCGGCGGAGATCATCATCATCGGGCACATCGTCTGGTTCCTCTTGATCTTCAGCAGCTTCACCCGTGGCAGCATCATTGGGCACATCGTCTGGTTCCTCTTGATCTTCACCAGCTCCCCCCGTTGCAGCATCACCGTATTCAGGGGGCACATAGTTGTCATCGTACTCTTCTTCTTCACCGTCTTCCATCATAACCCCTATTTCTCCGTGCCTCGTCCAAACATTATAGTGTGGCATGAAACCCTTGTAAAGCAGGTGGGAGTGAAGGATTTTACGGTTAGAGTAAGACCTCGTATTCCCACATTCAATGCATGGACAACACATAAAACCATTCTGCTTGTTTGCCTCAGCCGCATCGAGAAACTCATGCACGCCCTTAATGTACTCGCGGGTGTGTCTGTCACCGTACATCCATTGCCGGTTCATCTGCGTGCATTATATATAATTAAGTGTCCAAATTAATAGAAGTTCATCATCACATTAAAACCAAAGTGCATACATAGTTCTCATCTAACAACATATAGCTCTCCAGAGCATCTAATTAATTAAACCATACATTGAAACTATGTAAAACATTTCAATGCGAAAACAAATGCGATCATAATCGCAACCAAGGTAACAATTGATCCAACGACATAATGATACCAAGCCTCGGTATGAATGGCATATTTTCTAATCTTTCTAATCTTCAAGCGCATTGCATCCATCTTGATCTTGTGATCATCGACGACATCCGCAACATGCAACTCCAATATCATCTTCTCCTCCTCAATTTTTTTTATTTTTTCCTTCAACAAATTGTTTTCTTCTTCAACTAAATTTAACCTCTCGACAATAGGGTCAGTTGGCATTTCCGATTCACATACATCCTAGATAAATAAAATCTATGTCAGGTTGGTCGGCATAATTTTCATAAACAATAAATGAACCAATAGTTATGAAGATAATATACATACCAAATCCGAATCATAGACAGGACGAGGGCCGACGGGGGCGGATACCAAAACCATCGCACTATATAAGATGCAATAATAAATGTAAGAAAATGATACAAGTATCTATCTAAACAGACAAGTAAGAATATTTTTCCTTTCAGAAAGAAGATAAGAACAAGAGGCTCACCACGGTGGTGTCGGTGATGAGATCAGCGCGGGTGATCGACGGCGGTGAAGACGGGGACGGGGCGTGACGGACCGCTAAATCTAGACAAATCTCGAGGAAAATGGAGCTTGGAGGTCGAGCTTCGAGAGGAGAAAGTTTAAGTAGTGTGGCTCGGGCATTCCATCGAACACCTCATGTGCATAGGAGGTGAGCTAGAGCACCACAAACCCCTCCCCTCGCCGGCCAGAGAAAAACAGAGCACTGGAGTGCTCTGCTCGCGGGCGAGGGTATATATAGGCACCTCATTGGTCCCGGTTTGTGGCAAGAACCGGGACTAAAGGGGAGCCTTTGGTCCCGGTTCAGGCCACCAACTGGGACCAATGGTGGTGGGCCAGGAGCGAGGCCCATTAGTCCTGGTTCGTCGCACCAACCGGGACCAAAAGGTCCAGACGAACCGGGACCAATGGCCCACGTGGCCCGGCCGGCCCCCTGGGCTCACGAACCGGGACCAATGCCCACAGTAGTCCCGGTTCTACACTGAACCGGGACTAATGGGCTGAGCCGGCCTGGACCATAGCCCTGTTTTCTACTAGTGCCTCTATTCCCGTATGGCCCAATAAGGCCCATATACTCCCCGGCGAATTCTCGTAACTCTCCGATACTCTGAAAAATACCCGAATCACTCGGAACCTTTCCGATGTCCGAATATAGTCATCCAATATATCGATCTTTACGTCTCGACCATTTCGAGACTCCTCGTCATGTCCCCGATCTCATCCGGGACTCCGAACTCCTTCGGTATATCAAAACTCATAATATAACTGTCATCGAAACCTTAAGCATGCGGACCCTACGGGTTCGAGAACAATGTAGACATGACCGAGACATGTCTCCGGTCAATAACCAATAGTGCAACCTGGATGCTCATATTGGCTCCCACATATTCTACGAAGATCTTTATCGGTCAAACCGCATAACAACATACATTGTTCCCTTTGTCATCGGTATGTTACTTGCCCGAGATTCGATCGTCGGTATCTCAATACCTAGTTCAATCTCGTTACCGGCAAGTCTCTTTACTCATTCTGTAACACATCATCCCGCAACTAACTCATTAGTTGCAATGCTTGCAAGGCTTTAAGTGATGTGCATTACCGAGAGGGCCCAGAGATACCTCTCCGACAATCGGAGTGACAAATCCTAATCTCGAAATACGCCAACCCAACAAGTACCTTCGGATACACCTGTAGAGCACCTTTATAATCACCCAGTTACGTTGTGACGTTTGGTAGCACACAAAGTGTTCCTCCGGTAAACGGGAGTTGCATAATCTCATAGTCATAGGAACATGTATAAGTCATGGAGAAAGCAATAGCAACAAACTAAACGATCAAGTGCTAAGCTAACGGAATGGGTCAAGTTAATCACATCATTCTCCTAATGATGTGATCCCGTTAATCAAATGACAACTCATGTCTATGGTTAGGAAACATAACCATCTTTGATCAACGAGCTAGTCAAGTAGAGGCATACTAGTGACACTCTGTTTGTCTATGTATTCACACATGTATTATGTTTCCGGTTAATACAAATGTAGCATGAATAATAAACATTTATCATGATATAAGGAAATATATAATAACTTTATTATTGCCTCTAGGGCATATTTCCTTCAGAGGCTACGGTACGCGGAGGGGTCGGCGACGCACGGCCCGTCAGCCTGTGGCAGATTGCCCTTGGTGTCGATGGGTGTCGGCGAAGACTTGCAGGAGTCCGTGCCAGCACGCTCAAGGATGTCCTCAGCATACTGTTCCTGACAAAGAAGCCGGCGGCAGAGCGCGTCACACGGATGCCAAGGAAGAAGTGGAGTGGACCCAGGTCCTTCATGGCAAATTCCGCGGCGAGCCGAGCGACGATGCGTTGAAGAAGAGCCGGCGTGGATGCAGTGAGGATTATGTCATCGACATAAAGGAGCAAGAAGGCCGCGTCGTTGCCGGATACGTAGGTGAACAGCGACGAATTCGAGCGCGTGGCAGTGAAGCCGATCGTCCGCAAGAACCCGGCGAAGCGCAAAAACCAGGCTCTCAGAGCCTGCTTGAGGCCGTAGAGCGATTTTGCGAGCCGGCAGACATGATCGGGCTTGGCGGGGTCGACGAAACCAGCTGGTTGCAGACAATAAACCTCCTCATCGAGCGTGCCGTGGAGAAATGCGTTCTTCACGTCGAGCTGGTGGACAGGCCACCGGCACGAGGCAGCGATGGTGAGCACAGTGCGAATGGTTGCAGGCTTGACCACTGGAGAGAAAGTTTCACCGTAGTCGATGCCGGCGCGCTGATGGAAGCCTCTAACCACCCACCGAGCTTTATAACGCTCAAGCGAGCCGTCAGCACGGGTTTTGTGGCGGAAGACCCATTTGCCGGTGATGAGGTTCGCCCGGGGAGGCCGAGGCACGAGCTCCCATGTACGGTTGCTGACGAGGGCCGTGAATTCCTCCCGCATGGCCGCGAGCCAGTTAGGATCACGGACGGCGATGCGGACGGAGCTGGGAAGCGGCGAGACCACAGTGCTCGGCGAGGCGGTGGCGGCGTCGTAGTAGCGAGGGTTGGGCCGAAAGACGTCGGCCTGCCCTCGCGTGACCATTTGACGCGGAGGAGACGGCGGTGGCGCAGTCGGAGGCGAGGTCGACACAACCGAGTCGTCAGAAGGAGCGCGCGGTGCAGTTTCTGAATCAGAACTGCAGGCAGCCGAGGGCAGGGCAGACGATGAAGTAGAACGTGCGATGGAGATCGGACGGTCTCGTTCGAACGCACCGAGCGCGCGTGCGATCCCGACAAATCCGAGCTGTCCATCGAAGATCCAGTGGCCCCTGTTAAAAGCGACGATTCACGCGCGGCGACCGGGCCGGGCGCAGCAGATCGCATAGCTTGTACAGCAGGGCGATGGAGAACCTGCAAAACAGGAGCAACCGCAGGTGGCACGGGAGCAGCTGCAGGTGGAGTAGTGGGTGGTGTAGTGGCGAAGGGGAAGATGTCTTTATGGAAATACACATGATGAAAAGTGAGCACACGCCGCGAGACAGGATCAAAACACCGATACCCACGGTGATCATAGGGATAACCCAAGAACACACACATAGTGGAGCGACAGTCAAGCTTGTGGCGTGCAGTGGAAGTGGTATTGGGGGTAGCAAAGGCACCCAAGCATGCGGAGATGGCCGTAGTCAGGAGCAACGCCGAGCAGCAGCTCATGAGGTGTGCACGGTGTGCTGGTGTGACAGGGTCGTCTGTTGAGCAGAAAGGTAGCAGTGTTGAGGGCTTCAGCCCAGAAGCGAGGCGGCATGGAGGCGTGCAGAAGGAGAGTGCGCACACTATCATTGAGGGTATGGAGAATGCGTTCTGCTTTACCGTTTTGCTGACTGGTGTAAGGACAGGAGAGACGAAGGACAGCGCCATGCTTTGCGAAGAAATCGCGGGAAGAAGCGTTGTCAAATTCGCGCCTGTTGTCAGTCTGAAGAGAAAAAACAGGTAGCTGAAACTGAGTGCGCACATATGCAAAGAAGTCACGCAAGATGAGAGACACGTCTGACTTGTGTTTTAGTGGGAAAGTCCACACAAAATGGGTGTAATCATCGAGAATTACTAAGTAGAACTGATAACCCGAGATGCTAACAACAGGCGAGGTCCATACATCAAGATGTAACAATTGGAAGGGAAAATATGTACAACTGTTGGACTCATGAAAAGGTAAACGAGTGTGTTTCCCTACGCGACACGCATCACACAGATGTAATGCAGACTTGCTAAAACTAAACTGAAGTTGACTAGCAACATGCTGAACTAAAGCAGAACTAGGGTGCCCGAGGCGCTGATGAAGTAGATCGACAGCAGCAACGCCAGCGAACGGGGAGTGCGCCGGGGAGGAAGCTGCGACAGGGTACAAGTCACCGGGGGAGTCACATCAGAGAATCGCCGCCCTGGTTCGAAGGTCCTTAACAGAGAAGCCAAGCAAGTCAAATTCAACTGTAACAGGGTTATCGCGACATAACTGACGAACAGACATAAGATTTGTTTATAAGAGATGGAGCAAGTTGCACATTGCGCAGTTGGAGAGGAGAAGTGTCGGTGATGAGAGAGCCTACACCCGTGTGCGTGATGGGCAGGTGCTCACCACTGCCGACGATAATGTGAGAGTGAGATCTGGAAGGATAAATAGTGTGGAGATTACCAGGGGAGTTGGTCATGTGAGACGCGGCGCCGGAATCCATATACCAGTCCGAGGAACCGCCCGAGGAAGACGGCCCGGCAGTGGCGCTGTGAAGAGCGGCTTGCAGCGAGGCCATGTCCAGGGGCTGGTACGGCGCGACCGGTCCACCAGGGGCGCCATACGGAGGCGGCGTGGCATAGCCTGGAGGTGGCGGAGCATAGCCGTAGTCGTAGGTGTATGCGCTCGGGGCTGGAGCATGGGGAGCGGCGAACATCGCCTGCTGGTGTGGAGTGCCGGGGCGGGGGCCGAGCACGCCAGCCCCCGGAGCACGCCATGGCATGGGCCAGGCTTGCACGAGCCCAGTCCAGGAGTTGGCCCCTGGAGCAGGAGCAGGAAGACCGCCCGGGCGTGGGACGCCAGGCGGGGCCGAGGGAGAGCTGCCTCCACCACCACGACCGCGGCGGCGCTGGCGGCCACGTCCACGGGAGGCGCCGGTGTCAGAGGAGGGCGGGGACAACGTCGGTGGCGAGGTAGGTGGGGGCAGAGGAGGAACGCCCGCGCCGCGCCCGGCGACCAGGGCGTGCACCCCCTGCTGGCGCGCACTCTGTTCGGCACGAAGTTCCTCAAGCAGGAGGAAGGAGCGCGCCTGAAGAAACGAGGGAAGCGGTGTCCGCGCCGTGAGGTGCGGGATGGCCCCATGGTACTGGCGCCCGAGCCCATGGAGGAGATGGAAGAGTTGTTGAGTACCGTCCATGGGCTGCCCGAGATCACGCAGCTGGTCGGTGTACGACTTGAGCTTCGTGCAGTACTGCATGATGGTCATGTCACCTTGCACGACGGCGTGGTACTCGGCGTCGACGTAGACGGCGCGGGCAAGTTGATTGTCACGGAAGATGCCATCGATGGCCGCCCACACGGTGAGCGCCGTGTCTTTTTTTTTGCATCACGGCGTCGAGGAGGTCCGGCGCGACGGTGATGTTGAGCCAGTGAAGGACGACATGGTCAGCCATCACCCACTCGGGATCGTCGGGGCGCTGGACGGCGTCGGCGTCGACGTGGTCGCGCAGCCCGAACATGCCGATGACCGTGTCGAAGTGGCGGCGCCACTGCGCGTAGGTGCCGGCAAGGAGATCCAGAGTGACAGGCACGTGCCTGCGGATGTCGATCGTCTACAAGACCAACGAGGGGAGAGCAGTGATTGGCGGCGAAGCAGCAACCGGCACGGCGGGCGGGATCGCAGGAGGAGGTGGGACAGGGGCGATGGGAGCGGCAGAGCCGTCAGGTGCAGGGGCAGGAGGAGCATCGCCCATGGCAGCGGAAGAAGGATCGATGACCGGAGCAAAGGGATTGATCGGGTCAGGGGTATCTGATACCATGTTTGAGGGAGAAGAAGCAATGAGACACAACGCACTTTAATTAGCTCATCGGCTGGGGGTAATATACAGATTACAGGAGGCCACAGCCGAGGCGATCGTGCGCCACTACACACTGATCTGAAGGAAATATGCCCTAGAGGCAATAATAATGTTATTATTTTATTTCCTTATATCATTATAAATGTTTATTATTCATGCTAGAATTGTATTATCCGGGAACATAATACTTGTGTGAATACATAGACAAACCAAACGTCACTAGTATGCCTCTACTTGACTAGCTCATTAATCAAAGATGGTTATGTTTCCTAACCATAGACATGTGTTGTCATTTGATTAACTGGATCACATTATTAGGAGAATGATGTGATTGACATGACCCATTTCCATTAGCTTAGCACCCGATCGTTTAGTATGTTGCTATTGCTTTCTTCATGACTTATACATGTTCCTATGACTATGAGATTATGCAACTCCCATTTGCCGGAGGAACACTTTGTGTGCTACCAAACGTCACAACGTAACTGGGTGATTATAAAGGAGCTCTACAGGTGTCTCCAAAGGTAAATGTTGGGTTGGCGTATTTCGAGATTAGGATTTGTCACTCCGATTGTCGGAGAGGTATCCCTGGGCCCTCTCGGTAATGCACATCACATAAGCCTTGCAAGCATTGCAACTAATGAGTTAGTTGCGAGATGATGTATTACGAAACGAGTAAAGAGACTTGCCGGTAACGAGATTGAACTAGGTATTGAGATACCGACGATCGAATCTCGGGCAAGTAACATACCGATGACAAAGGGAACAACGTATGTTGTTATGCGGTCTGGCCGATAAAGATCTTCATAGAATATGTAGGAGCCAATATGAGCATCCAGGTTCCGCTATTGGTTATTGACCGGAGACATGTCTCGGTCATGTCTACATTGTTCTCGAACCCGTAGGGTCCGCACGCTTAAGGTTTCGATGACAGTTATATTATGAGTTTTGATGTACCGAAGTTAGTTCGGAGTCCCGGATGTGATCACGGACATAACGAGGAGTCTCGAAATGGTCGAGACATAAAGATTGATATATTGGACGGCTATATTCGGACACCGGAAGTGTTCCGGGTGATTTTGGAGAAAACCGGAGTACCGGAGGGTTACCGGAACCCCCCGGGAGAAGTAATGGGCCATATGGGCCTTAGTGGAGAAAGAGAAGGGCAACCAGGGTGGGCCGCGCGCCTCCTCCCCCCCTGGTCCGAATTGGACTAGGAGAGGGGGGCGGCGCCCCCCTTTCCTTCTCCTTCCCCACTTCCTTTCCCCTCCTAGTAGGAGTCCTACTCTCCTACTAGGAGGAGGACTCCTCCTTGGCGCGCCTATAGGGCCGGCCGGACTCCTCCCCTTGGTCCTTTATATACGGGGGCAGGGGGCACCCCTAGACACACAAGTTGATCCACGTGATCGTTTTCTTAGTCGTGTGCGGTGCCCCCTTCCACCATAATCCTCGATAATATTGTAGCGGTGCTTAGGCGAAGCCCTGCGACGGTAGAACATCAAGATCGTCACCACGCCGTCGTGCTGACAGAACTCTTCCATGACACTTTGCTGGATCGGAGTCTGGGGATCATCATCGAGCTGAACGTGTGCTAAAACTCGGAGGTGCCGTAGTTTCGGTGCTTGATCGGTCGGGCCGTGAAGACGTACGACTACATCAACCGCGTTGTGCTAACGCTTCCGCTGTCGGTCTACAAGGGTACATAGATCGCACTCTCCCCTCTCGTTGCTATGCATCACCATGATCTTGCGTGTGCGTAGGAAATTTTTTGAAATTACTACGTTCCCCAACAGTGGCATCCTAGCCTAGGTTTTATGTGTTGATGTTATAAGCACGAGTAGAACACAAGTGAGTTGTGGGTGATATAAGTGATACTGCTTACCAGCATGTCATACTTTGGTTCGGCGGTATTGTTGGACGAAGCGGCCCGGACCGACATTACGCGTACGGTTACGCGAGACCGGTTCTCCCGACGTGCTTTGCACAAAGGTGGCTAGCGGGTGTCAGTTTGTCCAACTTTAGTTGAACCGAGTGTGGCTATGCCCGGTCCTTGCGAAGGTTAAAACAGCACCAACTTGACAAACTATCATTCTGGTTTTGATGCGTAGGTAAGATTGGTTCTTACTTAAGCCCGTAGCAGCCACGTAAAACTTGCAACAACAAAGTAGAGGGCGTCTAACTTGTTTTTGCAGGGCATGTTGTGATGTGATATGGTCAAGACATGATGCTAAATTTTATTGTATGAGATGATCATGTTTTGTAACCAAGTTATCGGCAACTGGCAGGAGCCATATGGTTGTCGCTTTATTGTATGCAATGCAATTGCACTGTAATGCTTTACTTTATCACTAAGAGGTAGCGATAGTCGTGGAAGCATAAGATTGGCGAAACGACAACGATGCTACGATGGTGATCAAGGTGTCGCGCCGGTGACGATGGTGATCACGACGGTGCTTCGAAGATGAAGATCACAAGCACAAGATGATGATGGCCATATCATATCACTTATATTGATTGCATGTGATGTTTATCTTTTATGCATCTTATCTTGCTTTGATTGACGGTAGCATTTTAAGATGATCTCTCACTAATTATCAAGAAGTGTTCTCCCTGAGTATGCACCGTTGTGAAAGTTCTTCGTGCTGAGACACCACGTGATGATCGGGTGTGATAGGCTCTAGGTTCAAATACAATGGGTGCAAAACAGTTGCACACGCGGAATACTCAGGTTATACTTAACGAGCCAAGCATATACAGATATGGCCTCGGAACACGGAGACCGAAAGGTCGAGCGTGAATCATATAGTAGATATGATCAACATAGTGATGTTCACCAATGAAACTACTCCATCTCACGTGATGATCGGACATGGTTTAGTTGATTTGGATCACGTAATCACTTAGAGGATTAGAGGGATGTCTATCTAAGTGGGAGTTCTTTAGTAATATGATTAATTGAACCTAAATTTATCATGAACTTAGTACCTGATAGTATCTTGCTTGTTTATGTTTGATTGTAGATAGATGGCCTGTGTTGTTGTTCCGTTGAATTTTAATGCGTTCCTTGAGAAAGCAAAGTTGAAAGATGATGGTAGCAATTACACAGACTGGGTCCGTAACTTGAGTATTATCCTCATTGCTGCACAGAAGAATTACATCCTGGAAGCACCGCTGGGTGCCAGGCCTGCTGCTGGAGCAACACCAGATGTTATGAACGTCTGGCAGAGCAAAGCTGATGACAACTCGATAGTTCAGTGTGCCATGCTTTACGGCTTAGAATCGGGACTTCAACGACGTTTTGAACGTCATGGAGCATATGAGATGTTCCATGAGTTGAAGTTAATATTTCAAGCAAATGCCCGGATTGAGAGATATGAAGTCTCCAATAAGTTCTATAGCTGCAAGATGGAGGAGAACAGTTCTGTCAGTGAGCATATACTCAAAATGTCTAGGTATAATAATCACTTGATTCAATTGGGAGTTAACCTTCCAGATGATTGCGTCATTGACAGAATTCTCCAATCACTGCCGCCAAGCTCCAAGAGCTTCGTGATGAACTATAATATGCAAGGGATGAATAAGACTATTCCCGAGCTCTTCGCAATGCTGAAAGCTGCGGAGGTACAAATCAAAAAGGAGCATCAAGTGTTGATGGTCAACAAGACCACTAGTTTCAAGAAAAAGGGCAAAGGGAAAAAGAAGGGGAACTTCAAGAAGAACAGCAAACAAGTTGCTGCTCAGGAGAAGAAACCTAATTCTGGACCAAAGCCTGAAACTGAGTGCTTCTACTGCAAGCAGACTGGTCACTGGAAGCGGAACTGCCCCAAGTATTTGGCGGATAAGAAGGATGGCAAGGTGAACAAAGGTATATGTGATATACATGTTATTGATGTGTACCTTACTAGAGCTCGCAGTAGCACCTGGGTATTTGATACTGGTTCTGTTGCTAATATTTGCAACTCGAAACAGGGACTACGGATTAAGCGAACACTGGCGAAGGACGAGGTGACGATGCGCGTGGGAAATGGTTCCAAAGTCGATGTGATCGCGGTCGGCACGCTACCTCTACATCTACCTTCGGGATTAGTATTAGACCTAAATAATTGTTATTTGGTGCCAGCGTTAAGCATGAACATTATATCTGGATCTTGTTTGGTGCGAGACGGTTATTCATTTAAATCAGAGAATAATGGTTGTTCTATTTATATGAGTAATATCTTTTATGGTCATGCACCCTTAAAGAGTGGTCTATTCTTATTAAATCTTGATAGTAGTGACACACATATTCATAATGTTGAAGCCAAAAGATGTAGAGTTGATAATGATAGTGCAACTTATTTGTGGCACTGCCGTTTGGGTCATATCGGTGTAAAGCGCATGAAGAAACTCCATACTGATGGACTTTTGGAACCACTTGATTATGAATCACTTGGTACTTGCAAACCGTGCCTTATGGGTAAGATGAAAAAAAACACCGTTCTCCAGTACTATGGAGAGAGCAACAGATTTGTTGGAAATCATACATACAGATGTATGTGGTCCGATGAATGTTGAGGCTCGTGGCGGATATCGTTATTTTCTCACCTTCACAGATGACTTAAGCAGATATGGGTATATCTACTTAATGAAACATAAGTCTGAAACATTTGAAAAGTTCAAAGAATTTCAAAGTGAAGTTGAAAATCATCGTAACAAGAAAATAAAATTCCTACGATCTAATCGTGGAGGAGAATATTTGAGTTACGACTTTGGTGTACATTTGAAACAATGCGGGATAGTTTCGCAACTCACGCCACCCGGAACACCACAGCGTAATGGTGTGTCCGAACGTCGTAATCGTACTTTACTAGATATGGTGCGATCTATGATGTCTCTTACTGATTTACCGCTATCGTTTTGGGGATATGCTCTAGAGACAGACGCATTCACGTTAAATAGGGCACCATCAAAATCCGTTGAGACGACGCCTTATGAACTGTAGTTTAGCAAGAAACCAAAGTTGTCGTTTCTGAAAGTTTGGGGCTGCGATGCTTATGTGAAAAAGTTTCAACCTGATAAGCTCGAACCCAAATCGGAGAAATGTGTCTTCATAGGATATCCAAAGGAAACTATTGGATACACCTTCTATCACAGATCCGAAGGCAAGACTTTTGTTGCTAAATTCGGAAACTTTCTAGAGAAGGAGTTTCTCTCGAAAGAAGTGAGTGGGAGGAAAGTAGAACTTGACAAGGTAACTGTACCTGCTCCCTTATTGGAAAGTAGTACATCACAGAAACCAATTTCTGTGACACCTACACCAATTAGTGAGGAAGCTAATGATGATGATCATGAAACTTCAGAACAAGATACTACTGAACCTCGTAGCTCAACCATAGTAAGATCCGCACCAGAGTGGTACGGTAATCCTGTTCTGGAAGTCATGCTACTAGATCATGATGAACCTACGAACTATGAAGAAGCGATGGTGAGCCCAGATTCCGCAAAATGGCTTGAAGCCATGAAATCTGAGATGGGGTCCATGTATGAGAACAAAGTATGGACTTTGGTTGACTTGCCCAATGATCGGCAAGCAATTGAGAATAAATGGATCTTCAAGAAGAAGACTGACGCTGACGGTAATATTACTGTCTACAAAGCTCGACTTGTCGAAAAAGGTTTTCGACAAGTTCAAGGGATTGACTATGATGAGACCTTCTCACCCGTAGCGATGCTTAAGTCTGTCCGAATCATGTTAGCAATTGCCGCATTTTATAATTATGAAATTTGGCAGATGGATGTCAAAACTGCATTCCTGAATGGATTTCTGGAAGAAGAATTGTATATGATGCAACCGGAAGGTTTTGTCGATCCAAAGGGAGCTAACAAAGTATGCAAGCTCTAGCGATCCATTTATGGACTGGTGCAAGCTTCTCAGAGTTGGAATAAACGCTTTGATAGTGTGATCAAAGCATTTGGTTTTGTACAGACTTTTGGAGAAGCCTATATTTACAAGAAAGTGAGTGGGAGCTCTGTAGCATTTCTGATATTATATGTAGATGACATATTACTAATCGGAAATGATATAGAATTTCTGAATAGCATAAAGGAATACTTGAATAAGAGTTTTTCAATGAAAGATCTCGGTGAAGCTGCTTACATATTGGGCATTAAGATCTATAGAGATAGATCAAGACGCTTAATTGGACTTTCACAAAGCACATACCTTGACAAAATTTTGAAGAAGTTCAAAATGAATCAAGCAAAGAAAGGATTCTTGCCTGTGTTACAAGGTGTGAAATTGAGTAAGACTCAATGCCCGACCAATGCAGAAGATAGAGAGAAAATGAAAGATGTTCCCTATGCTTCAGCCATAGGCTCTATCATGTATGCAATGCTGTGTACCAGACCTGATGTGTGTCTTGCTATAAGTCTAGAAGGGAGGTACCAAAGTAATCCAGGAGTGGATCACTGGACAGCGGTCAAGAACATCCTGAAATACCTGAAAAGGACTAAGGATATGTTTCTCATATATGGAGGTGACAAAGAGCTCATAGTAAATGGTTACGTTGATGCAAGCTTTGACACTGATCCGGACAATTCTAAATCGCAAACCGGATACGTGTTTACATTAAACGGTGGAGCTGTCAGTTGGTGCAGTTCTAAACAAAGCGTTGTGACGGGATCTACATGTGAAGCGGAGTACATAGCTGCTTCGGAAGCAGCAAACGAAGGAGTCTGGATGAAGGAGTTCATATCCGATGTAGGTGTCATACCTAGTGCATCGGGTCCAATGAAAATCTTTTGTGACAATACTGGTGCAATTGCCCTGGCAAAGGAATCCATATTTCACAAGAGAACCAAGCACATCAAGAGACGCTTCAATTCCATCCGGAATCTAGTCCAGGTGGGAGACATAGAGATTTGCAAGATACATACGGATCTGAATGTTGCAGACCCGTTGACTAAGCCCCTTCCACGAGCAAAACATGATCAGCACCAAAGCTCCATGGGTGTTAGAATCATTACTGTGTAATCTAGATTATTGACTCTAGTGCAATTGGGAGACTGAAGGAAATATGCCATAGAGGCAATAATAATGTTATTATTTTATTTTCTTATATCATGATAAATGTTTATTATTCATGCTAGAATTGTATTATCCAGAAACATAATACTTGTGTGAATACATAGACAAACCAAACGTCACTAGTATGCCTCTACTTGACTAGCTCATTAATCAAAGATGGTTATGTTTCCTAACCATAGACATGTGTTGTCATTTGATTAACGGGATCACATTATTAGGAGAATGATGTGATTGACATGACCCATTTCCATTAGCTTAGCACCCGATCGTTTAGTATGTTGCTATTGCTTTCTTCATGACTTATACATGTTCCTATGACTATGAGATTATGCAACTCCCGTTTGCCGGAGGAACACTTTGTGTGCTACCAAACGTCACAACGTAACTGGGTGATTATAAAGGAGCTCTACAGGTGTCTCCAAAGGTAAATGTTGGGTTGGCGTATTTCGAGATTAGGATTTGTCACTCCGATTGTCGGAGAGGTATCTCTGGGCCCTCTCGGTAATGCACATCACATAAGCCTTGCAAGCATTGCAACTAATGAGTTAGTTGCGAGATGATGTATTACGAAACGAGTAAAGAGACTTGCCGGTAACAAGATTGAACTAGGTATTGAGATACCGACGATCGAATCTCGGGCAAGTAACATACCGATGACAAAGGGAACAACGTATGTTGTTATGCGGTCTGACCGATAAAGATCTTCATAGAATATGTAGGAGCCAATATGAGCATCCAGGTTCCGCTATTGGTTATTGACCGGAGACATGTCTCGGTCATGTCTACATTGTTCTCGAACCCGTAGGGTCCGCACGCTTAAGGTTTCGATGACAGTTATATTATGAGTTTTGATGTACCGAAGTTAGTTCGGAGTCCCGGATGTGATCATGGACATAACGAGGAGTCTCGAAATGGTCGAGACATAAAGATTGATATATTGGACGGCTATATTCGGACACCGAAAGTGTTCCGGGTGATTTCGGAGAAAACCGGAGACCGGAGGGTTACCGGAACCCCCCGGGAGAAGTAATGGGCCATATGGGCCTTAGTGGAGAAAGAGAAGGGCAGCCAGGGTGGGCCGCGCGCCTCCTCCCCCCCTGGTCCGAATTGGACTAGGAGAGGGGGGCGGCGCCCCCCTTTCCTTCTCCTTCCCCACTTCCTTTCCCCTCCTAGTAGGAGTCCTACTCCTACTAGGAGGAGGACTCCTCCTTGGCGCGCCTATAGGGCCGGCCGGACTCCTCCCCTTGCTCCTTTATATACGGGGGCAGGGGCACCCCTAGACACATAAGTTGATCCACGTGATCGTTTTCTTAGCCGTGTGCGGTGCCCCCTTCCACCATAATCCTCGATAATATTGTAGCGGTGCTTAGGCAAAGCCCTACGACGGTAGAACATCAAGATCGTCACCACGCCGTCGTGCTGACGGAACTCTTCCCCGACACTTTGCTGGATCGGAGTCCGGGGATCATCATCGAGCTGAACGTGCGCTAAAACTCGGAGTTGCCGTAGTTTCGGTGCTTGATCGGTCGGGCCGTGAAGACGTACGACTACATCAACCGCGTTGTGCTAACGCTTCCGCTGTCGGTCTACAAGGGTACGTAGATCACACTCTCCCCTCTCGTTGCTATGCATCACCATGATCTTGCGTGTGCGTAGGAAATTTTTTGAAATTACTACGTTCCCCAACATGATCGTGTCCCACGATCACACGCACTCACACGTATAGAGGTTGACCGAATACAGGTATAGTACGGCGTATATACAATGTACTCTAACAGAGATGGGCCGGCCCAGCGCGGGCAGGCGCCCGTTAGTTTGCAAAATACACGTTAACGGGTGCCTGCAGCGCCAAATAGAATTCGCCTTACTGATTGTCGGGTCATGGTGCTTTGAAGAGGCCCATTAGGCATTAGCAGAGGTTGGGCCTGGTACTATCACAAATACACGGTTTATTGAGGTTATTACTACTTGATCTCCAACACATGTGCATTCCACAACATGAAATTCTCTCTCCTCAACTTCTTAGAGAGTAGAGGCCAAATGAAATGGCCAAGCAATGGCTCTTCGACTTCTTGTCCGGGTGCTCAGACCGAGAGGCAACTGTTCTTACGGTTGCCATTTGGCATATCTGGGAAGCACGGAATTTGGCGAGGAATGAATCTGCGGCGCCCCAGACAAAACTTACTGCTGCCAGGGCAAAGGCCTACATCGACCTGATCTTTCGACATTTATATGACCACGCTCCTGCTCCTAGGCGTGAGACCTCCCTTTCTGCTTGTCTTTGGTCTCCGCCGCCGCAGGGTTCGGTGGTGGCTTTCTCTGATGCTGCGGTGTCGCAAGAGTTGGGCAAGTCTGCATTGGGTGTGGTGGTGCTCGATCATGCGGGGCGCTGTGTAGCAGCCTATTCTGAACCTCTTCTGGGCGCACGGCCTCCTGAGTTGGCTGAGGCCATGGCGCTCCGGCGTGCTGTCGCCTTGGCTCGAGAGGAGTGTTTCTCCGAAGTTATTTTCAACACTGATTGCCTCTCGGTGGTGCAGCGCCTCTCGTCTCCCTCGAGGGATCACTCGGAGGTGGGTTCTGTTCTTTCAGAGATTAAGCTCTTGGCGGGCGGCCTCTCTTCAACTTGTTTCCAGCATGTTCGTCGGCATTGTAATGTTCTAGCTCATATGCTAGCTAGATCTAGTTTGAACTCTTCTAGTCTTTGTATTTTTCATTCTGCTCCGGATTGCATCCGGGAGACTCTGTGTAAGTTTGTTGCGTAATTAATAAAGACCGACGTTCTCTCAAAAAAAAATGAAATGGCCATGAGCCACCAGGAGGATGAAGTAGTCGGCATCACATGCAATTTGGAAGAGCTAGCATTCGTACTATCATGTAGGAAAATATGGTTTGTCATGTGATAGGATGGGTATAGTCATCTAACCTCTCAAGTCGCGTCTCATTATTATTGTCGGATTTCATAATTCCCAGCCGCTTGAGAATTAGTTAAACCTACGTGAAGGACTGTCAATCTGATGTTGATATCCTTGTAACATTCTTTCTTTTTTTTTGGAACTCTTAGAATAAAATAAATTTTTGCACTAGATGAAAGAATTATTATATCACGATGACGATTTGTATCAACATATTAGTAAAATTTGCTGAGATAATACTATAATACAATGTTTTTTATACTACATACACAATTAATTTCTATAACACAATTAATGTATTTTTAGATTTGCGTGAATAAATTTACAATTCTCAGTTTACTAGAACATTGGAGTAGACGCCTAACCAAGCTGAGACAATCAAAGGTTAGTAGTAGTTATAGGATTATAACTTGATCTCCAAGGCACCTATACAAGGAAAACTATCCGGAGATTTTGTATGACACGATTACATACTTTAACCATCACATCAGTACGTAAGTTAGCATTGATCTGCGAGTATGCATGCGACCACCATTTCCATGCGCGCACTATTTCCTGCCGGCGTCCCGCTGAAGGTACTTGAGCACCTCGGCGGGCGGCACGCCGCGCCACACCCGCGGCCGCGGCACGCTGTGCCCGAGCTTCGCGAACCCGTGCGCCACCCTGTTCCCTCCCCGGCGCACGTGCGACACGGCCATGTCGTCGCCGAGCAGCGGGAGCAGCTCGGCGATCTCCTTCCACAGCCTCAGGTCCTCCTCCGCCCTGCCTAGGCGCGGGCGCCTGTGGCTCCCCCGCGCGGCTTCCACGGCCGACAGGTCGTCGCCCTCGACCCAGACGCCGCTCCACCCGTTCTCCAGTGCCAGCTCCAGCCCGCGCCGGAGCGCGGCGAGCTCGGCCACGGAGCTCGTCGCCGCACCGATCGGCTCCGCGTAGCCCAGCACGAACTCGCCCTTGTGGTCCCGGTACACGCCGCCGATGCTCGCGCTCTGGGACGCGTGCCTGGAGGACCCGTCGAAGTTGAGCTTCAGGCGCCCCGCCTCCGGCTTCCTCCACTTGCTCGGCGAGTCCCCGCCGCCGCCGTGCAGGCTCCGCCGCGGGCGGTACCCGCCCCCCATCACCACCGTTGGCATTGCCATTGCCATTGCCTTGTCGACGAGGAGGGCAGATACGGGGACGCGGTGCAGCATCGCGCCCAGAGGTAGTCGAAGGTGCGCACGCAGCATGGTTGCCAGGAGAACGCGCGATCTTGACGTCTATTTAGCGTCTGTGCATGCATGCAGTTGCTTGAAGCTACCGCTCACGTAGCATGAATGAATTGGACAACACTACCACTTCAGGCGTAGAATGGAAATGGCGGGATTGATTTGGTCAATGGATATGGGGAGGAGACGGAATGGAAGAAGAAGGCGGATGGAAGCCAAGTATTTGAAATGGTTTAAGGCGCGGGCGATGGAGCTAGCTAAGCATATGCCAAGGTTGGGGGGAGGAGGAGGGTATCTGTGCCAGACTTGTTGCCCTAAATTGCCTGTCAGGGAAGCAACCGCACGTTGCTTGCAGCCTCTAAATTAGCGAGTGCCAGGCTGCATTTCGGCTTAAAACACTACCCGGGTAACCACGATCTCCATGTTTGGAGCGCGTGGGCGAATTGTCATTGCGCATGCAAGTCGTGGCTTGTGTCAACTGTTAACCGCCGAAGAATATTCTGCGGCAAAAATAGAATGTCTACAAACTAGATTCACTGCACATGCAAAGAAAAATATCGAAATGAGGGGAAAAATCCCAGCACTACTCGTGCTAACACAGTCATTCGTGATTGTAAAGCATCAACTTCCGAACATGTTAGGGCATCTCCAACAGCAACCCGCAAATTTTCTCCTGCATCTGTTCGTGGACGGGGGGGGCAGTCCGTGGACAAGGATGCGGGAGGCCGCCATCCAATCGTAGCCGCATACATTTCAAACTCTTTTTCAACAAACTGGATGAAATTCGTGCAAACACGGACGGATTTAATATAAACATGACGGGATTCATACAAACACGGCAGATTTTCATTACATTTCGAACATTTAGAACAAAAAAAAGACCTACCTGAAGGAAATATGCCCTAGAGGTAATAATAAAGTTATTATTTATTTCCTTATTTCATGATAAATGTTTATTATTCATTCTATAATTGTATTAATCGGAAACATAATACATGTATGAATACATAGACAAACAGAGTGTCACTAGTATGCCTCTACTTGACTAGCTCGTTGATCAAAGATGGTTATGTTTCCTAACCATAGACATGAGTTATCATTTGATTAACTGGATCACATCATTAGGTGAATGATCTGATTGACATGACCCATTCCATTAGCTTAGCACCCGATCGTTTAGTATGTTGCTATTGCTTTCTTCATGATTTATACATGTTCCTATGACTATGAGATTATGCAACTCCCGTTTGCCGGAGGAACACTTTGTGTGCTACCAAACGTCACAACGTAACTGGGTGATTATTAAGGAGCTCTACAGGTGTCTCCAAAGGTACAT
The DNA here is from genome assembly GCF_056163025.1 of Triticum urartu. NCBI lineage: Eukaryota > Viridiplantae > Streptophyta > Magnoliopsida > Poales > Poaceae > Triticum > Triticum urartu. The sequence goes on from NC_141879.1 coordinate 646,131,021, forward strand.
GTTGGGTTGGCGTATTTCGAGATTAGGATTTGTCACTCCGATTGTCAGAGAGGTATCTCTGGGCCCTCTCGGTAATGCACATCACTTAAGCCTTGCAAGCATTGCAATTAATGAGTTAGTTGCGGGATGATGTATTACAGAACGAGTAAAGAGACTTGCCGCTAACAAAATTGAACTAGGTATTGGATACCGACGATCGAATCTCGGGCAAGTAACATACCAATGACAAAGGGAACAACGTATGTTGTTATGCGGTCTGACCGATAAAGATCTTCGTAGAATATGTAGGAGCCAATATGGGCATCCAGGTCCCGCTATTGGTTATTGACCGGAGACGTGTCTCGGTCATGTCTACATTGTTCTCGAACCCGTAGGGTCCGCACGCTTAAGGTTTCGATGACAGTTATATTATGAGTTTATGAGTTTTGATGTACCGAAGGAGTTCGGAGTCCCGGATGAGATCGGGGACATGACGAGGAGTCTCAAAATGGTCGAGACGTAAAGATCGATATATTGGACGACTATATTCGGACATCGGAAAGGTTCCGAGTGATTCGGGTATTTTTCGGAGTACCGGGTAGTTACGGGAGAAGCAATGGGCCTTGATGGGCTTTAGTGGGAAGAGGAGAAAGGGCCAAAGGGCTGCTGCGCCCCCCTCCCCTCTGGTCCGAATTGGACTAGGGAAAAGGGGCCCGGCCACCTCTCCTTCTCCTCCACTTCCTTCTCCCTTCCTCCCCTCTTGGTGGACTCCTACTAGGACTTGGAGTCCTAGTAGGACTCCACATCCTGGCCGCACCAATTGCCTTGGCCGGCCTCCTCCTCCTCCATCCTTTATATACTGAGGCAAGGGGCACCCCATAGACACAAGTTGATCTTCGTGATCGTTCCTTAGCCGTGTGCGGTGCCCCCCTCCACCATATTCCACCTCGGTCATATTGTAGCGGTGCTTAGGCGAAGCCCTGCGATAGTAATACATCAAGATCGTCACCACACCGTTGTGCTGACGGAACTCTTCCCCGACACTTTGCTGGATTGGAGTCCGGGGATCGTCCTCGAGCTGAACGTGTGCTAGAACTCGGAGGTGCCGTAGTTTCGGTGCTTGATCGGTCGGGCCGTGGAGACGTATGACTACATCAACCAAGTTAACGCTTCCGTTGTCGATCTACAAGGGTACGTAGATCACACTCTCCCCCTCTCGTTGCTATGCATCACCATGATCTTGCGTGTGCGTAGGAAAAAATTTGAAATTACTACGAAACCCAACAGTGGCATCCGAGCCTAGGTTTTATGTGTTGATGTTATATGCACGAGTAGAACACAAGTGAGTTGTGGGCGATATAAGTCATACTGCTTACCAGCATGTCATACTTTGGTTCGGCGGTATTGTTGGATGAAGCAGCCCGGACCGACATTACGCGTACGCTTACGCGAGACTGGTTCTCCCGACGTGCTTTGCACATAGGTGGCTTGCGGGTGACAGTTTCTCCAACTTTAGTTGAACCAAGTGTGGCTACGCCCGGTCCTTGCGAAGGTTAAAACAGCGCCAACTTGACAAACTATCGTTGTGGTTTTGATGCGTAGGTAAGATTGGTTCTTGCTTAAGCCCATAGCAGCCACGTAAAACATGCAACAACAAAGTAGAGGACGTCTAACTTGTTTTTGCAGGGCATGTTGTGATGTGATATGGTCAAGACGTGATATAAGTTGTTGTATGAGATGATCATGTTTTGTTGAAGTTATCGGCAACTGGCAAAAGCCTTATGGTTGTCTCTCTATTGCATAAGATGCAAGCGTCCAATAATTGCTTTACTTTATCGCTATGCGATAGCAATAGTTGCAAGAGCAATTGTTGGCGAGACGACCACGTGATGACACATTGATATAGATCAAGATGATGGAGATCATGGTGTCATGCCGGTGACGATAGAAATCATGACATTACTTTGGAGATGGAAATCAAAGGCGCAAGATGATGATGGCCATATCATGTCACATATTTTAATTGCATATGATGTTTATCTTTTATGCATCTTATCTTGCTTTGATTGACAGTAGCATTATAAGATGATCTCTCACTAAATTATCAAGAAGTGTTCTCCCTGAGTATGCACCGTTGCGAAAGTTCTTCGTGCTGAGACACCACGTGATGATCGGGTGTGATAGGCTCTGCGTTCAAATACAACGGGTGCAAAACAGTTGCACACGCGGAATACACAGGTTATACTTGACGAGCCAAGCATATACAGATATGGCCTCGGAACACGGAGACCGAAAGGTCGAGCGTGAATCATATAGTAGATATGATCAACATAGTGATGTTCACCAATGAAACTACTCCATCTCATGTGATGATCGGACATGGTTTAGTTGATTTGGATCACGTGATCACTTAGAGGATTAGAGGGATGTCTGTCTAAGTGGGAGTTCTTAAGTAATATGATTAATTGAACTTAAATTTATCATGAACTTAGTCCTGGTAGTATTTTGCAAATCATGTTGTAGATCAATAGCTCATGTTGTTGCTTCCCTGTGTTTATTTTGATATGTTCCTAGAGAAAATTGTGTTGAAAGATGTTAGTAGCAAAGATGCGGATTGGATCCGTGATCTGAGGTTTATCCTCATTGCTGCACAGAAGAATTATGTCCTTGATGCACCGCTAGGTGACAGACCTATTGCAGGAGCAGATGCAGACGTTATGAACGTTTGGCTAGCTCAATATGATGGGTACTTGATAGTTTAGTGCACCATGCTTAACGGCTTAGAATCGGGACTTCAAAGACGTTTTGAACGTCATGGACCATATGAGATGTTCCTGGAGTTGAAGTTAATATTTCAAGCAAATACCCGAGTTGAGAGATATGAAGTCTCCAACAAGTTCTATAGCTAAAAGATGGAGGAGAATCTCTCAACTAGTGAGCATGTGCCCAGATTGTCTGAGTACTACAATCGCTTGAATCAAGTGGGAGTTAATCTTCCAGATAAGATAGTGATTGACAGAATTCTCTAGTCACCATCACCAAGTTAGTAGAACTTCGTGATGAACTATGATATGCAAGGGATAACGGAAACGATTCCCAAGCTCTTCGTAATGCAGAAATTGACGAAGGTAGAAATCGAGAAAAACATAAAGTGTTGATGGTAGACAAGACCACTAGTTTCAAGAAAAGGGCAGAGGGAAGAAGGGGAACTTCAAGAAGAACAGCAAGCAAGTTGCTGCTCAAGTGAAGAAGCCCAAGTCTGATCCTAAGCCTGAGACTAAGTGCTTCTACTGCAAAGGAACTGGTCACTGGAAGCGGAACTACCCCAAGTGATTGGCAGATAAGAAGGATGGCAAAGTGAACATAAGTATATTTGATATACATGTTATTGATGTGTACTTTACTAGTGTTTATAGCAACCCCTCAGTATTTGATACTAGTTCAGTTGCTAAGATTAGTAACTCGAAACGGGAGTTGCAGAATAAAGACTAGTTGAGGGTGAAGTGACGATGTCTGTTGGAAATGGTTCCAAGATTGATATGATCATCATCGCACACTCCCTATACTTTCGGGATTAGTGTTGAACCTGAATAAGTGTTATTTGGTGTTTGCGTTGAGCATGAATATGATTTGATCATGTTTATTGTAATACGGTTATTCATTTAAGTAAGAGAATAAATTGTTGTTCTGTTTACATGAATAAAACCTTATATGGTTACACACGCAATGAAAATAGTTCGTTGGATCTCGATCGTAGTGATACACATAATCATAATATTGAAACCAAAAGATGCAAAGTTAATAATGATAGTGCAACTTATTTGTGGCACTGCCGTTTAGGTCATATTGGTGTAAACCGCATGAAGAAACTCCATGCTGATGGGATTTTGGAATCACTTGATTATGAATCACTTGATGATTGCGAACCATGCCTCATGGGCAAGATGACTAAGACTCCGTTCTCCGGAGCGAGCAACTGACTTATTGGAAATAATACATACTGATGTATGCGGTCCGATGAGTGTTAAGGCTCACGGCAAGTATCGTTATTTTCTGAACTTCACAGATGATTTGAGCAGATATGGGTATATCTACTTGATGAAACATAAGTCTGAAACATTTGAAAAGTTCAAAGAATTTCAGAGTGAAGTGGAAAATCATCGTGACAAGAAAATAAAGTTTCTACGATCTGATCGCGGAGACAAATATTTGAGTTACGAGTTTGGTCTTCAATTAAAACAATGTGAAATATGCCCTAGAGGCAATAATAAAGTTATTATTTATTTCCTTATTTCATGATAAATGTTTATTATTCATTCTATAATTGTATTAATCGGAAACATAATACATGTGTGAATACATAGACAAACAGAGTGTCACTAGTATGCCTCTACTTGACTAGCTCGTTGATCAAAGATGGTTATGTTTCCTAACCATAGACATGAGTTATCATTTGATTAACTGGATCACATCATTAGGTGAATGATCTGATTGACATGACCCATTCCATTAGCTTAGCACCCGATCGTTTAGTATGTTGCTATTGCTTTCTTCATGATTTATACATGTTCATATGACTATGAGATTATGCAACTCCCGTTTGCCGGAGGAACACTTTGTGTGCTACCAAACGTCACAACGTAACTGGGTGATTATTAAGGAGCTCTACAGGTGTCTCCAAAGGTACATGTTGGGTTGGCGTATTTCGAGATTAGGATTTGTCACTCCGATTGTCAGAGAGGTATCTCTGGGCCCTCTCGGTAATGCACATCACTTAAGCCTTGCAAGCATTGCAACTAATGAGTTAGTTGCGGGATGATGTATTACAGAACGAGTAAAGAGACTTGCCGCTAACAAGATTGAACTAGGTATTGGATACCGACGATCGAATCTCGGGCAAGTAACATACCAATGACAAAGGGAACAACGTATGTTGTTATGCGGTCTGACCGATAAAGATCTTCGTAGAATATGTAGGAGCCAATATGGGCATCCAGGTCCCGCTATTGGTTATTGACCGGAGACGTGTCTCGGTCATGTCTACATTGTTCTCGAACCCGTAGGGTCCGCACGCTTAAGGTTTCGATGACAGTTATATTATGAGTTTATGAGTTTTGATGTACCGAAGGAGTTCGGAGTCCCGGATGAGATCGGGGACATGACGAGGAGTCTCAAAATGGTCGAGACGTAAAGATCGATATATTGGACGACTATATTCGGACATCGGAAAGGTTCCGAGTGATTCGGGTATTTTTCGGAGTACCAGGTAGTTACGGGAGAAGCAATGGGCCTTGATGGGCTTTAGTGGGAAGAGGAGAAAGGGCCAAGGGGCTGCTGCGCCCCCCTCCCCTCTGGTCCGAATTGGACTAGGGAAAAGGGGCCCGGCCACCTCTCCTTCTCCTCCACTTCCTTCTCCCTTCCTCCCCTCTTGGTGGACTCCTACTAGGACTTGGAGTCCTAGTAGGACTCCACATCCTGGCCGCACCAATTGCCTTGGCCGGCCTCCTCCTCCTCCATCCTTTATATACTGAGGCAAGGGGCACCCCATAGACACAAGTTGATCTTCGTGATCGTTCCTTAGCCGTGTGCGGTGCCCCCCTCCACCATATTCCACCTCGGTCATATTGTAGCGGTGCTTAGGCGAAGCCCTGCGATAGTAATACATCAAGATCGTCACCACACCGTTGTGCTGACGGAACTCTTCCCCGACACTTTGCTGGATTGGAGTCCGGGGATCGTCCTCGAGCTGAACGTGTGCTAGAACTCGGAGGTGCCGTAGTTTCGGTGCTTGATCGGTCGGGCCGTGGAGACGTATGACTACATCAACCAAGTTAACGCTTCCGTTGTCGATCTACAAGGGTACGTAGATCACACTCTCCCCCTCTCGTTGCTATGCATCACCATGATCTTGCGTGTGCGTAGGAAAAAATTTGAAATTACTACGAAACCCAACAGTGGCATCCGAGCCTAGGTTTTATGTGTTGATGTTATATGCACGAGTAGAACACAAGTGAGTTGTGGGCGATATAAGTCATACTGCTTACCAGCATGTCATACTTTGGTTCGGCGGTATTGTTGGATGAAGCAGCCCGGACCGACATTACGCGTACGCTTACGCGAGACTGGTTCTCCCGACGTGCTTTGCACATAGGTGGCTTGCGGGTGACAGTTTCTCCAACTTTAGTTGAACCAAGTGTGGCTACGCCCGGTCCTTGCGAAGGTTAAAACAGCGCCAACTTGACAAACTATCGTTGTGGTTTTGATGCGTAGGTAAGATTGGTTCTTGCTTAAGCCCATAGCAGCCACGTAAAACATGCAACAACAAAGTAGAGGACGTCTAACTTGTTTTTGCAGGGCATGTTGTGATGTGATATGGTCAAGACGTGATATAAGTTGTTGTATGAGATGATCATGTTTTGTTGAAGTTATCGGCAACTGGCAAAAGCCTTATGGTTGTCTCTCTATTGCATAAGATGCAAGCGTCCAATAATTGCTTTACTTTATCGCTATGCGATAGCAATAGTTGCAAGAGCAATTGTTGGCGAGACGACCACGTGATGACACATTGATATAGATCAAGATGATGGAGATCATGGTGTCATGCCGGTGACGATAGAAATCATGACATTACTTTGGAGATGGAAATCAAAGGCGCAAGATGATGATGGCCATATCATGTCACATATTTTAATTGCATATGATGTTTATCTTTTATGCATCTTATCTTGCTTTGATTGACAGTAGCATTATAAGATGATCTCTCACTAAATTATCAAGAAGTGTTCTCCCTGAGTATGCACCGTTGCGAAAGTTCTTCGTGCTGAGACACCACGTGATGATCGGGTGTGATAGGCTCTGCGTTCAAATACAACGGGTGCAAAACAGTTGCACACGCGGAATACACAGGTTATACTTGACGAGCCAAGCATATACAGATATGGCCTCGGAACACGGAGACCGAAAGGTCGAGCGTGAATCATATAGTAGATATGATCAACATAGTGATGTTCACCAATGAAACTACTCCATCTCATGTGATGATCGGACATGGTTTAGTTGATTTGGATCACGTGATCACTTAGAGGATTAGAGGGATGTCTGTCTAAGTGGGAGTTCTTAAGTAATATGATTAATTGAACTTAAATTTATCATGAACTTAGTCCTGGTAGTATTTTGCAAATCATGTTGTAGATCAATAGCTCATGTTGTTGCTTCCCTGTGTTTATTTTGATATGTTCCTAGAGAAAATTGTGTTGAAAGATGTTAGTAGCAAAGATGCGGATTGGATCCGTGATCTGAGGTTTATCCTCATTGCTGCACAGAAGAATTATGTCCTTGATGCACCGCTAGGTGACAGACCTATTGCAGGAGCAGATGCAGACGTTATGAACGTTTGGCTAGCTCAATATGATGGGTACTTGATAGTTTAGTGCACCATGCTTAACGGCTTAGAATCGGGACTTCAAAGACGTTTTGAACGTCATGGACCATATGAGATGTTCCTGGAGTTGAAGTTAATATTTCAAGCAAATACCCGAGTTGAGAGATATGAAGTCTCCAACAAGTTCTATAGCTAAAAGATGGAGGAGAATCTCTCAACTAGTGAGCATGTGCCTAGATTGTCTGAGTACTACAATCGCTTGAATCAAGTGGGAGTTAATCTTCCAGATAAGATAGTGATTGACAGAATTCTCTAGTCACCATCACCAAGTTAGTAGAACTTCGTGATGAACTATGATATGCAAGGGATAACGGAAACGATTCCCAAGCTCTTCGTAATGCAGAAATTGACGAAGGTAGAAATCGAGAAAAACATAAAGTGTTGATGGTAGACAAGACCACTAGTTTCAAGAAAAGGGCAGAGGGAAGAAGGGGAACTTCAAGAAGAACAGCAAGCAAGTTGCTGCTCAAGTGAAGAAGCCCAAGTCTGATCCTAAGCCTGAGACTAAGTGCTTCTACTGCAAAGGAACTGGTCACTGGAAGCGGAACTACCCCAAGTGATTGGCAGATAAGAAGGATGGCAAAGTGAACATAAGTATATTTGATATACATGTTATTGATGTGTACTTTACTAGTGTTTATAGCAACCCCTCAGTATTTGATACTAGTTCAGTTGCTAAGATTAGTAACTCGAAACGGGAGTTGCAGAATAAAGACTAGTTGAGGGTGAAGTGACGATGTCTGTTGGAAATGGTTCCAAGATTGATATGATCATCATCGCACACTCCCTATACTTTCGGGATTAGTGTTGAACCTGAATAAGTGTTATTTGGTGTTTGCGTTGAGCATGAATATGATTTGATCATGTTTATTGTAATACGGTTATTCATTTAAGTAAGAGAATAAATTGTTGTTCTGTTTACATGAATAAAACCTTATATGGTTACACACGCAATGAAAATAGTTCGTTGGATCTCGATCGTAGTGATACACATAATCATAATATTGAAACCAAAAGATGCAAAGTTAATAATGATAGTGCAACTTATTTGTGGCACTGCCGTTTAGGTCATATTGGTGTAAACCGCATGAAGAAACTCCATGCTGATGGGATTTTGGAATCACTTGATTATGAATCACTTGATGATTGCGAACCATGCCTCATGGGCAAGATGACTAAGACTCCGTTCTCCGGAGCGAGCAACTGACTTATTGGAAATAATACATACTGATGTATGCGGTCCGATGAGTGTTAAGGCTCACGGCAAGTATCGTTATTTTCTGAACTTCACAGATGATTTGAGCAGATATGGGTATATCTACTTGATGAAACATAAGTCTGAAACATTTGAAAAGTTCAAAGAATTTCAGAGTGAAGTGGAAAATCATCGTGACAAGAAAATAAAGTTTCTACGATCTGATCGCGGAGACAAATATTTGAGTTACGAGTTTGGTCTTCAATTAAAACAATGTGAAATATGCCCTAGAGGCAATAATAAAGTTATTATTTATTTCCTTATTTCATGATAAATGTTTATTATTCATTCTATAATTGTATTAATCGGAAACATAATACATGTGTGAATACATAGACAAACAGAGTGTCACTAGTATGCCTCTACTTGACTAGCTCGTTGATCAAAGATGGTTATGTTTCCTAACCATAGACATGAGTTATCATTTGATTAACTGGATCACATCATTAGGTGAATGATCTGATTGACATGACCCATTCCATTAGCTTAGCACCCGATCGTTTAGTATGTTGCTATTGCTTTCTTCATGATTTATACATGTTCATATGACTATGAGATTATGCAACTCCCGTTTGCCGGAGGAACACTTTGTGTGCTACCAAACGTCACAACGTAACTGGGTGATTATTAAGGAGCTCTACAGGTGTCTCCAAAGGTACATGTTGGGTTGGCGTATTTCGAGATTAGGATTTGTCACTCCGATTGTCAGAGAGGTATCTCTGGGCCCTCTCGGTAATGCACATCACTTAAGCCTTGCAAGCATTGCAACTAATGAGTTAGTTGCGGGATGATGTATTACAGAACGAGTAAAGAGACTTGCCGCTAACAAGATTGAACTAGGTATTGGATACCGACGATCGAATCTCGGGCAAGTAACATACCAATGACAAAGGGAACAACGTATGTTGTTATGCGGTCTGACCGATAAAGATCTTCGTAGAATATGTAGGAGCCAATATGGGCATCCAGGTCCCGCTATTGGTTATTGACCGGAGACGTGTCTCGGTCATGTCTACATTGTTCTCGAACCCGTAGGGTCCGCACGCTTAAGGTTTCGATGACAGTTATATTATGAGTTTATGAGTTTTGATGTACCGAAGGAGTTCGGAGTCCCGGATGAGATCGGGGACATGACGAGGAGTCTCAAAATGGTCGAGACGTAAAGATCGATATATTGGACGACTATATTCGGACATCGGAAAGGTTCCGAGTGATTCGGGTATTTTTCGGAGTACCGGGTAGTTACGGGAGAAGCAATGGGCCTTGATGGGCTTTAGTGGGAAGAGGAGAAAGGGCCAAGGGGCTGCTGCGCCCCCCTCCCCTCTGGTCCGAATTGGACTAGGGAAAAGGGGCCCGGCCACCTCTCCTTCTCCTCCACTTCCTTCTCCCTTCCTCCCCTCTTGGTGGACTCCTACTAGGACTTGGAGTCCTAGTAGGACTCCACATCCTGGCCGCACCAATTGCCTTGGCCGGCCTCCTCCTCCTCCATCCTTTATATACTGAGGCAAGGGGCACCCCATAGACACAAGTTGATCTTCGTGATCGTTCCTTAGCCGTGTGCGGTGCCCCCCTCCACCATATTCCACCTCGGTCATATTGTAGCGGTGCTTAGGCGAAGCCCTGCGATAGTAATACATCAAGATCGTCACCACACCGTTGTGCTGACGGAACTCTTCCCCGACACTTTGCTGGATTGGAGTCCGGGGATCGTCCTCGAGCTGAACGTGTGCTAGAACTCGGAGGTGCCGTAGTTTCGGTGCTTGATCGGTCGGGCCGTGGAGACGTACGACTACATCAACCAAGTTAACGCTTCCGTTGTCGATCTACAAGGGTACGTAGATCACACTCTCCCCCTCTCGTTGCTATGCATCACCATGATCTTGCGTGTGCGTAGGAAAAAATTTGAAATTACTACGAAACCCAACAGTGGCATCCGAGCCTAGGTTTTATGTGTTGATGTTATATGCACGAGTAGAACACAAGTGAGTTGTGGGCGATATAAGTCATACTGCTTACCAGCATGTCATACTTTGGTTCGGCGGTATTGTTGGATGAAGCAGCCCGGACCGACATTACGCGTACGCTTACGCGAGACTGGTTCTCCCGACGTGCTTTGCACATAGGTGGCTTGCGGGTGACAGTTTCTCCAACTTTAGTTGAACCAAGTGTGGCTACGCCCGGTCCTTGCGAAGGTTAAAACAGCGCCAACTTGACAAACTATCGTTGTGGTTTTGATGCGTAGGTAAGATTGGTTCTTGCTTAAGCCCATAGCAGCCACGTAAAACATGCAACAACAAAGTAGAGGACGTCTAACTTGTTTTTGCAGGGCATGTTGTGATGTGATATGGTCAAGACGTGATATAAGTTGTTGTATGAGATGATCATGTTTTGTTGAAGTTATCGGCAACTGGCAAAAGCCTTATGGTTGTCTCTCTATTGCATAAGATGCAAGCGTCCAATAATTGCTTTACTTTATCGCTATGCGATAGCAATAGTTGCAAGAGCAATTGTTGGCGAGACGACCACGTGATGACACATTGATATAGATCAAGATGATGGAGATCATGGTGTCATGCCGGTGACGATAGAAATCATGACATTACTTTGGAGATGGAAATCAAAGGCGCAAGATGATGATGGCCATATCATGTCACATATTTTAATTGCATATGATGTTTATCTTTTATGCATCTTATCTTGCTTTGATTGACAGTAGCATTATAAGATGATCTCTCACTAAATTATCAAGAAGTGTTCTCCCTGAGTATGCACCGTTGCGAAAGTTCTTCGTGCTGAGACACCACGTGATGATCGGGTGTGATAGGCTCTGCGTTCAAATACAACGGGTGCAAAACAGTTGCACACGCGGAATACACAGGTTATACTTGACGAGCCAAGCATATACAGATATGGCCTCGGAACACGGAGACCGAAAGGTCGAGCGTGAATCATATAGTAGATATGATCAACATAGTGATGTTCACCAATGAAACTACTCCATCTCATGTGATGATCGGACATGGTTTAGTTGATTTGGATCACGTGATCACTTAGAGGATTAGAGGGATGTCTGTCTAAGTGGGAGTTCTTAAGTAATATGATTAATTGAACTTAAATTTATCATGAACTTAGTCCTGGTAGTATTTTGCAAATCATGTTGTAGATCAATAGCTCATGTTGTTGCTTCCCTGTGTTTATTTTGATATGTTCCTAGAGAAAATTGTGTTGAAAGATGTTAGTAGCAAAGATGCGGATTGGATCCGTGATCTGAGGTTTATCCTCATTGCTGCACAGAAGAATTATGTCCTTGATGCACCGCTAGGTGACAGACCTATTGCAGGAGCAGATGCAGACGTTATGAACGTTTGGCTAGCTCAATATGATGGGTACTTGATAGTTTAGTGCACCATGCTTAACGGCTTAGAATCGGGACTTCAAAGACGTTTTGAACGTCATGGACCATATGAGATGTTCCTGGAGTTGAAGTTAATATTTCAAGCAAATACCCGAGTTGAGAGATATGAAGTCTCCAACAAGTTCTATAGCTAAAAGATGGAGGAGAATCTCTCAACTAGTGAGCATGTGCCCAGATTGTCTGAGTACTACAATCGCTTGAATCAAGTGGGAGTTAATCTTCCAGATAAGATAGTGATTGACAGAATTCTCTAGTCACCATCACCAAGTTAGTAGAACTTCGTGATGAACTATGATATGCAAGGGATAACGGAAACGATTCCCAAGCTCTTCGTAATGCAGAAATTGACGAAGGTAGAAATCGAGAAAAACATAAAGTGTTGATGGTAGACAAGACCACTAGTTTCAAGAAAAGGGCAGAGGGAAGAAGGGGAACTTCAAGAAGAACAGCAAGCAAGTTGCTGCTCAAGTGAAGAAGCCCAAGTCTGATCCTAAGCCTGAGACTAAGTGCTTCTACTGCAAAGGAACTGGTCACTGGAAGCGGAACTACCCCAAGTGATTGGCAGATAAGAAGGATGGCAAAGTGAACATAAGTATATTTGATATACATGTTATTGATGTGTACTTTACTAGTGTTTATAGCAACCCCTCAGTATTTGATACTAGTTCAGTTGCTAAGATTAGTAACTCGAAACGGGAGTTGCAGAATAAAGACTAGTTGAGGGTGAAGTGACGATGTCTGTTGGAAATGGTTCCAAGATTGATATGATCATCATCGCACACTCCCTATACTTTCGGGATTAGTGTTGAACCTGAATAAGTGTTATTTGGTGTTTGCGTTGAGCATGAATATGATTTGATCATGTTTATTGTAATACGGTTATTCATTTAAGTAAGAGAATAAATTGTTGTTCTGTTTACATGAATAAAACCTTATATGGTTACACACGCAATGAAAATAGTTCGTTGGATCTCGATCGTAGTGATACACATAATCATAATATTGAAACCAAAAGATGCAAAGTTAATAATGATAGTGCAACTTATTTGTGGCACTGCCGTTTAGGTCATATTGGTGTAAACCGCATGAAGAAACTCCATGCTGATGGGATTTTGGAATCACTTGATTATGAATCACTTGATGATTGCGAACCATGCCTCATGGGCAAGATGACTAAGACTCCGTTCTCCGGAGCGAGCAACTGACTTATTGGAAATAATACATACTGATGTATGCGGTCCGATGAGTGTTAAGGCTCACGGCAAGTATCGTTATTTTCTGAACTTCACAGATGATTTGAGCAGATATGGGTATATCTACTTGATGAAACATAAGTCTGAAACATTTGAAAAGTTCAAAGAATTTCAGAGTGAAGTGGAAAATCATCGTGACAAGAAAATAAAGTTTCTACGATCTGATCGCGGAGACAAATATTTGAGTTACGAGTTTGGTCTTCAATTAAAACAATGTGAAATATGCCCTAGAGGCAATAATAAAGTTATTATTTATTTCCTTATTTCATGATAAATGTTTATTATTCATGCTAGAATTGTATTAATCGGAAACATAATACATGTGTGAATACATAGACAAACAGAGTGTCACTAGTATGCCTCTACTTGACTAGCTCGTTGATCAAAGATGGTTATGTTTCCTAACCATAGACATGAGTTGTCATTTGATTAATGGGATCACATCATTAGGTGAATGATCTGATTGACATGACCCATTCCATTAGCTTAGCACCCGATCGTTTAGTATGTTGCTATTGCTTTCTTCATGATTTATACATGTTCATATGACTATGAGATTATGCAACTCCCGTTTGCCGGAGGAACACTTTGTGTGCTACCAAACGTCACAATGTAACTGGGTGATTATAAAGGAGCTCTACAGGTGTCTCCAAAGGTACATGTTGGGTTGGCGTATTTCGAGATTAGGATTTGTCACTCCGATTGTCGGAGAGGTATCTCTGGGCCCTCTCGGTAATGCACATCACTTAAGCCTTGCAAGCATTGCAACTAATGAGTTAGTTGCGGGATGATGTATTACAGAACGAGTAAAGAGACTTGCCGGTAACAAGATTGAACTAGGTATTGAATACCGACGATCGAATCTCGGGCAAGTAACATACCAATGACAAAGGGAACAACGTATGTTGTTATGCGGTCTGACCGATAAAGATCTTCGTAGAATATGTAGGAGCCAATATGGGCATCCAGGTCCCGCTATTGGTTATTGACCGGAGACGTGTCTCGGTCATGTCTACATTGTTCTCGAACCCGTAGGGTCCGCACGCTTAAGGTTTCGATGACAGTTATATTATGAGTTTATGAGTTTTGATGTACCGAAGGAGTTCGGAGTCCCGGATGAGATCGGGGACATGACGAGGAGTCTCAAAATGGTCGAGACGTAAAGATCGATATATTGGACGACTATATTCGGACATCGGAAAGGTTCCGAGTGATTCGGGTATTTTTCGGAGTACCGGGTAGTTACGGGAGAAGCAATGGGCCTTGATGGGCTTTAGTGGGAAGAGGAGAAAGGGCCAAGGGGCTGCTGCGCCCCCCTCCCCTCTGGTCCGATTTGGACTAGGGAAAAGGGGCCCGGCCACCTCTCCTTCTCCTCCACTTCCTTCTCCCTTCCTCCCCTCTTGGTGGACTCCTACTAGGACTTGGATTCTTAGTAGGACTCCACATCCTGGCCGCACCAATTGCCTTGGCCGGCCTCCTCCTCCTCCATCCTTTATATACTGAGGCAAGGGGCACCCCATAGACACAAGTTGATCTTCGTGATCGTTCCTTAGCCGTGTGCGGTGCCCCCCTCCACCATATTCCACCTCGGTCATATTGTAGCGGTGCTTAGGCGAAGCCCTGCGATAGTAATACATCAAGATCGTCACCACACCGTTGTGCTGACGGAACTCTTCCCCGACACTTTGCTGGATTGGAGTCCGGGGATCGTCCTCGAGCTGAACGTGTGCTAGAACTCGGAGGTGCCGTAGTTTCGGTGCTTGATCGGTCGGGCCGTGGAGACGTACGACTACATCAACCAAGTTAACGCTTCCGTTGTCGATCTACAAGGGTACGTAGATCACACTCTCCCCCTCTCGTTGCTATGCATCACCATGATCTTGCGTGTGCATAGGAAATTTTTTGAAATTACTACGAAACCCAACACTACCCCTAAACATATCTTACGGAGGCGGCGCCGGGCGTCCAAGTCTGTGTCGTTCTCCATCCGCCGTCTCCATGAGCACCGGCGATAAGACCCGTGAAATGAAGGTGCGGTCTCCGACGAGGAATGGTAGAACACAGGAGACGGACCGGCCCATATGGGACACCAGGCCCTACCGTCTCTCGTGGCCTACTTATCCTCGGAGGAGTCTACGACCTGTCCGTCGCCGATGGACGTGAGGTCCATGATGGAAATGGTGGCGCCGGTGTCGGTGTACTAAGACATGGGTACCTTAATACCTTGACTTGTGCACAGGCAGTAGTAGTCTTCCCGACGGCAGGGCTTGCAAGAGGACAGCTCCAAACAGGGCTCGAGATTTGGTTGATTAAACCATGAAGAAAACCTCCTACCAGGTCATTGAGAAGTACTAAGATCAAGATTCAGGTTGCCGGCAAGCGAAGACACGGCAAGCTCCCACTACCTTGCCACCGCTCCACCTCAACGACTAGCCCATCGCTTGTCAAATAGGTGTCGAGCAGGCAGGTAGTTGGGTGAAGCTTGTTTGGTCACGTGTCAGCTCACCGCCAAAGGGACAACTTTATTGCCACCCGTCCCAGGAGCGTGGCAAGGAAATAGAAGGTAGCTGGGCGAACAGCACAGAAGGAGAGACGCTCCTTGTCGAAAAACTTCCCCAGTATGACACCTCACGGCACATTTGACTCGTTTGTCCTAACCCATCAAATTTGGCACTGTAGCCACTACTTACCTTATGTAATAACTGTTTTGCCATTGTGGAGACCCCTTCATCTATAAAAGGTGGCCCGTGGCTACCTTTACAAAGGTCGTCACTTTGCTCATTTACACACGTAGTTGCACTTCCCGCACACCTTGCCGGCAAGTTGCGCTCCTTGTACTTGAGCTCAAACACAGGAGTAGGGTTTTCCACCTCACAGTGGCCCAAACCTGGGTAAACGCTTGTGTGGTTTGTTGATTCTGCTCTTTGTGTGCGTGGATCCCCATAGTCGAACCACAAAGGGGCCTTCACCGGTCCCATAGATCGTCGTACGCATGACAATCGGAGCTGTCGTCGCCCTGCGGGGCTGCCTGATAGTTCATTGGCAGCACGACAGAAGCGCAGTTGGCGTTGTTCTACTCCGCAATCGCCTGGAGCAGCGCCTCGGCGGCCGCCGCTTCCTAGCAAATGGCGCCTTAAGCGTGAACAACATCGTAGATGGCACGCTACTCCACGAAGAAGTTGGGTTCGCCGCAGCCATGGCCTCCATGGCCTCCTCGCTCACGCACTCGCCGTTGATCTGGACCTCCGCCAGCCAGTGTTGCTCCAGGAGGAACAGGTTGTACCGTTGTTCCCCCAACGCCTGCTGGAACACTAACAAAGGCGTTGGCGCAGGATGCACCTCTGCCATGATGGTGTTGTAGTGCGCCTGGACCTGCTCCATGGTGAAGCTGTCTGGCACAGGACACGCGGGAGCCGGGGCGGTGTCGTCGGAGCCCGTCTCCATCGTGGTGTCATCCTCGTCGCTGGAGACCTCGGGCGAGCTGGCCGGTAAGTTGGCCTCAGTCCGCATGGCACAGCAGCTTTGCCAGGCAGCGGCAAGGGCGGCCACGGCGTGCTTCATGTCCATGGAAAGGCTCTCCCACAGAGCTTCGCCGCCTGCAGTCATGGCGCATGTACTGGAAGGGAGGAGGATGGGGAACGACTTGTGTTGTGGTGTGCAGTTAGCCGAGTGTGACTGCCTTTAAATAGGAGATTCCAGTGACACGAGGCATCCGGATGTGTCAATGCACGGTGACAGAGTAGGTTTCTGGGCTGGCGAGTCTGCTTAATAGCGTCATACGGACGGAAGGGGCATTGAACGGGTGTGGTAGATATCCGTCCGATCCCGTCCAGTCATGCATCTCCGACATTGAATAGGCGCAGACACCAAAGATGTGTTGGGGTGGCGCCCTCGGTCGACGCACTGCTTTGATGGCGGAGGCAGTGAGAGATCACGTCCACCCTGAGTCATCTTCAACGTGGAGTAGCGCGCTCTACAGCGGCATGAATGCAGGCAGCTGGCGCCAGGAGGGAACGCATTCAGGCGAGGGTTGGACTCCTGCAAATCCCCCCCCCACCCCCCCACCCTCTCCATTTGTCTCCGGTTTGCAGGAGAAACTACGTCTGGGCCGCATCATGGACCGATACAGGCCCGCGTTGGATGGCTTTCGCGGTCCGGCCGTATGTAGGAGGTTTGAGGGTCGGCATTGGATATGTCCTTATACAACTGAAGAAGTACCGAATTAAGAACTAGCACAACCAGATCGTAATCATATTACAAGAAAAAAACGCGTACTCCCAACTCGCTCCCAGGGCACCGGCCAGGCTTGACCCTTGTCGTCACCCCCATCTCCTCCCCTCCCCATCCATCTCATCAGTGCGAGAGGAATATGGGGTGGAAAGTCCGCCTGGCTGGTGGCGGCATGCTTTTTCTCCTTGAGCTACAGGACTCCTCGGCTCGAGCATTGCAGCGTCCCTGGACGGTGCACATGTTGGCAGAGACCAGAGGGCGGGGCAGCGGCCCTGGGACATCTAGGCGATGGTCATATTGTACCGGATGTTATGGCAACGCGTCGGTCGGTCATGGTGTCAACGACGGTAGCGGTGATTTGTGGCGGAGGCTTTTTGTTCCTTGATTAGTGGAAACGGTGAATTTTGTTGTCCCCATTTTCCGGCAGCAGTGACAATGAGCATATTCCTGGTCCCTTTATGGAGATGATCTAGGGACTGGCATTGTTGCACGTGCATCCTTTATATTGCTCTCAGTGGTGCAACCTCACGCGTTGTTGGCCGCCTTTAAGGGATGCGAGTTCGACGGGTTTTAACCTCCGTATAGGAACTTCCCGGCACCACGCTCCGGTGACTGGAAGGTTCCCACTCAGTGCGGTGATTTCAAGTGCTTGGCGTGCCTTAAGACGGTGTATGCGACAACAGATCTGATGACTCAACTTCTGCTTGATGCGTGAATTCTGCTCTTATTTGAGGTGCCCCATGTTACTGGCCTAAATTGGCTTCTCATGGGCAATCGGGACTCTTGGGAGAATAGGATCATTCAAGGTGGTGGGCATCCCTACACGCTGCTCAACAACATGTATTGCGCAGACATGATTCTAGTTATGTGGTTACGTCATCAGAAATGTGCGTCTGCGGCTATGCGATGATGGGTCAGTATGGTTGCAACGCAAAATGATGTCGACTAGGCGGTGCTCTTTGAGTGTACGGAATAGGGTCGCAGGGGTGAAAACTCAAGGTTTGACCTTTCATTGGTTGAACCTAGCAATGACGTCATTCACGCGGAGTTACCTTGTTGAAGGCATGCATTGCATGAAGTTTACTCGAACTACTCTGCGGGGTGAAACCCATGATTCGACCTTAGTGATTTGGTCTAGCGATGGCAATGCTCGTGCACGGTACGCTCGTCATTGTTGGAGCAGATATCATGTTACCCAAGGTTGCCATCATTGATGATTGATGTTGGATGATTTAGTTGTTCAATTGGTCATTATCCTTTTGTAATAATTTGGCTATGTGCATCCTCGATGTCTTGAGTAACTCTTGATTTTATTGGTGCAGAGGTTGGATGTAATTGATACCTTGTTGATATTAATATATTTCCTTTATCAGAAAAAAATGACTCACTGCCCTATTAATTGGTTGACGTCTAAACCGGATGAACACAACCCATGTTATCATCTCCCATATGATGCCCTAGAGACTACGGAGTCATGCACATCTCCACGCAATTGCATAGAACACAGCGTACTAATCCAGCTGGTAGCCTTAAAGATAACTTGCAAATACTTAAGGAAATATGCCCTAGAGGCAATAATAAAGTTATTATTTATTTCCTCATATCATGATAAATGTTTATTATTCATGCTAGAATTGTATTAATCGGAAACATAATACATGTGTGAATACATAGACAAACATAGTGTCACTAATGTGCCTCTACTTGACTAGCTCATTGATCAAAGATGGTTGAGTTTCCTAGCCATAGACATGAGTTGTCATTTGATTAACGGGATCACATCATTAGTAGAATGATGTGATTGACTTGACCCATTTCGTTAGCTTAGCAATTGATCGTTTAAGTTTATTGCTATTGCTTTCTTCATGACTTATACATGTTCCTATGACTATGAGATTATGCAACTCCCGAATACCGGAGGAACACTTTGTGTGATACCAAACGTCACAACGTAACTGGGTGATTATAAAGGTACTCTGTAGGTGTCTCCGATGGTGTTCGTGGAGTTGGCATAGATCAAAAATAGGATTTGTCACTCCGATTTTCGGAGAGGTATCTCTCGGCCCTCTCGGTAATGCACATCACTATAAGCCTTGCAAGCAATGCAACTAATGAGCTAGTTGCGAGATGATGCATTACAGAACGAGTAAAGAGACTTGCTGGTAACGAGATTGAGCTAGGTATTGAGATACTGACAATCAAATCTCGGGCAAGTAACATACCGATGACAAAGGGAACAACGTATGTTGTTATGCGGTTTGACCAATAAAGATCTTTGTAGAATATGTAGGAACCAATATGAGCATCCAGGTTCCGCTATTGGTTATTGACCGGAGACGTGTCTCGGTCATGTCTACATAGTTCTCGAACTCGTAGGGTCCGCACGCTTAAAGTTCTGTGACGATCGGTATTATGAGTTTATATGTTTTGATGTACCGAAGGTAGTTCGGAGTCCCGGATATGATCACGGACATGACGAGGAGTCTCAAAATGGTCGAGACATAAAGATTGATATATTGGAAGCCTACATTTGAACACCGGAAAAGTTTCGGATGAAATCGGAATTTTACCGGAGTGCCGGAGAGGTTACCGGAAACCCCCGGGGGTTAATGGGCCTTGTTGGGCCCTAGTGGATAGAGAGAGAGGCCGGCCAAGGCAGGCCGCGTGCCCCCTCCCCTCTGGTCCGAATTGGACTAGGAAGGGGGTGGCGCCCCCTTTCCTTCTCCTGCTCCCCCTTCCTTTCTCCCTCCTAGTAGGAGTAAGAAATAGGGGAGTCTTACTCCTACTAGGAGGAGGACTCCTCCTCCTGGCGCGCCCTACAGGGCCGGCCGGCCTCCCCCTTGCTCCTTTATATACGGGGGCATGGGGCATCCTCGAACACACAACTTGATCATTGATCTTTCCCAGCCGTGTGCGGTGCCCCCCTCCACCATAATCCACCTCGGTCATACTGTAGCGGTGCTTAGGCGAAGCCCTGCGACGGTAGCTTCATCAACATCGTCATCATGCCGTCGTGCTGACGAAACTCTCCCTCGAGCTCTACTGGATCGTGAGTTCGCGAGACGTCAACGAGCTGAACGTGTGTTGAACGCGGAGGTGTCGTACGTTCGGTACTGAGGATCGGTCGATCGTGAAGACGTACGACTGCATCAACCGCGTTGTCATAACGCTTCCGCTTAACGGTCTACGAGGGTAGGTGGACGACTCTCCCCTCTTGTTGTTATGCATCACCATGATCTTACGTGTGCGTAGGAATTTTTTTAAAATTAGTACGTTCCCCAACAAATACATGGAACTTTCATCACGTAAAAAATACAATCATTTCTACAATTACAAATCGTCCGAACTAAGGCACATAGCCTCACAAGGATTTAAGTCATTTCTCCAAACAGATTCGTTATACTCGTAGGAGGGGACAAATTATAAGCTACATATACAATACGCCATAGAAGGGGGCAAAACAGGCAATATAGAAATAAGTGATAGATTGACTCACAATTGTTAAAAAAATTATTCCTTGCCTTCTGTGTTGGCAAGTATTCTGTCGTTAAGAGGCTACTCAGTACAAGCACCACATAATGTTTTTATTGTGCGACTTCAATTTCCAAATTAATTTCATACGAGAACCATGACCATAGTTAGAGAAGACATCGGGTCCTGCGATAGATTAATCACCATCAACCTATCGACCAGATGTGACCAAGAATATATTTCCCCTGATAAGAGCTCGTTTGAATGCAAGAATCAATCAATGGTTGGATGGTTAGGAGGGCAGTGCTACCCCCAACCCACTAGGGAATCAAACATCATGTTTGACATTTTGGTGTCTCATTAATGCAGATTAATTTACTCTGTGGGGAGGTGAGGTTTCCATCGATAGCAAAGCACCTGTGATGACTTCTGTGTCGGTGTTGTACTGATGTTTCTACAACAACAAAAAAAGCAATCTTGAACAGATATTGAGTGGTGAGTGGAACCTCACCCAAAACTGATGCAATAGAAACCTCTTTGAACTGGATGATATGGTATAGGTTTGGGTATAAGAGACTTAGCAGTGTATCCCTGCCTAAGTATCTTCCCAATCTCATACTTAGGCCATTACCCACCAAGAAAGATCTTTATTCTTAAAAAAATTGTCTTTAACAATCATAAAACCTTTCTAGAACCGTGAATTCATATTGGCTTTGCCACGCCTTTTCCTCATTTAGTAATCTGAAAAGCCATTTACTCGACAAGCACTTTTTCTAATTTTAAGGTCTCAACCCCTGGACCACCTTGATATTTTGGCCTACGAATTATATCCCACTTATCTAGTCCATACTTTTTTTATGTTCACAACATTGAGAAAGAATTTGGATATGTAATAATTCAATCTTTTATGTACCCATTTGGGTATCTCAAAGAAGAATAACATAAATTTTGGTAGGCTAGCAAGTACAACAATGAGCAGGACAAGAGGACCCCTATAGGAAAGTAACTTGCCCTTCCAACTGCTGAGATTTTTCTCGAAGCAATCCACTCTACCCTTCAATTCCTTATCCAAGTGTTTATAGTGATAAATGGATAAACCGATATATTGAAGTTGTGATCCAGTCTCACAACCAAACAATTGTTGGTACTGGTTCTCGACTTCTTTGACCTTACCAAGGCAGAACAACTCACCTTTGCGAATTTAATCTTAAGGCGTGATAACTGTTCCAATGGAGAGGTGGTTAGCTTCATATTAATTTCCTTCTGCATGTCATGTGCCACAAATATAATGGCCCTATTGTAGTTTGGATACCCACCATCCACAGAGCATGGCAAAAGGACAACAACATAACCATCCACTTTGGCCCATGCAATAAGGATCACCAAAATATCAACAACAATGATCACTAACATATCAACAACGATGTTGAAGAGAATAGGCGACAGAGGGTCACCCTCTGCAATCCCTGCTTGGAATAAAAATAATGACTGGTATCATTATTTACCTTTTTTAACATTAATTACTGACCATAACACCAATGTTTCCTCACCACAAAAAGGCAGTAAAACATTAACATGCTTCAGCTTAGTGTGACTCCTTATTGGAACAAAAGGGTGATATTGTAAAATAGGCCTTATTTTAGCTAGAATAGATGAAAATACAAAAATCTATTAACATAGTGTAAAAAAATGTTAGCATACTATAAAAAATGTAGACAACATTAAAATAATGTTTCTAGCATTTCAAAAATGTCACGCATTTTCAAAAGTGTAAGTGGCACTTCAAAAAATAATTATATAATGTAAGAAATGATCTGTACTTCAGAAAAAAAATTCATACCATTCAATAAAATGTAGGTTACATTTAAGAAAAATTTCATGCATTTTATAAAAAATGTTAGTTACAATGTAAAAATATGTCCGCACAGTTTAAAAAATGGTTTGTATCATTCAAGACAATGTTTCAACGTATATTTGAGAAATGTTTAGCCAGAATTCAAAAAAAATCTAAATCATGTAATTGAAGAAATATTAATCATGTATTTCAAAAATATTTTACATGTATACGAAAAATGTACAATTGGAATGAAAAAAGTGAACATATATTTTAAAAATATATAACATGTATAATATTTTTTCCTAATGCATACAAACATTGTATAATGTGTATGAAAAAAGTATAAATGTGTTGAGAAAAAAACGAGAAAGTAAACCAATAAGAAAAAATTACACTCAAACCAGAGGCGCTATAGTATTGGCCCGGCCCACTCCGTCACGCCCAGAGGCGAAACTGACTTATGTCTAGGTATGAGCGAGAAATAGCGCTAGGGCACCAAGAGAGCTATATCTCGCTTAAAGCGAGACGGAAGAAGCTCTTGCCTGAAGCGGCCGCGGTAATGGGATGGCCCATTAGCGCACCCTTGAAACAAATGAAATACACCAAAAATGGTTCCCGGATAGGGATCGAACTCAGGCCTCCTTGCCGCTGGCTATCGTGCCACTATCAAGTTCGTGGCAGAAGGCACGGCCTACTTGGGGGAAAAGTCCCGTTTTACCACCGGTTTTGGTCTTTTTATTTTCCTATTTCCTTTTTTTGTCAACGGTTTTCTTTGTTTATGTTCCCTCGAATCAGTGGTTTCTTTTGTCTTTCCGTTTTTTTCTTCAGTTTTCCTTGTTTCTTTTTGGTTTTCACTACCTTTTTTATTTACTTTATATAATTTTTATTTTTTTTTTGTTTCATCCTCCTTTTTCATTGGGTTACTTCCAAGTAAAAATTTTGGTTCAAGAGCTGCCACCCAACTTCACGCCTCGGAGGAGCGGTCGGATCGCCAAGGTGGACTGCGGGCTCAGCTCCGAGCTCAAGGCCAAGAAACTGCTCCTGCGCCGCCTCGGGCTCGTCTCAGACGACGCCCCCATCTCTGCGGAAACTCTGGCGAAGTACGAGCGCCTCTTTCAGAGACCGCTTGCGCACGACGTGCTGCAGGCGTTCGCCGATCTCTTCGGCTGGCGCATCCCCGAGCTCCTCGACTCGCCTGCCGGCTCGCTCTCCCCTCTGCCTCGCACTGTCGAGGCCTAGTGGCTGCTTTGGCCACCCTAGGACCCAAACATTCCCCATGGAGCACAACCTCCGAATTGTATTTTGGAACGTGTGTGGCCTAAATGCCCCGGCCAAGCGCACCGCCATCCGCAGCGTGATCACCGCTGCTTCCCCATGTACCGTTTGTATTCAAGAAACCAAGATGATTTGCCTTTCGTCCTCGCTTGTCGCTGAGACGCTCGGCCCGTCCTTTTCCGAGTTCTTCCTTCTTCCTGTTGATGGGACACGTGGGGGCATCCTGCCTGCATGGCGCCCGGACATGATCGCAGCTCTCCGATCCCTATCTTGGCGAGCACCACAGCACCGCCCTAGCCTCCTCTCTCGATGGCGAGCATCACTGGTGGCTTACCGGCGTCTACGGCCCGCAAGGAGATGATGACAAGATTGCCTTCCTCGGCGACCTTACCGAGGTACGATCGTTGTGCGCCGGCCATTGGATCCTAGGGGGTGATTTCAACAAGATCGCCGAGGCGGCGGACAAGAACAACTCCTGAATCAACCATCGTGTCATGTCTCGCTTCCGCCGCTTCCTCGCCGACAAGGAGCTGCGTGATATCTACCTGCACGGGAGGCGGTACACTTGGTCGAGTGAGCGCGGCACTCCGACCCTCACGCGCATCGACAAGGCCCTCTGCAACTCGACATGGGAGGCGCTTCACCCGCACTGCATGCTTCACTGCCTCTCCTCCTCGGCGTCTGATCACGCGCCCCTTCTCCTTGACTGCACCGCGCGCTCACCTGGCACCAAAAGGTTCCATTTTGAGAGATTCTGGCTGCGCACCGATGGCTACATGCAGGTCGTGCTTGAGGCGTGGACTACCGGGACCGACGAGTCGAACCCTTTCCGCCGTTTGGTGGCGCGGCTTAAGACCACCGCCCGGCGCCTCCAAAGCCGGAGCGCGAAGAAGATCGGCGATGTGTCTCGGCAGCTCTTGATTGCTCGCGAGCTGATTGCGCGCTTTGATGCGGCTCGGGACCTGCAACCACTCTCTCCGGCCGAGGCTTGGCTGCGTCGACGCCTCAAAGGGCCTATCTTGGCCTCGCTTCGCTCGAGCGCTCGATCTCGCGCCAGCGTGTCAGACTCTCCTGGCTGCGGGACGGCGACGCAGGACAGAAGTTCTTCCGTGTGCATGCCGCACACCGCAAGCTGAAGAACCGTATTCTGGAGCTGCAGGTGGGAGATATCTCCGTCTCCGCCCCGGCCGCGCTCGCTGAGGCCGCCTACTAGCACTTCTCCAGAATTCTTGGATCGGCGGAGCCGCGCCCTTTCTCCATCGATCTTTCTGTGATCCATGCTGGCCCTTTCGACCTATCTGGCCTCGACGCGCCTTTCTCTGAGGACAAAATTGTTGGGGAATGTAGTAATTTCAAAAAAATTCCTACGCACACGCAAGATCATGGTGATGCATAGCAACGAGAGGGAAGAGTGTTGTCCACGTACCCTCGTAGACCGAAAGCGGAAGCGTTAGCACAACGCGGTTGATGTAGTCATACGTCTTCACGGCCCGACCGATCAAGCACCGAAACTACGGCACCTCCGAGTTCTAGCACACGTTCAGCTCGATGACGATCCCCGGACTCCGATCCAGCAGAATGTCGGGGAAGAGTTCCGTCAGCACGACGGCGTGGTGACGATCTTGATGTTCTACTATCGCAGGGCTTCGCCTAAGCACCACTATAATATTATCGAGGACTATGGTGGAGGGGGCACCGCACACGGCTAAGAGATCAATGATCAACTGTTGTGTC
The DNA here is from genome assembly GCF_056163025.1 of Triticum urartu. Lineage (NCBI taxonomy): Eukaryota > Viridiplantae > Streptophyta > Magnoliopsida > Poales > Poaceae > Triticum > Triticum urartu. The sequence goes on from NC_141879.1 coordinate 646,156,911, forward strand.
TATGGGGTGCCACCCTGCCCCCGTATATAAAGGAGCAAGGGAGGGAGGTGGCCGGCCTAGGAGGAGGGCATGCCAAGGGGGGAGTCCTACTCTCACCGGGAGTAGGACTCCTCCTTCCCTTGTTAGAGTAGGAGAGAAGGAAAGAGGGGGAGAGGAACAAGGAAAAGTGGGCTGCACCCCTTTGTCCAATTCGGACTAGAGGGGGGGGCGCGCCTCCTTCCTTTTGGCCTCTCTCCTCTATTCCCGTATGGCCCAATAAGGCCCACATACTCCCCGGCGAATTCCCGTAACTCTCCGGTACTCCGAAAAATACCCGAATCACTCGGAACCTTTCCGATGTCCGAATATAGTCGTCCAATATATCGATCTTTACGTCTTGACCATTTAGAGACTCCTCGTCATGTCCCCGATCTCATCCGGGACTCCGAACTCCTTCGGTACATCAAAACTCATAAACTCATAATATAACTGTCATCGAAACCTTAAGCGTGCGGACCCTACGGGTTCGAGAACAATGTAGACATGACCGAGACACGTCTCTGGTCAATAACCAATAGCGGAACCTGGATGCTCATATTGGCTCCCACATATTCTACGAAGATCTTTATCGGTCAGACCGCATAACAACATACATTGTTCCCTTTGTCATCGGTATGTTACTTGCCCGAGATTCGATCGTCGGTATCTCAATACCTAGTTCAATCTCGTTACCAGCAAGTCTCTTTACTCGTTCCGTAATACATCATCCTGCAACTAACTCATTAGTTGCAATGCTTGCAAGGCTTAAGTGATGTGCATTACCGAGAGGGCCCAGAGATACCTCTCCGACAATCGGAGTGACAAATCCTAATCTCGAAATACGCCAACCCAACAAGTACCTTCGGAGACACCTGTAGAGCACCTTCATAATCACCCAGTTACGTTGTGACGTTTGGTAGCACACAAAGTGTTCCTCCGGTAAACGGGAGTTGCATAATCTCATAGTCATAGGAACATGTATAAGTCATGAAGAAAGCAATAGCAACAAACTAAATGATCAAGTGCTATGCTAACAGAATGGGTCAAGTCAATCACATCATTCTCCTAATGATGTGATCACGTTAATCAAATGACAACTCATGTCTATGGTTAGGAAACATACCATCTTTGATCAACGAGCTAGTCAAGTAGAGGCATACTAGTGACACTCTGTTTGTCTATGTATTCACACATGTATTATGTTTCCGGTTAATACAATTCTAGCATGAATAATAAACATTTATCATGATATAAGGAAATAAATAATAACTTTATTATTGCCTCTAGGGCATATTTCCTTCAAAAATATGGGCTGCTGTCAAGAGCCTACCACTTGGGAAGGCGCCAGGCCCCGACGGATTTACCGCCGAGTTTCTCCGGAGTGCTTGGGACGTGATCAAGCATGACTTCTGCGCCGTCTTCGACAAGCACTATGCACTCAACAGGCGTGGTTTCCAGCGGCCCAATGAGGCACTCCTCACCCTTATCCCTAAGAAGCAGGATGCGGCATCCCTCTTCGACTATCGCCCTATCAGTCTCATTCATCTCATCGTGAAGCTGTTCGTGAAGGCGCTCTCTCTCCGGCTAGCACCGCATTTGGGCAAGTTGGTTTCCACGAACCAGAGCGCGTTTATTGCTGGCCAGAGCATCCACGACAATTTCCTCCTCGTTCAACAAACGGCTAGACTCCTACACAATCTCAAGATGCCGCGGATGCTTCTCAAGCTCGACATCGCGAGAGCATTCGACTCGGTGGCTTGGCCTTTTTTGCTCGACACGGTTCGGCACCTCGGCTTTGGAAACGGCTGGTGCGAGTGGATCTTTATACTTCTCTCAACCGCATCCACGCGTTTGCACGTCAATGGTGTCCCTGGGCCGCCGATCCTTCAAGCTTGCGGGCTGTGGCAAGGGGACCATGTCTCTTCGATGCTCTTTGTCATTGTCATCGACGTGCTGTTGGGAAACATAGCAGAAATTCAAAATTTTCTACGCATCACCAAGATCAATCTATGGAGTAATCTAGCAACGAGGGGAAGGAGAGTGCATCTACATACCCTTGTAGATCGCTAAGCGGAAGCGTTCAAGTGAATGGGGTTGATGGAGTCGTACTCGTCGTGATCCAAATCACCGATGATCCTAGTGCCGAACGGACGGCACCTCCGTGTTCAACACACGTACAGCCCGGTGACGTCTCCTACGCCTTGATCCAGCAAGGGGAGAAGGAGAGGTTGGGGAAGACTCCATCCAGCAGCAGCACGACGGCGTGGTGGTGGTGGAGGAGCGTGGTACTCCAGCAGGGCTTCGCCAAGCACCGCAAGAGACGAGGAGGGAGAGGGGTAGGGCTGCGCCAAGAAGGAGATTGAATCACCTCTATGGCAGCCCAAAACCTCAAGTATATATAGGGGGAGGGGAGGGGCTGCGCCCCCACCTAGGTTTCCACCCCTAGGGGTGGCGGCCAGCCCTAGATCCCATCTAGGGGGGGCCAAGGGGGGAGAGAGGGGGGCGCACCACTAGGTGGGCCTTAGGCCCATCTGAGCCTAGGGTTTGCCCCCTTCCACTCTCCCTTGCGCCTTGGGCCTTGGTGGGGGGGCGCACCAGCCCACCAGGGGCTGGTCCCCTCCCACACTTGGCCCATGCAGCCCTCCGGGGCTGGTGGCCCCACTTGGTGGACCACCGGGACCCTCCCGGTGGTCCCGGTACATTACCGATAAAACCCGAAACTTTTCCGGCGACCAAAACAGGACTTCCCATATATAAATCTTTACCTCCGGACCATTCCGGAACTCCTCGTGACGTCAGGGATCTCATACGGGACTCCGAACAACATTCGGTAACCACGTATATCTATTCCCTATAACCCTAGCGTCATCGAACCTTAAGTGTGTAGACCCTACGGGTTCGGGAACCATGCAGACATAACCGAGACCACTCTCCGGTCAATAACCAACAGCGGGATCTGGATACCCATGTTGGCTCCCACATGTTCCACGATGATCTCATCAGATGAACCACGATGTCAAGGACTTAATCAATCCCGTATTCAATTCCCTTTGTCTATCGGTACGATACTTGCCCGAGATTCGATCATCGGTATCCCGATACCTTGCTCAATCTCGTTACCAGCAAGTCTCTTTACTCGTTCTGTAACACATCATCCCGTGATCAACTCCTTGATCACATTGTGCACATTATGATGATGTCCTACCGAGTGGGCCCAGAGATACCTCTCCGTTTACATGGAGTGACAAATCCCAGTCTTGATTCATGCCAACCCAACAGACACTTTCGGAGATACCTATAGTGTACCTTTATAGCCACCCAGTTACGTTGTGACGTTTGGCACACCCAAAGCACTCCTACGGTATCCGGGAGTTGCACAATCTCATGGTCTAAGGAAATGATACTTGACATTAGAAAAGCTTTAGCAAACGAACTACACGATCTTGTGCTAGGCTTAGGATTGGGTCTTGTCCATCACATCATTCTCCTAATGATGTGATCCCGTTATCAACGACATCCAATGTCCATTGTCAGGAAACCGTAACCGTCTATTGATCAACGAGCTAGTCAACTAGAGGCTTACTAGGGACATGGTGTTGTCTATGTATCCACACATGTATCTGAGTTTCCTATCAATACAATTCTAGCATGGATAATAAACGATTATCATGAATAAGGAAATATAATAATAACCAATTTATTATTGCCTCTAGGGCATATTTCCAACAGTCTCCCACTTGCACTAGAGTCAATAATCTAGTTCACATCGCCATGTGATCAACACTCACAGGTCACATCGCCATGTGACCAACATCCAAGAGTCTACTAGACTCAATGATCTAGTTCACATCACTATGTGATAAACACTCAAAGAGTTCTGGGTTTGATCATGTTATGCTTGTGAGAGAGGTTGTAGTCAACGGGTCTTGCCATATTCAGATCCCTATGTATTTTGCAAAACTTTATGTCATATCGTAGATGCTGCTACCACGTTCCACTTGGAGCTATTCCAAATTGTTGCTCCATTATACGTATCCGGTATCTCTACTCAGAGCTATCCGGATAGGTGTTAAGCTTGCATCGATGTAACTCTTTACGTCGAACTCTTTATCACCTCCATAACCGAGAAACATTTCCTTATTCCTCTAAGGACAATTTTGACCGCTATCTGGTGATCTACTCCTAGATCACCTTTGTACCCTCTTGCCAAACATGCGGCAAGGCACACATCAGGTGTGGTACTCAGCATGGCATACCATATAGAGCCTATGACAAGATCATAGGGGACGACCTTCGTCCTTCCTCTTTCTTCTGCCGTGGTCAATCTTTGAGTCTTACTCAACTTCACACCTTACAACTCAGGTAAGAACCCCTTCTTTGACTGGTCTATTTTGAACTCCTTCAAAAACATGTCAAGGTGTGCGTTCTTTGAAAGTATCATCAGGCCCAATATGTAAGCAGCTTTATCCAGGTCTTCCTTTGAAAATCACTCTTCAAACAAACCGTTTATGCTTTCCAGAAATTCTACATTATTTTGGATCAACAATATGTCATCCACATATACTTATCAGAAATGTTGTAGTGCTCCCACTCACTTTCTTGTAAATACAAGTTTCTAGCAAACATTTTATAAACCTAAAATCTTTGATCACTCCATCAAAACATATATTCCGATTCCGAGATGCTTGCTCTAGTCCATAGAAGGATTGCTGGAGCCAGCATACCTTTTAGCATCCTTAGGATCGACAAAACCTTTTGTTGTATCACATACAACTTTTCTTACGAAAACTGGTAAGAAAACTTGTTTTGACATCCATCTGTAAGATTTCATAATCGAAAAATACAGCTAATGCTATCATGATTCCGACGGACTTAAGCATCGCTACGGGTGAGAAATTCTCATCGTAGTCAACTCCTTGAACTTGTGAAAAGACTCTTTCCCACAAGTCGAGCTTCATAGATGGTAACATTGCCGCCCACGTCCATCTTCTTCTTAAAGATCCATTTATCTCAATGGCTTGCCGATCAACGGGCAAGTCCACCAAAGTCCATACTTTGTTCTGATACATGGATCCTATCTCGGATTTCATGGTTTCTAACCATTTGTCGGAATACGGGCCCACCATCGCTTCTCCATAGCTCGTAGGTTCATTGTTGTCTAACAACATGATATCTAAGACAGGATTACCATACCACTCAGGAGTAGTACATATCCTTGTCGACCTATGAGGTTCGATAGCAACTTGATCCGAAGCTTCATGATCACTATCATTAAATTCCTATTCAACAGAAGTAGGCTCCATAGAAAACATCTTTCTGTGTTGCATCACTCTCTGGTTGAAATAAAGGTTCGACAACCTCATCAAGTTCTATCTTCCTCCCACTCAATTCTTTCGAGAGAAACTCCTTCTCGAGAAAGGACTCGTTCTTAGCGACAAACAATTTTCCCTCGGATCTGAGATAGAAGGTATACCCTACTGTCACCTTTGGGTATCCTATGAAGATGTGTTTGTCCGCTTTGGGTTCGAGCTTCTCTGGCTGAAGCCTTAAGCATCGCATCCCCAAACGTTAAGAAACGACAACTTTGGTTTCTTGCCAAACCAATGTTCTTATGATGTCGTCTCAACGGACTTAGATGGTGTCCTATCTAAAGTGATTGCAGCTGTCTCTAACGCATAACCTCAAAATGAAAACGGTAGATTGATAAGAGACATCATAGATCGCACCATATCTCATAAGGTTCGATTACGATGTCCGGACACACCATAACCCAATGGTGTTCCAGGTGGCTTCAACTGTGAAACAATTCCACAATGTCTTAAGTGTTTGCCAAGCTCATAACTCAGAAAATCCCCTTTTGATCAGATCGTAGGAACATGATCTTATTGTTATGATGATTCTTAACTTCACTCTGAAATCGCTTGAACTTTTCAAACGTTTCAGACTTGTGCTTCATTAAGCAAATATACCTATATCTACTCAAATCATCAGTGAAGATGAGAAAATAGCGATATCCACCGCATGCTTCAATTCTCATTGGATCACACGCATCAGCATGTATGATTTCCAACAAGTCACTTGCCTGTTTCATTGTACCTGAAAGCGGGGTCTTGGTCATCCTGCCCATGAGGCATGGCTCGCATGTGTCAAGCGATTCAAAATCAAGTGACTCCAAACATCCATCGACATGGAGTTTCTTCATGCATCTTATGCCAATATGACCTAAGCGGCAGTGCCACGAGAAAGTGGTACTATCATTATTAACTCTACATCTTTTGGCGTGAACATGTGTATTACCACGGCCGAGATTCAATGAACCATTCACATAGGGTGCATGACCATGAAAGGTATCATTCATGTAAACAGAATAACCATTATTCTCTAACTTAAATGAATGACCGTATTGCAATGAACATGATCTAATCATATTCATGCTCAACGTAGACACCTGATAACATTTATCTAGGTTCAATACTAATCCCGAAGGCAGATGGAGCGTGCGATGGTGATCTCATCAACTTTGGAAACACTTCCAACACACATCGTCACCTCGCCCTTAGCCAGTCTCCGTTTAGTCCGTAGCTTTTGCTTCAAGTCACCAGTAATAGCAACTGAACTGGTATCCAATACCCAGGTGCTACCAGGAGTACTAGCGAGGTACACATTAATAACACGTATATACTTTGTTGAAGTTGCCAGCCTTCTTATCTACCATGCATTTGGGGTAATTCCGCTACCAGTGACCGTTCCCTTACAATAGAAGCACTTAGTCTCGGGTTTGGGTTCAACCTTGGGTTCCTTCATTGGAGCGGCAACTGGTTTGCCATCCATGAAGTTTCCCTTTTAGCCCTTGCCCTTCTTGAAACCAGTGGTCTTATTAAACCATCAACACTTGATGCTCCTTCTTGATTTCTACCTTTTGCGGTCTTAAGCACCGCGAACAGCTCCGGGATCAACTCCATCCCTTGCATGTCATAGTTCATCATGAAGATCTAGTAGCTTAGTGATAGTGTCTAGAGAACTCTATCAATCACTATCTTATCTGGAAGTTTAACTCCCACTTGATTTAAGTGATTGTAGCACCCAGACATTCTGAGCACATGCTCACTAGCTGAGCTATTCTCCTCCATCTTGTTGGCTAAAGAACTTGTCAGAGGTCTCACACCTCTCAACACGAGCATGAGCCTGAAATCCCAATTTCAGCTCTTGGAACATCTCATATGTTCTATGGCGTTCAAAACGTCATTGGAATCCCGATTCTAAGCCGTAAAGTATGGTGCACTAAACTATCAAGTAGTCATCAGGATGTGCCTGTCAGATGTTCACAACATCCACAGACGACTTTGTAGGGGTTTGCACATCGAGCGGTGCATCAAAGACGTAAGCCTTCTGCGTAGCAGTGAGGACACTCCTCGGACTACGGACCCAGTCCGCATCATTGCTTACAATATCTTTCAACTTAATCTTTCTCTAGGAGCGTATTGAAAAAGGGAGCTACAACGTGAGCTATTTATCTACAACATATTTGCAAAGAAAATTTAGACTATGTTCATGATAATTGAGTTCATCTAATGAACTCCCACTCAGATTGACATCCCTCTAGTCATCTAAGTGAAACATGATCCGAGTCAACTAGGCCGTGTCCGATCATCACGTGAGACGGACTAGTCAACATCGGTGAACATCTTGATGTTGATCGTATCTTCTATACGACTCATGCTCGACCTTTCGGTCTTCCGTGTTCCGAGGCCATGTCTGTACATGCTAGGCTCGTCAAGTCAACCTAAGTGTTTTTGCTGTGTAAATCTGGCTTACACCCGTTGTATTCGAACGTTAGAATCTATCACACCCGATCATCACGTGGTGCTTCGAAACAACAAACCTTCGCAACGGTGCACAGTTAGGGGGAACACCTTTCTTGAAATTTTAGTGAGGGATCATCTTATTTAAGCTACCGTCGTTCTAAGCAAATAAGATGTAAAACATGATAAACATCACATGCAATCAAATAGTGACATGATATGGCCAATATCATTTTGCTCCTTTCGATCTCCATCTTCGGGGCTCCATGATCATCGTTGTCACCGGCATGACACCATGATCTCCATCATCATGATCTCCATCATCGTGTCTTCTTGAAGTTGTCTCGTCATCTATTACTTCTACTACTATGGCTAACGCTTTAGCAATAAAGTAAAGTAATTACATGACATTTAAGTTGACACGCAGGTCATAAATAAATTAAGACAACTCCTATGGCTCCTGCCGGTTGTCATACTCATCGACATGCAAGTCGTGATTCCTATTACAAGAACATGATCAATCTCATACATCACATATATCATTCATCACATCCTTTTGGCCATATCACATCACAAGGCATATGCTGCAAAAACAAGTTAGACGTCCTCTAATTGTTGTTGCAAGTTTTTCACGTGGCTGCTATAGGTTTCTAGCAAGAATGTTTCTTACCTACGCCAAAACCACAACGTGATATGCCAATTTCTATTTACCCTTCATAAGGACCCTCGAATCCGATCCGACTAAAGTGGGAGAGACAGACACCCGCTAGCCACCTTATGCAACTAGTGCATGTCAGTCGGTGGAACCAGTCTCACGTAAGAGTACGTGTAAGGTCGGTCCGGGCCGCTTCATCCCACGATGCCGCCGAATCAAGATAAGACTAGTAACTCAAGTAAATTGACAATATCAACGCCCACAACTGCTTTGTGTTCTACTCGTGCATAGAAACTACGCATAAACCTGGCTCATGATGCCACTGTTGGGAAACGTAGCGGAAATTCAAAATTTTCTACGCATCACCAAGATCAATCTATGGAGTAATCTAGCAACGAGGGGAAGGAGAGTGCATCTACATACCCTTGTAGATCGCTAAGCGGAAGCGTTCAAGTGAACGGGGTTGATGGAGTCGTACTCGTCGTGATCCAAATCACCGATGATCCTAGTGCCGAACGGACGGCACCTCCGTGTTCAACACACGTACAGCCCGGTGACGTCTCCTACGCCTTGATCCAGCAAGGGGAGAAGGAGAGGTTGGGGAAGACTCCATCCAGCAGCAGCACGACGGCGTGGTGGTGATGGAGGAGCGTGGTACTCCAGCAGGGCTTCGCCAAGCACCGCAAGAGACGAGGAGGGAGAGGGGTAGGGCTGCGCCAAGAAGGAGATTGAATCACCTCTATGGCAGCCCAAAACCTCAAGTATATATAGGGGGAGGGGAGGGGCTGCGCCCCCACCTAGGTTTCCACCCCTAGGGGTGGCGGCCAGTCCTAGATCCCATCTAGGGGGGGGCAAGGGGGGATAGAGGGGGCGCACCACTAGGTGGGCCTTAGGCCCATCTGAGCCTAGGGTTTGCCCCCTTCCACTCTCCCTTGCGCCTTGGGCCTTGGTGGGGGGGCGCACCAGCCCACCAGGGGCTGGTCCCCTCCCACACTTGGCCCATGCAGCCCTTCGGGGCTGGTGGCCCCACTTGGTGGACCACCGGGACCCTCCCGGTGGTCCCGGTACATTACCGATAAAACCCGAAACTTTTTCGGCGACCAAAACAGGACTTCCCATATATAAATCTTTACCTCCAGACCATTCCGGAACTCCTCGTGACGTCCGGGATCTCATCCGGGACTCCGAACAACATTCGGTAACCACGTATATCTATTCCCTATAACCCTAGCGTCATCGAACCTTAAGTGTGTAGACCCTACGGGTTCGGGAACCATGCAGACATGACCGAGACAACTCTCCGGTCAATAACCAACAACGGGATCTGGATACCCATGTTGGCTCCCACATGTTCCACGATGATATCATCGGATGAACCATGATGTCAAGGACTTGATCAATCCCGTATTCAATTCCCTTTGTCTATCGGTACGATACTTGCCCGAGATTCGATCGTCGGTATCCCGATACCTTGTTCAATCTCGTTATCGGCAAGTCTCTTTACTCGTTCTGTAACACATCATCCCGTGATCAACTCCTTGATCACATTGTGCACATTATGATGATGTCCTACCGAGTGGGCCCAAAGATACCTCTCCATTTACACGGAGTGACAAATCCCAGTCTCGATTCGTGCCAACCCAACAGACACTTTCGGAGATACCTGTAGTGTACCTTTATAGCCACCCAGTTACGTTGTGACGTTTGGCACACCCAAAGCACTCCTACGGTATCCAAGAGTTGCACAATCTCATGGTCTAAGGAAATGATACTTGACATTAGAAAAGCTTTAGCAAACGAACTACATGATCTTGTGCTAGGCTTAGGGTTGGGTCTTGTCCATCACATCATTCTCCTAATGATGTGATCCCATTATCAACGACATCCAATGTCCATGGTCAGGAAACCGTAACCATCTATTGATCAACGAGCTAGTCAACTAGAGGCTTACTAGGGACATGGTGTTGTCTATGTATCCACACATGTATCTGAGTTTCCTATCAATACAATTCTAGCATGGATAATAAACGATTATCATGAACAAGGAAATATAATAATAACCAATTTATTATTGCCTCTAGAGCATATTTCCAACACGTGCTCAACTCGCTTCTCCAGCGAGCCATCGAGCGAGGCCTCCTCCAGCGACTGACCACGAGGCACCTGGCTTCGAGTGTCTCCCTCTATGCGGACGACGTTGTCATCTTCTGCCACCCCGACACCCATGACTTCCGCACCATTTGCTGTCTACTCGACATCTTCGGCAAAGTTTATGGGCTTCGCACAAACTTCGCCAAGTGCTCGGCATCGCCCATCCGGTACACCGAGGAGCATGTTGCTATGATCCTGGCTGAGATGGCATGCCCGATTGCTCACTTCCCAGTGAAGTACCTTGGCCTCTCGCTCTCCATCCGCAAGCCCTCCACGACTGACCTCATGACGCTCGTCGACAAGCTTGAGAAGAAGCTCTCCACTTGGCTTGGGTCCATGCTCTCCCTCGGACATCGCCTCGCGCTCTGCAGGCACGTCCTCTGCGCCATGCCCATCCACATCCTCGTCGCCATCACCGTCAACAAGACTATCCTCGCTCGGGTTAATCAGATCATCCGAGGCTTCCTGTGGGTTGGCCGCAAGGATGCGCGAGGCGGACAGTGTCGCGTCAGTTGGGACCGAGTGTGCGGCCCCACCCCCCTCGGCGGCATGGGAATCCGTGACCTGTAGAGCGCTGGTTTAGCCTTGCGCGCCAGATGGCTATGGCTCCAGCGCACCGATGTTTCGTGTCCCTGGAGTCAGCTTCACCTCCCTCATGACCCGGCAGCCGCGCAGATTTTTAGAGATCCACCACCTGGGAGGTGCGAGATGGGCGTGCATGCAAGTTTTGGACAGATCCCTGGATCGAGGGCAAGTCCATCTCTGAGCTTGCGCCCCTAGTTTTCTCGCGTCCGGACAGTGGCTGAGGGCCTTCCTGGGCGTGCGTGGGTGCGAGACATCGTCGGCGCGCTCGGCCCCGCTGCCCTTGTCCAGTACATCGACCTCTGGCGCGTTTTACAGACCACAACCCTCGCGGCCGGACATGATGTGTTGCGCTGGAGATGGACGGAGTCCGGCGTCTACTCGGCCAAGTCCTGCTATCTTGCGCTCTTCCACGGCTCTATCTCTAACGCATCTTGGAAGCTTACCTGGAAGACATGGGACCCCCTTCGCATCAAAGCCTTCATCTGGCTGGCCCTGCAGGATCGGTGAGGGAATCCTGGATTAGGGGGTGTTCGGATAGTCGGACTATACCTTCAGCCGGACTCCTGGACTATGAAGATACAAGATTGAAGACTTCGTCCCGTGTCCGGAAGGGACTTTCCTTGGCGTGGAAGGCAAGCTTGGCGATACGGATATGTAGATCTCCTATCATTGTAACCGACTTTGTGTAACCCTAACCCTCTCCAGTGTCTATATAAACCGGAGGGTTTTAGTCCATAGGGCGACATACAGAAGAACAATCATACCATAGGCTAGCTTCTAGGGTTTAGCCTCTCTGATCTCGTGGTAGATCTACTCTTGTACTAGCCATATCATCAATATTAATCCAGCAGGATGTAGGGTTTTACCTCCATCAAGAGGGCCCAAACCTGGGTAAAACATCGTGTCCCTTGCCTCCTGTTATCATCCGGCCTAGACGCACAGTTCGGGACCCCCTACCCGAGATCCGCCGGTTTTGACACCGACATTGGTGCTTTCATTGAGAGTTCCTCTGTGTCGTCGCCATCAGGAAGGATGCCTCGCCCCGTCTTTAAAGACGGCACCGTTGCTAAGGGAGCTTTGGCTGTCGGCCAAACCCTCCGGCTAGGTGGTTTCCTTATGACCGCCTGTTCGGCTTCTACGCCGACGATGACCTCTCGAGCCATCGAAAACAATCTTCATGTCAGCTCAGAACTCGCCAAGCAGTTAGATCCAACGGAGCTCTCCTCAATAAACGAGCTCTTGGATCGCATCGCCGCCCTGGGAGTCGCTACGGATTACGACCAGATTGGGCCTAAACCCGATCTGAGAGAGATTAACTCTCCCCAAGTCACCCATCATGTTGCCGTGGTAGAGGGACAGTGCGGCGACCCTTCATCTATCTTAAGGACTAGCTACATCCGGATTCCCGATCCCTCCAAGCCGGATACCCGCGGAGGGGAGGATATCACTCAAGACCTGAACTTAGAGTCAGGCGACGGGCTGGATTCATTGGACAGCATCCAGGAATCCAAATTTTCGAGTTCGGAAATTCCTCAGCCTCTGAGCCTCAGATGGGGTGAGGCTTCAGATTTAATTCCGCCCACCCACCCGAACATAAGCGATCTATCCCAAATTAGGCAAGAGCCCGATGAAACAATACATCATTACTGGGCCAGATTCCTCCTGGTTAAGAACAGGATAAAGGACTGCCGCGAGGAATACGCAATCTCAATCTTTTGCAATAATTGCACGGACAAGGGAATCCTCAACGCCATAAGTCGCCGTGATATTACACGCTTCGCTGACTTGGCGTCCATCGTACGAAAGTACTATGCGATGGAAAGCGCCTGGAAAACCGAAATAAAATTTTGGGACGATCCGGCCCTGAATACAAACCCAGTCCGAAATAAAAGGGCGCATCATCGCCAGACACCCGGGTCAAACACCAAAAAGCAAAAACCCTCTACAGGGCATGGAACCGTACTGGAAGGATGGCTTAATGGACCCTGTAAAATTCACAGTACAGAGGACGCCACACCAACTCACAGCCTTAGAGCATGTTGGATACTCCGGCGGGTGGCCAAAATTGGCGAAAATCTCCTAATTCCGGAGGCCACAGAAAGCCACCCCAGAGACACCAATACGGTATTGACAGTCTTCGAGACTTTCGCATCAAATAATATGCGAAAAAGGACACTCCACAGCCTTGCCGAAGTCTACCAAGTAGCAACAATAAACCCATGGAGTGACACGGCTATTACCTTTAACGCCAATGATGAACCTAAATTCCGAACAGCCCGAGCACCAGCCGCATTGGTCCTCAGTCCAATAGTGGATGGCTTTCATCTTACCAAGGTACTCATGGATGGTGACAGCGGATTGAACCTCATTTATGAGGAAACCCTTCAAAAAATGGAAATAGACTGGAACCGCATTGAGCGAAGCAGCACAACCTTTACAGGAATAATCCCCAGTCGGGAAGCGCACTGTACAGGAAAAATCACACTAGATGTGGTGTTCGGCACGCCGGGTAATTACAGGTCCGAAGAGATCATGTTCCATGTGGCTCCGTTCAGCAGCGGTTATCACGCTTTGCTAGGGTGGGAAGCGTTTGCAATCTTCCAAGCAATACCCCATTACGGGTACATGAAGCTCAAGATGCCCGGGCCTAACGGGATCATCACTCTCGCTAGTGATCCGGACATAGCACTCCGTGCCGAAAACAAGACAGCCGCACTGGCCCTCGAGGCACTATCCGAAGCCCTAGCGGCTGAGGAACTGACTGCGCTGCGCTCTACGGTGAATAGGGACGATGTGGTACTCGACAAAAGATCCAAGTCCACCTCCTTTAAACCGGCGGACGAAATAGTCAAATTCCAAGTCCATCCAACGGACCCCAATAAAACAGCTTCCATCGGGGCACAGCTAAACCCTGATGTAGACGCCGCACTGCGAGAGTTCCTACGAGAGAACTGGGACATTTTCGCCTGGCACCCTTCAGACATGCCAGGAATCCCACGCAGGCTGGCCGAGCACAGCTTAAATATCCAAACAGGATTCAAACCTGTCAAACAGGCTCTTCGGCGTTTTTCCGAACCTAAGAGACAGGCCATGGGAGAGGAGCTAGCAAAGCTATTGGAGGCCAGATTCATCAAAGATATAAAACATCCGGACTGGCTAGCAAACCTGGTGATGGTACCAAAGAAGGACAAATCCTAGCGCATGTGTGTTGATTTTAAAGACCTTAACAAGGCTTGCCCAAAGGATCCCTTCCCCCTCCCCCGCATCGATCAAATTATCGACGCTACCGCAGGACACGATTCGTTGTGTTTCCTCGACGCATATTCCGGCTACCATCAAATCAAGATGGCAGAACCAGACCAAGCCGCAACAGCATTTATCACATCATACGGCCCATTCTGCTTCAACACGATGCCCTTCGGGCTCAAAAACGCCGGCGCAACATATCAGCGCATGATTCAGACATGTCTGGCAAACCAGATCGGCAAAACAGTGGAGGCATATGTAGATGATGTGGTCGTCAAAACAAGACATGTCGAATCTCTAGTAGACGACTTGAGGCTCACATTCGATAACCTCCGAACATACGACATCAAGCTCAACCCGGAAAAATGCATTTTCGGCGTTCCAGCCGGAAAGCTTTTGGGCTTCATTGTATCCGGTAGAGGAATTGAAGCAAATCCAGCCAAGATCCGAGCTCTGTCGCAACTGGATATCCCAAAGGATCTCAAACAAATACAAAAGTTAACCGGATGCGTGGCGGCTCTAAGCCACTTTATCTCCCGCTTGGGAGAAAAGGCCCTTCCCCTTTACCGCCTCCTTCGGCGCACCGAACACTTCGAATGGATGGATGCAGCCACGGCCGGACTCGACGAAATAAAAGCCATACTGGCAACAAACCCAGTCCTGGCTGCGCCAAACATTGGCGAACCAATGTTATTATACGTTGCAGCAACACATCAGGTTGTAAGCGCAGTGCTCGTCGTCGAACGAGAAGCGGACGGACACAAATCCCCCCTTCAAAAGCTGGTCTATTATGTGTCCACTGTCCTCACTCCCTGCAAATCACGGTACCCGCATTATCAAAAGATCGCGTATGCGGTATTCATGGCATCCCGGAAGCTACGACACTACTTTCAAGAGTTTTCAATAACAGTAGCCTCGGAAGTACCACTTAACGATATTATAAACAACCGTGATGCAACGGGCCAGATTGCAAAATGGGCCATTGAGCTCCTCCCGTTCGACATAACTTATAAGCCACGGCGAGCCATCAAGTCGCAAGTCTTGGCCGACTTCGTCGCAGAATGGACGGAGGTCGAACTCCCTAAAGAGTACGGCACATATCCAAATTGGATCATGCATTTCGACGGCTCCAAGATGTTGGCCGAACTGGGGGCTGGCGTCGTTTTGACGTCCCCCACAGGAGACACAGTTCAATACGTACTCCAAATTATGTACACGGACTCCAACAATGCAGCTGAATATGAGGCCCTTTTACATGGTCTCCGGATGGCAGTATCCATGGGCATTCAACGCCTAGAGGTGCGCAGGGACTCGAACCTCGCAATATCCCAAATAAATGGAGACTTTGATGCCAAGGATCCAAAAATGGCAGCTTACCGCAACGTCGTCCTAAAAATGTCAGCTCGGTTCGAGGGGCTTGAATTTCACCATATAGCCCGGGAAAATAATCAGGCGGCAGATGTCCTGGCACACATCGGCGCAAAACGCGATGTAGTCCCCCCTAACATCTTCCTGGAAAGGCTGTTCAAGCCATCCGTAGTATGGGAAGGGGAGCCGAACAATAACAGCCCAGACCCAACCGCACTGCCCGACACCGAACATTCTGACACAATCGGAGGCTCTGCCAATGAAATAACACCTTCAGCCCATGTAATAATTGTTGGAAATATGCCCTAGAGGCAATAATAAAATGTTTATTATTATATTTCTTTGTTCATGATAATTGTCTATTGTTCGTGCTATAATTGTGTTATCCGGAAATCGTAATACATGTGTGAATACATAGACCACAACACGTCCCTAGTGAGCCTCTAGTTGACTAGCTCGTTGATCAAAGGATAGTCATGGTTTCCTGACTATGGACATTAGATGTCATTGTTAACGGGATCACATCATTAGGAGAATGATGTGATGGACAAGACCCAATCCTAAGCTTAGCTCAAAGATCGTGTAGTTCGTTTGCTGTAGCTTTTTTGAATGTCAAGTATCATTTCCTTAGACCATGAGATCGTGCAACTCCCGGATACCGTAGGAGTGCCTTGGGTGTGCCAAATGTCACAACGTAACTGGGTGACTATAAAGGTACATTACAGGTATCTCCGAAAGTGTCTGTTGGGTTGGCGCGAATCGAGACTGGGATTTGTCACTCCGTATGACGGAGAGGTATCTCTGGGCCCACTCGGTAATGCATCATCATAATGAGCTCAAAGTGATCAAGTGATTGATCACGAGATCATGCATTACGGTACGAGTAAAGTGACTTGCCGGTAACGAGACTGAACAAGGTATTGGGATACCGACGATCGAGTCTCGGGCAAGTAACGTACCGATTGACAAAGGGAATTGTATACAGATTGATTGAATCCTCGACATCGTGGTTCATCCGATGAGATCATCGTGGAGCTTGTGGGAGCCAACATGGGTATCCAGATCCCGCTGTTGGTTATTGACCGGAGAGGCTTCTCGGTCATGTCTGCATGTCTCCCGAACCCGTAGGGTCTACACACTTAAGGTTCGATGACGCTAGGGTTGTAGAGATATTAGCACACGGCAACCCAAAAGTTGTTTGGAGTCCCGGATGAGATCCTGGACGTCACGAGGAGTTCCGGAATGGTCCGGAGGTAAAGATTTATATATAGGAAGTCCAGTTTCGGCCTTCGGGAAGGTTTCGGGGTCACCGGTATTGTACCGGGACCACCGGAAGGGTCCCGGGGGTCCACCGGGTGGGGCCACCTATCACGGAGGGCCCCATGGGCTGAAGTGGGAGGGGAACCAGCCCCTAGTGGGCTGGTGCGCCCCCCTTGGGCCTCCCCCTGCGCCTAGGGTTAGAAACCCTAGGGGTGGGGGTGCCACCCTTGCCTTGGGGGGCACGGCACCCCCTTGGCCGCCGCCCCCCCTAGGAGATTGGATCTCCTAGGGCCGACGCCCCCCCTAGGCACCCTATATATAGCGGGGGAGAGGGCTGCGCACCCAAGCCCCTGGCCTCTCCCTCCCGTGACACTCCTCCATCTCCTAGCGCTTGGCGAAGCCCTGCCGAGATCACCGTTGCTTCCACCACCACGCCGTCGTGCTGCTGGATCTTCATGAACCTCTCCTTCCCCCTTGCTGGATCAAGAAGGAGGAGACGTCTCCCAACCGTACGTGTGTTGAACGTGGAGGTGCCGTCCGTTCGGCACTAGGTCATCGGTGATTTGAATCACGTCGAGTACGACTCCATCAACCCCGTTCTCTTGAACGCTTCCGCTCGTGATCTACAAGGGTATGTAGATGCACTCCTCTCTCCCTCATTGCTAGATGACTCCATAGATTGATCTTGGTGATGCGTAGAAATTTTTTAAAATTCTGCTACGTTCCCCAACAGTGGTATCAGAGCTAGGTCTATGAGTAGTTACTATGCACGAGTAGAACACAAAGTAGTTGTGGGCGTCGATATTGTCAATTTGCTTGTCGTTACTAGTCTTATCTTGATTCGGCGGCATCGTGGGATGAAGCGGCCCGGACCAACCTTACACGTATGCTTACGTGAGACCGGTTCCACCGACTGACATGCACTAGTTGCATAAGGTGGCTGGCGGGTGTCTGTCTCTCCCACTTTAGTCGGATCGGATTCGATGAACAGGGTCCTTATGAAGGGTAAATAGAAATTGACAATTCACGTTGTGGTTTTGGCGTAGGTAAGAAACGTTCTTGCTAGAAACCTATAGCAGCCACGTAAAAACTTGCAACAACAATTATAGGATGTCTAACTTGTTTTTGCAACAAGTGTTTTGTGATGTGATATGGCCAAAGGTTGTGATGAATGATGAATGATATATGTGATGTATGAGATTGATCATGTTCTTGTAATAGGAATCATGACTTGCATGTCGATGAGTATGACAACCGGCAGGAGCCATAGGAGTTGTCTTTATTTATTTATGACCTGCGTGTCAACATAAATGTCATGTAATTACTTTACTTTATTGCTAAAGCGTGAGCCATAGTAGTAGAAGTAATAGATGACGAGACAACTTCAAGAAGACACGATGATGGAGATCATGATGATGGAGATCATGGTGTCATGCCGGTGACAACGATGATCATGGAGCCCCGAAGATGGAGATCAAAGGAGCAAATGATATTGGCCATATCATGTCACTATTTGATTGCATGTGATGTTTATCATGTTTACATCTTATTTGCTTAGAACGACGGTAGCTTAAATAAGATGATCCCTCGTAATAATTTCAAGAAAGTGTTCCCCCTAACTGTGCACCGTTGCGAAGGTTCGTTGTTTCGAAGCACCACGTGATGATCGGGTGTGATAGATTCTAACGTTCGAATACAACGGGTGTAAGACAGATTTACACACGCAGTACACTTAGGTTGACTTGACGAGCCTAGCATGTACAGACATGGCCTCGGAACACAGAAGACCGAAAGGTCGAGCATGAGTCATATAGAAGATATGATCAACATGAAGATGTTCACCGATGTTGACTAGTCCGTCTCACGTGATGATCGGACACGGCCTAGTTAACTCGGATCATGTTATACTTAGATGACTGGAGGGATGTCTATCTGAGTGGGAGTTCATTTAATAATTTGATTAGATGAACTTAATTATCATGAACTTAGTCTAAAATCTTTACAACATGTATTGTAGATCAAATGGCCAACGTTGTCCTCAACTTCAACGCGTTCCTAGAGAAAACCAAGCTGAAAGAAGATGGCAGCAACTATACGGACTGGGTCCGGAACCTGAGGATCATCAAGGAAGATTATGTCCTATAAGCATCGCTAGGTGAAGCACCTGTTCTCCCTGCAGAACAAGACGTTATGAACGCTTGGCAAACACGTACCGATGATTACTCCCTCGTTCAGTGCGGCATGCTTTACAGCTTAGAGCCGGGGCTCCAAAAGCGTTTTGAGAGACACGGAGCATATGAGATGTTCGAAGAACTGAAAATGGTTTTTCAAGCTCATGCCCGGGTCGAGAGATATGAAGTCTCCGACAAGTTCTTCAGCTGTAAGATGGAGGAAAACAGTTCTGTCAGTGAGCACATACTCACTATGTCTGGGTTACATAACCGCTTGACTCAGCTGGGAGTTAATTTCCCGGATGACGCGGTCATTGACAGAATCCTTCAGTCGCTTCCACCGAGCTACAAGAGCTTTGTGATGAACTTCAATATGCAAGGGATGGAAAAGACCATTCCTGAAGTATTTGCAATGCTGAAATCAGCAGAGGTAGAAGTCAAAAAGGAACATCAAGTGTTGATGGTGAATAAAACCACTAAGTTCAAAAAGGGCAAGGGTAAGAGGAACTTCAAGAAGGACGGCAAGGGAGTTGCCGCGCCCGGTAAGCAAGGTGCTGGGAAGAAGCCAAAGAATGGACCCAAGCCCGAGACTGCGTGCTTTTATTGCAAGGAAAGTGGTCACTGGAAGCGGAACTGCCCCAAATACTTAGCGGACAAGAAGGCCGGCAAAACGAAAGGTATATGTGATATACATGTAATTGATGTGTACCTTACCAGTACTCGTAGTAGCTCCTGGGTATTTGATACCGGTGCGGTTGCTCACATTTGTAACTCAAAGCAGGAGCTGCGGAATAAGCGGAGACTGGCGAAGGACGAGGCGACGATGCGCGTCGGAATGGTTCCAAGGTCGATGTGATCGCCGTTGGCACGCTACCTCTACATTTACCTACGGGATTAGTTTTGAACCTCAATAATTGTTATTTAGTGCCAAGTTTGAGCATGAACATTGTATCAGGATCTCGTTTAATACGAGATGGCTACTCATTTAAATCCGAGAATAATGGTTGTTCTATTTATATGAGAGATATGTTTTATGGTCATGCTCCGATGGTGAATGGTTTATTCTTAATGAATCTCGAGCGTAATGCTACACATATTCATAGTGTGAGTACCAAAAGATGTAAGGTTGATAATGATAGTCCCACATACTTGTGGCACTGCCGCCTTGGTCACATAGGTGTCAAACGCATGAAGAAGCTTCATGCAGATGGACTTTTAGAGTCTCTTGATTACGAATCATTTGACACGTGCGAACCATGCCTCATGGGTAAAATGACCAAGACTCCGTTCTCAGGAACAATGGAGCGAGCAACCAACTTATTGGAAATCATACATACTGATGTGTGCGGTCCAATGAGTGTTGAGGCTCGCGGTGGTTATCGTTATGTTCTCACCCTCACTGATGACTTGAGTAGATATGGGTATGTCTACTTAATGAAACACAAGTCTGAGACCTTTGAAAAGTTCAAGGAATTTCAGAGTGAGGTTGAGAATCAACGTGACAGGAAAATCAATTTCTTGCGATCAGATCATGGGGGAGAATACTTGAGTCATGAATTTGGCACACACTTAAGAAAATGTGGAATAGTTTCACAACTAACGCCGCCTGGAACACCTCAGCGTAATGGTGTGTCCGAACGTCGTAATCGCACTCTATTAGATATGGTGCGATCTATGATGTCTCTTACCGATTTACCGCTATCATTTTGGGGCTATGCTTTAGAGACTGCCGCATTCACTTTAAATAGGGCTCCGTCGAAATCCGTTGAGACGACACCGTATGAATTATGGTTTGGGAAGAAACCTAAGTTGTCGTTTCTAAAAGTTTGGGGATGCGATGCTTATGTCAAGAAACTTCAACCTGAAAAGCTCGAACCCAAGTCGGAAAAATGCGTCTTCATAGGATACCCTAAAGAAACTGTTGGGTATACCTTCTACCTCAGATCCGAAGGCAAGATATTTGTTGCCAAGAATGGGTCCTTTCTAGAGAAAGAGTTTCTCTCGAAAGAAATAAGTGGGAGGAAGGTAGAACTTGATGAAGTATTACCTCTTGAACCGGTAAGTGGCGCAGCTCAAGAAAATGTTCCTGAGGTGCCTGCACCGACTAGAGAGGAAGTTGATGATGATGATCATGAAACTTCAGATCAAGTTGCTACTGAACTTCATAGGTCCACAAGGACACGTTCCGCACCAGAGTGGTACGGCAACCCTGTCTTGGAAATCATGTTGTTAGACAACGGTGAACCTTCGAACTATGAAGAAGCGATGGCGGGCCCGGATTCCGACAAATGGCTGGAAGCCATGAAATCCGAGATAGGATCCATGTATGAAAACGAAGTATGGACTTTGACTGACTTGCCCGTTGATCGGCGAGCCATAGAAAATAAATGGATCTTTAATAAGAAGACAGACGTAGATGGTAATGTGACCATCTATAAAGCTCGGCTTGTCGCTAAGGGTTATCGACAAGTTCAAGGGGTTGACTACGATGAGACTTTCTCACCCGTAGCGAAGCTGAAGTCCGTCCGAATCATGTTAGCAATTGCCGCATTCTATGATTATGAGATATGGCAAATGGACGTCAAAACGGCATTCCTTAATGGTTTCCGTAAGGAAGAATTGTATATGATGCAGCCGGAAGGTTTTGTCGATCCTAAGAATGCTGACAAGGTGTGCAAGCTCCAATGCTCGATTTATGGTCTGGTGCAAGCATCTCGGAGTTGGAACATTCGCTTTGATGAGATGATCAAAGCGTTTGGGTTTATGCAGACTTATGGAGAAGCCTGCATTTACAAGAAAGTGAGTGGGAGCTCTGTAGAATTTCTCATATTGTATGTGGATGACATACTGTTGATGGGAAATGATATAGAATTCTTGGAAAGCATAAAGGCCTACTTGAACAAGTGTTTTTCAATGAAGGACCTTGGAGAAGCTGCTTATATATTAGGCATCAAGATCTATAGAGATAGATCGAGACGCCTCATTGGTCTTTCACAGAGTATGTACCTTGACAAGATATTGAAGAAGTTCAAAATGGATCAGTCAAAGAAGGGGTTCTTGCCTGTATTACAAGGTACGAGATTGAGCACGGCTCAATGCCCGACCACGGCAGAAGATAGAGAAAAGATGAGTGTCGTCCCCTATGCCTCGGCCATAGGGTCTATCATGTATGCTATGCTGTGTACCAGACATGATGTAAACATTGTCGTAAGTTTGGTAGGAAGGTACCAAAGTAATCCCGGCATGGAACACTGGACAGCGGTCAAGAATATCCTGAAGTACCTGAAAAGGACTAAGGAAATGTTTCTCGTTTATGGAGGTGACGAAGAGCTCGTCGTAAAGGGTTACGTCGATGCTAGCTTCGACACAGATCTGGATGACTCTAAGTCATAAACCGGATACGTGTATATTTTGAATGGTGGGGCAGTAAGCTGGTGCAGTTGCAAGCAAAGCGTTGTGGCAGGATCTACATGTGAAGCGGAGTACATGGCAGCCTCGGAGGCAGCACAAGAAGCAGTCTGGGTGAAGGAGTTCATTACCGACCTAGGAGTCATACCCAATGCGTCAGGCCCGACCTAGGTACATTACAGGTATCTCCGAAAGTGTCTGTTGGGTTGGCACGAATCAAGACTGGGATTTGTCACTCCGTATGACGGAGAGGTATCTCTGGGCCCACTCAATAATGCATCATCATAATGAGCTCAAAGTGATCAAGTGATTGATCACGGGATCATGCATTACGGTACGAGTAAAGTGACTTGCCGGTAACGAGACTGAACAAGGTATTGGGATACCGACGATCGAGTCTCGGGCAAGTAACGTACCGATTGACAAAGGGAATTGTATACGGATTGATTGAATCCTCGACATCGTGGTTCATCCGATGAGATCATCGTGGAGCTTGTGGGAGCCAACATGGGTATCCAGATACCGCTGTTGGTTATTGACCGGAGAGGCTTCTCGGTCATGTCTGCATGTCTCCCGAACCCGTAGGGTCTACACACTTAAGGTTCGATGACGCTAGGGTTGTAGAGATATTAGCACACGGTAACCCGGAAGTTGTTCGGAGTCCCGGATGAGATCCCGGACGTCACGAGGAGTTCTGGAATGGTCCGGAGGTAAAGATTTATATATAGGAAGTCTAGTTTCGGCCTTCGGGAAGGTTTCGGGGTCACCGGTATTGTACCAAGACCACCAGAAGGGTCCCGGGGGTCCACCGGGTGGGGCCACCTATCCCGGAGGGCCCCATGGGCTGAAGTGGGAGGGGAACCAGCCCCTAGTGGGCTGGTGCGCCCCCCTTGGGCCTCCCCCTGCGCCTAGGGTTAGAAACCCTAGGGGTGGGGGCGCCACCCTTGCCTTGGGGGGCAAGGCACCCCTTGGCCGCCGCCCCCCTAGGATATTGGATCTCCTAGGGCCAGGGCCCCCCCCTAGGCACCCTATATATAGTGGGGGGAGGGAGGGCTGCGCACCCAAGCCCCTGGCCTCTCCCTCTCCCTCCCGTGACACTCCTCCATCTCCCAGCGCTTGGCGAAGCCCTGCCGAGATCATCGTTGCTTCCACCACCACGCCGTCGTGCTGCTGGATCTTCATCAACCTCTCCTTCCCCCTTGCTGGATCAAGAAGGACGAGACGTCTCCCAACCGTACGTGTGTTGAACGCGGAGGTGTCGTCCGTTCGGCACTAGGTCATCGGTGATTTGAATCACGTCGAGTACGACTCCATCAACCCCGTTCTCTTGAACGCTTCCGCTCGTGATCTACAAGGGTATGTGGATGCACTCCTCTCTCCCTCATTGCTAGATGACTCCATAGATTGATCTTGGTGATGCGTAGAAAAAATTTTAAAATTCTGCTACGTTCCCCAACAATAATGGCCGTCATCGCCCCGTGGACAGAACCATTCCTTGCCTACCTTACTAGGTAGGAACTCCCCGAGGACCAAAATGAGGCACGCTGCATAGTGCGGCGATCCAAAGCATACAGAGTCCACGAGGGAGAGCTTTATAAGAAAGCACTACCGGAGTCCTTCAAAGGTGCATCTCCGAAGAGGAGGGGCGGAACCTCCTGGCTGAAATTCATGCCGGACTCGGCGGTCATCACGTTGCAGCTCGGTCCCTTGTAAGCAAAGCCTTCCGTACAGGCTTTTATTGGCCGACGGCCCGGGCAGACGCTCAAGACTTAGTCCAACGATGCACCGGTTGCCAGCTCTTTGCAAACCAAAGCCATATGCCACCCACCGCCCTCCAAAATATCCCCATTACTTGGCCCTTCGTGGTCTGGGGGCTTGACATGGTTGGACCCCTTAAAGGCGGAACCCACAAGCAAAAATACTTACTGGTCATGGTGGATAAGTTCACCAAATGGATAGAAGCCAAGCCTGTTAAGGCGGCCGAATCCGGACCGGTGATAGACTTTATATCCGGGGTTGTACACCGTTACGGCGTCCCCCACAGCATCATCACCAATAACGGCACGAACTTCACAGCCGACGAGGTAAAACTCTGGTGCAAAAACATGGGCATCAAGCTCGATTATGCTTCCGTCTATCACCCACAAACTAATGGCCAGGTCGAACGTGCAAATGGTCTTATCATGAGCGGCATCAAACCCAGATTAGTGCGGTCCCTCAAGGAATCTAACACGCACTGGGTAGAGGAGCTTGACTCCGTACTCTGGGGGCTGTGGACCACGCCGAATCGCACCACCGGATACACACCATTCTTTATGGTGTACGGCGCAGAGGCAGTTTTTCCTTGCGACATAATTCATGACTCACCTTGAGTGTGCATGTACGAAGAAAGAGAAGCCGAGCTCGATCGGCAGGACAGTTTGGACGCATTGGAGGAGGAGCGCGACGTGGCAAAAGCCCGTTCCGCATTCTATCAACAGCAGGCTCGAAGATACCAGAGCAGAGAAGTATGGGCCAAGAATTACAACGTTGGCGAATTAGTTCTACGCCTGCCGGACAAGAAAAAGGACAAACTCAAGCCCAAGTGGGAAGGTCCCTTCATAATTGACCAAGTCCTGACTGGTGGAGCGTACCGCCTGCGAGATGCATCGGATAACCGACTCGAGCCGAACCCATGGAACGCAGCCCATCTCCGAAGATTCTATGCCTAGCGCCGGACTCTGTGTTCGTCTCCTTCCTCTGTCCATTTTTTATATATACTGTCTGTCTTACATTTCTCCCATTCACCCCTTCCTTTCTCTTATAACCTTTAAAGGCTCATCAAATGACGTGCTATTCGCACTCATTAAACCTGGGGGCTTCTTTTAACAGAAGCTTATTTATACGGGCTTCATGCCCAACACATGTGTTACACTTCCGCATATACCTTTTATTTCACAATTATATGCATCGATATGACTTAAGTTTTGGCCAAGCTGGGTTGCCTGGCTCATGTGCTTACCCCTACGTTCCGATTATTCGGCTAGGCGGTAAAGGGAGCACCTCTGCGATTGTTACTGCCGGATCAGCCGGATGTGTACCTCAGACTGGGTGAAGCCGAAAGCTAGCGTTCTTAAGGAAATACTCGGTCGGTGACCTAAAAGATGATCTTTTCACTTATTTATTTATGCGCCCCCAGATGCTTTTTCCTGCGTCTTTTTCGCAGAATGGGCATGCACTTTAGGGCATGCCTCCCAGGGAAAGGAACCCCTAACGGAACTATTCTCCCTGGAAGATGTTTCTTACTAACCATGTAATATAACATAACTAGTCGGGCACTTGTCTGTTCACGCACTAATGACCCCTACGCCTGGTCTCCATGCATTCCCCGGTTCTTATATAACCGCATGGGAATTCGGACACACTCCGGACCGTCAGGTCCCGAGGCTGAAGCGAAAAGGTCGGCCATGACAAACGATCTACAATCCGGCTAGAAGGCATTATAAATGTCAATTAAATTACATAGTCATTCTGACTGATTGTATTCTTCTTCAATACCATCTAACATGCTGTCTAATTTACAGTCCTGCTGGGAATACTTTGCGGCCAATTCTACTTGGCCGTATACTAAGTTTACAGGGATCTCCTTCCCATCGGGCCCCACAGGACCGACCTCGGCCATGTGGTTGGGGTCAGCCTTTGTGTACCGCGTCTTCACCATAGCCCAGGCCTCCCTAGCGCCTTGACGGCAGGCCAATATCTTCCACAATCGGAAGTGCCGCCGTGCTCCCTTTAGTTTCTCCGCAAGCTCTCCAAGACCTTCGGGCATGGAGATGGATGGCCACAGGGCCTGGGCGACGCCTTGCATCGCCTGCCGAACTCGATCGAGCAGTTGCGAGAGCTCGGGAAGAAGGTCACCCGTAGAACCGGGCATCTCCTCTGCAGGACGACCTGTTAGCACACCTACAGACATTGCTCTGTTAGTCGACTTCCCCGCCGAACTTTCTTTCAAAGGTTCGTTCAAGCACTTACTAAATATGCCGCGCCGAATCCGCTGATTCTCCTTAACGGAGTCTGACAGCTGGGCACGAACATCTTTCAGCTCGACGCCCAGCTTGGTTTTGGCATCTTGGAGATCGTTCTTCTCCCGCCTCACCTTTGTCAGCACCTTCTCACCAGCCTTTAACTGGCGTAGGAGGTGTTTCCTTTCCGGATTCAATCCGGCGCCATCTGCAATTTCATTTGTCAGATTCGCACCCATGTCGTGCTTCGCAAAATACTTATCTTTCGAAGTGTATATTACCAGAGGGGGTCTCCTTGGGCTCCCCTGCCGCGGCTAGTGCGGCCTCAAGTTGGGCTTTGCACTCTTCCAGCTCCTTGGACAGTAGGGAATTCTTTTCTGTAAGAACCTGCATAACAAATGATTCTTAAATCAGTTATTCTGACTGTTTCAAGTCTCGGGGGCTACTGGTATATATATAATTACCAAAATTTTCTTACCCGTATGTCTTTTACATATTGCTCCGTGGCTCTGGCTAGACCATTTTGAGCGGCACGGAGGTACGCATCTCCCGAGTTGAAGGCATCTAACGCCCCTTGGGAGAAACAAGCGTCGCGAAGAATTGTCCGGCGACGCCTGTGGTTCATGGCACTCTCCACCTCAGAGTTGGTGGCAGACAACCCGTCCACATCCTCCGTCGGAGGAGCGTCTGGCGCGCGCCTTGCGTTCGCCTCCGCCTCCGGACCAGGCTTTGGAGCCTGGCTGGTGGAGGCGCGATTGGCAGCCTCTCCGGATATAGTCCGGCGAGGTCTCTTTGTCCTGAAGAGAGCACGAGTGTCAATGTGCCTCGAAGGTATAACACCTGGGATAAGGGGGCGCGCCATACCTTTGCGCTGACGCCTCGGTCCAGACTGCACTTCTTTTCTGCCCACGGGGCCCTGCGGTCCCTCGTTGGCTTGTCGCCGCGGGTTCGGCCTTCCGCCTCAAAAACCTCCCCTGCAAAGTTCGATCGTAATCAGGAAACTGAAAACACGAGAGGGCGGACACCTATTCGGGTACTGGGACTTCGATCTCAGTTACCTGGGAGGCCGGGATTAGCCCTGGGTAATCGGCCATAATGGCCACCAAGGCGTTGTCCTTGCTCAATTGATGGAACACTCCATCAATCAGCTCCACAGATATGTCCGGATCCTCTTGAGAGGCCGGGTCGAGGGACCGTCCTGGGTCCTCGGGTTTTGGAGGAGGGCTGCTTATTTCCTCAACAGCCTGGCGCAGTTCCTGCGTTGAAGTCGTCAGACTGAATATTTAACAATGGGAATACAAAACGGATGGGCAAGTAAATGCGACCGCTTACCCAGCTTGGGGGATTGTGCATAGAGAATCCACCCTGTGGGTTGACGCGGAGAAATTCCTCCTCTTCTCCCTTATACAAAGTGGACAAGATCTTTAGTAGAGCGGCAGCTGAATCCGGCCCCTTACGGCCGTAGCGAGTGGCGTCGTCCTCCGCGTTGAAGTCCCACATGGGGTGGCTTCTATACTGAAGCGGCTGCACCCCCCGCATGATGCATTCGGCCATAACCCCGATCATGGTTAGTCCGGAATGGGCTAACAATCTTATTCGGCCCATCAGGTAAATGATGTCCCTGTCACTTTCCCTCTGAGGGCTCTGTGGACGCCAGCTTAGGCGCTTCTTTAAGGGAGCACTGTCGAATTCAGGGAGGCCGATCCGGACAGGATCCGGCAGCGGGACGTCTTCTATATAAAACCATTCCGAGGGCCAGTCTTCGGACGCCTTCTTTGGGGTTCCGGACAGATATCCGGTCCCGGCGATGCGCCACACTTCGGCTCCGCCCACTTGATACATTGACCCCTCCTTAGAGCGGGGCACAAGGCAGAATAACCTTTTCCATAGCCCGAAATGAGCCTCGACACCCAAAAACAGCTCGCAGAGGGCTACGAAGCCCGCGATATGCAATACGGAGGCAGGCGTGAGATTGTGTAGCTGGAGGCCGTAGAACTCCGGCAGCCCCCGGAGAAATGGATGGATTGGAAACCCGAGCCCCCTTATTAAATAAGGGACAAGGCATACTCGCTCTCCTTTGGAGGGATTGGGGGCACTCTCCGCTTGCTTTCCGCCGTTATAGATGGCAAGACCGGCTTGAACCGGGATCATATAGGCCGGGGGAAGAAATCCCTTGGTCTGGAGCGTCACTAGCTCGCTATGCGGGATGGAGCATCTCTCCCAATATCCAGCCTGAGGGCTGGAAGGGCGAAAGGAGGAGTTGCGATGGCTGGCCATGGTGGAATGGACCTTTGTCGGATGCACTCTGATGAACACTCGCGAAGGGGGGAAGATGTGGTTTGGATCTAAATCCTCGTCCCCTTAAATAGGGCAGCTCATTTACGCGGCTAGGGGTGTGAATGTAAAAACATTCAGACTTTTCATATTCGTTTGACACGTGGGAAACGGCCATTATTGGGCGTAGAAGCCAAGGAGCGCAACATCTACAAGAAACCGGACTTTATTCAATAGGTACACGGAATTTGGAGGAGAACCCGCCTTGCAATGCCGAAGACAATCTGCGCGCCGGACTCATCGTCAGTGAAGCCTGGTTCGGGGGCTACTGAGGGAGTCCTGGATTAGGGGGTGTTCGGATAGCCGGACTATACCTTCAGCCGGACTCCTGGACTATGAAGATACAAGATTGAAGACTTCGTCCCGTGTCCGGAAGGGGCTTTCCTTGGCGTGGAAGGCAAGCTTGGCGATACGGATATGTAGATCTCCTACCATTGTAACCGACTTTGTGCAACCCTAACCCTCTCCGGTGTCTATATAAACCGGAGGGTTTTAGTCCGTAGGACGACATACAGAAGAACAATCATACCATAGGCTAGCTTCTAGGGTTTAGCCTCTCTGATCTCGTGGTAGATCTACTCTTGTACTACCCATATCATCAATATTAATCAAGCAGGACGTAGGGTTTTACCTCTATCAAGAGGGCCCGAACCTGGGTAAAACATCGTGTCCCTTGCCTCCTGTTACCATCCGGCCTAGACGCACAGTTCGGGACCCCCTACCCGAGATCCGCCGGTTTTGACACCGACAATCGGTGCTAGACAACTGATCGCCTCGCCCGCCGTGGTTTACCTCACAACGACCGGTGCGCGCTTTGTGACCAGGCCACCGAGGACATGCACCACATGTTAGCTGCTTGCCCTTTCTCCCGCCAAATTTGGCATGAGGTTCTCTCTTGGTGCAGATCGACTGCTACGATCCCAGGCCCGGACACGACTTTTGCGAAATGGTGGATCGACGCATGTTCCACATCGCCAGCTGCTCTACGAAAGGGGCTAAACTCCATCATTGCCCTCACCGCCTGGGCAATCTGGGAACACCAGAATGGGTGTGTCTTCGACCAGCAGCACCCCTCCATCGCTAGTCTGCTTGGGTCTATTCAGGAAGATGCTCGCCTATGGGCTAGCGCCGACACCAACGGCTTGGCAATCATGATCTCTGAGAGATACGCTCTAGCTTGATGTATCGGGGACCAGCAGCCCCTACCCCAACCGCTCCTGCTACTTGAGCCCGCGCCGATTTGTGTACACGTGGTCGCTGTAGCAATCACCCTTTGTATTTTTTTCACCCCTCCTATCAATGCAATGATACACAATATTTGCGTATTCACGAAAAAAAGTAAAAAAAAATTTTAAAAAAAATGTATACATCAGAACTATTTTTAATATACATGTTTAATGTTTTTGAAGTACATGATTAACATTTATCAAAAACTTGGTGCCTACTTTTGCCACACATTTTTTCATTACTTTTATATATCAAATACGTTTTATAATCCATCTTTAATATTTTTTAAATACAAGTTTAATATTATTCATTTAGATAGTCAACATTCTGAAAAAGCTTGATCATTTTTTTCAAATACAAGTTTAACATTTTTTTAATACATGATTAACATTTTTATATACATTTTGAACATTTTTATAAATGCTTAATAAACATTTTAAACACAAGAAAAACATTTTTTTAATATATGGTCAATATTTTTTGTATACACATTTAAAATTTTAAAATGTTTGATTAACATTTTTTAAAATACTTGGTCAACATTTTTGCCAAATTCTTCATTAACATTTTTTACATACACTTTGTATTTTCCTATACATTTTTTGTATGTATGAGAAAAAAAATCTATATACACATTTAACATATTTAAATTGTTTAGTTAACATTTTTGTCAAATGTTTATGTAAACTATTTTTTCAGTATACTTGGAATATTTGGAAGTATAAGAAGAAGCACAAAATGAAAACAAAAAAGTAAGAAAACCAAGAAAAAAAATGAGGGTATGGCCTCACGCGAGTTGTTCCGGCCCAGTATGGGGATCCCTCGGGCGGAGCTGGAATCCATCTCGCGTGAAGCAAGCTATAGCCGCGCCCCTGGGGCAGGGCTATGAAGCAATGACACTCTTTGCGCCAATCGAGCGGGCGCTTGCATCGTCCGGCACACCAGTGTGGCCGCTCACTCGAGAAAAAATGGTCACTACTGCTGAACAACTGTTGAAAAAAGAAAAAAGAAAGAAAAAAATCCAGAAACTTGCAAAAAACCAATTCGAAAAAGTTCATGCATTAGAAAAAAGTTCACGAACTGAAAACAGTTAAAGGTTTTTTTTTAAAGAGGTTTCACGAATATGGAAAAAGATCACAGACATTTAAAAAAGTTCAACAATTTGGAAACAAAACTTCGCACATATGAAAGGGTTCATTGGTTTTCAAAAAAAAGTTCACCAATTTTAAAAACAACATAAATTTGAAAAAAAAATTGAAAAGTAGTTCATCAATTTGAAAAATGGTTCACTGATTTTGAAAAAACCTTCATCAATTTTGAAAAAAGACTGATTTTTAGTAAAAGTTAACCAATTTGTTTCAAAATTTTCATCAAAATCGAAATATTTCGTGAATTTTGAAAAATAATAAAGAAAATAAAAATATAGAAATATAGAAAAGGTAAAGAATACGGAATAAAGAAAAATGAAAAATAAAAAACCAAACAAGACAGTGCTAGGAGAAAACAAAAAAAAAAACTGGTGGGAAGCAAAACAGGGAAGAGGTTTCTCCTGCTATACGCTTAGAGGGGATGGCCTAGTTAGCGATTTGCACGGTGGTCACGGTGCTTCCTCCAAAAAAATTTTTTTCGCACGCATTATCGGTTTTTAAACCGATTTTTTCAACTTTTTGGTTTTCCACCATTCTTCCATAGCTTTCGGACCAAAGCAAAATTTGGAAAAAAAAATTGCGCGAAAAAAGCGTTTTCTTTTTTCTTTTGCTTTCGTGAGAGGCACGATTTTGCTTTCGCGAGAGGCATGTCCGTGCCTTTTGAAAACGAAAAAACCGCTTTTCTGTTGTTTTACTTTCGCAAGAGGCACAGTTGTGCTTTCGCGAGAGGCACGATTGTGTTTTCGCGAAAGGCACCGCCGTGCCTCTCGTAAACAGAAAAAATGTGTTTTCTTTTTTCTTCCTTTCGTGAGAAGTACGGTTTTGCTTCCGGGAGAGGCACGGCCATGCCTCTCGGAAAAGGAAAAAAACGTATTTTCTATTTTTTTTCTTCAATGACAGGCATGGTTTTGCTTCTGCGAGAGGCACGGTTGTGCTTTCGCGAGAGGCACGGTCGTGCCTCTCGGAAGAAAAAAGAAACGTGTTTTCTGTTTTTTTTCTTCCGTGAGAGGCACGATTTTGCTTCCGCAAGAGGAAAAATTATGCTTTTGCGAGAGACATGACCGTGCCTCTTTTGGAAAGGGAAAAAACTGTGCTTCCAGTTCGGGTTGTTCGTCCGTTTTTTTTATGAAAAAATATTGGTCAAAACCTACCAACATGAGATCTAGTTTTGAAGATCTAATGGATAAGAAATGGGAAGCCCCAGGAATCGAACCCTAGTCGTGCGGGGGAACAATAGCGTTGCTAACCACTGCGCCAGCTTCCAGTTGTTGGTTAGTAGCAGGATCGTGACCTACTAGATCTGAGCCGGTTTTTCTCCATTCTGTTGACATCAGATTTTGGCATGGTATGAAACGCAATTAAGATTGTCTCAAATGAAGAAGTGATTTACATGAACAAGTTATGTATCATCGACATAAACATCTTTAAAGTTCGGGCCATCACCATCTGATCTCATCTAGAGAGGTGAAGTTGTGCTCGAAGTGCTAGATTTTCTATGCGGAGAACTGTTTGGCCGATTATACCTCCAAGACAGCCTCATATGAGAAAAGTTTGTATATGGATTGTCTTCGTACCATAGGAATGATCGATTTTTATATATAAAGCGTCTCATTCCGATCTCGTATATAAAAGTTGGAGCCGATGCAGTGCGAACCTATCATGAGTAAAAACTGGCCCGGGACATCAGACACTTGTGTGGGTGATGTCTGATAGGTCGTGTAAGCGATTCGGCCCTCAAGATGGCCTCGAGTCGAAAAACGTTCAACACGAAAGTTGTTTGTCTCGTCGAAACGGTTAAATTTGCTTCTGGGCACATTTTCATCCAAGATCGTATTTCGCCTGTGAAACACAAAAACCGAACTACTGTCTCACACATACCTAATCCAAGTTCGCCTAATATTGGAAGGATTTGAACGAGATTTGGAGTTTTTTTTTTGTATGGGAAGTCCAGCGTCTCACAAATAGATGAGAGGTGACAGCCAATTGAACAACACATAAATGATCAATTCATCACCTTTACTTTTATCGTCTCCCTTATTCTTCTTCTTCCTCGTTCTTCGTTCGTTTATCTTGTTGCAGGGCGACGAATCTCTAGGCCCTGAGAGCGACCAGGTCGACCTAGGGCAGCCCATAGACGTCGCACGCCCAGACGGGGTCATTCCCGGACATGTGGGGTTTCGGGTCTACAAAAGCACCCGCCGAATTGCTTGCGAACCGCGCATCCAGACGAGTCTCATTCGACGTGAGCTGCGGCGCATTACCCCCGACGTCGACAGTATACAGTGACGTGTTCGTGTGCGAACACGTTCTTTCATTTTTTTTTATAGTTTCCTTTTCTTTTCTTTTATTTTTCTTCTCCGATTTTTTTTCATTCTACATTCTTTTATCTACAAGATCAATATTTTTTTTCAAATACCTTTTCAACATTTATCAAATACTTGTTCAACATTTCTTCAAATACTCGTTCAACATTTTTTTAAATACTCGTTCAACATTTTCTCAAATACTCGTTCAACAATTTTTAATATGTATTTGACATTTTTCATATACTTGTTCAACTTTTTTCAAATACTCGTTCAACATTTTTTTAAATACTTATGTCAACAACTTTCAAATAATTACTCCCTTTGTTCACTTTTGTAAATCATTTCAGATAATTCAAAATAGACTGTTTTGTACATTGTCTGAAACGTCTTCAAGGTCTTATAAAAGTGAACAGAGAGAGTATTGAACATTTTTAAAATAATTTTTCAACATTTTTAATACTCATTCAATATTATAAAATGTAGTTTCAACATTTTCAAATGCTCATTCCACAATTTTTTAATACTTATTCAACATTTTTCAAATATTCATTCAATATTTTTGAAATATATTTTTTGTAACACACACACACACACACAGACACACACATATAATGTCATTATTCATCACCCAGGATGCAGAATAAGCTATTTCTCATCCGAGATAATCTTGCGATTGCTTCCTAAATAAATTACGTTTAGAATATAAATAGTTACGTGCATATTGATTCAATATGTAAAATTTGGTATAAAAAAAGAAAAATATAGGTCATAAGAGCAGAAAAATCATATTTTATGTATGTTTTACACTGTGTTTACATTTGTAATTTTACATAATATAAAATATTTTTTACGGCGAGTACATATTTTTTTACGTTCTCTTTTTATGTATGAAATAAGACAAAATTTACGAATCGTAAAACTACGATGTATTGATGTCAAAATATAGAGGGGTGAAGAATAACTATTTCTCACTCAGGAAGACGAATAGCGCGACGTATAAACAAATAGACTGAGCGCGGGCTATAGTCGCGCCCGGAAATGCCACCACTATGAGCACGATCACCCCCAAGAGTTTCAAAGTGGGCTGGGCTATTAGTTGCACCGCATGTTTGCAATTAATGAGAAGGCTCAGCAAGCGTCGTTATGGGAAGCGTTACGGGATGCTTTCGGGCCGTGTTTTATTTTCATTATTTCTCTTTGGGTTTTTGTTTCCAATAAGAACTTTTTCCTTCTAGATTTTCCTATTTTTCGCCGTTTCTTTGCTCTTCTTGTTCATTTCATATTTTGTTTTATTATATTTCATGAAATTCAAGAATGTTAAATATCTTCAAAACGTATTGAAATTTTACATAAAATAATAATGTTTTCAAAAAAATTGCTTGTATTTCAAAAACATATTAAAATTTGAGAATTTTTCACAATTTTTTGTGATTTAAAAATTATAATAATTTCAAGATTCATTAAAAATTTCAAGAGAATGTTCATCTTTTTTCCAAAAAATATTCATCCTTTTCTAAAAATTGTTCATGCTTTCAAAATTGCTCATGAATTCAAAACTTGTGCACATTTCAAAAGTTATTCATTTGTGAATTCAACAGCTTGTTCAAAGTTGGTGAAACTTTTTGAAAAATTTGTACATTTTTTGAATTTGTGACATTTTGGAAAAGTTTCTGAATTAATTAATAATTTCCAAAATCAGGAGGACATTCCCAGTTTGCAATTTTTAAAAATTTTGATAACTTGTGAAGATTTTCCAAATAGAGAAACATATTTTTATTTCATCGTGAACAATTTGTTAATTTGTGAAGCTTTACGGATTCACAAACGTTGTTTGAATTCATGACACTTTTTTGCATTCATGAAAAAACTTGGATTCACAAACATATTTTTTTTCAAATTCTACAACATTTGTTTTCAAACCCTGCTGGAATATTAAAAGACAAGCGCTAAATTTGGAAAGAAAACGGAAAGAGAGGAGAAAGAAATGTGCGTGGGGCGCTGCATGTAGTGGCATGTGGTAGATGCACACTTCTTGCCACTAGTTGGGCTTGGGCCATTTTATTAGCAATACGGGAGACCGCTCGATATGGTCTCCCGTATAATAACATGTATTTGAAGAAATATTAATATTATATTTGAAAAATATTTAGATATATACTAAAAATGTACAATGTGTTTATGTAAAAAATAGACATCAAAAGATTTTTGAAAATGGTTTTAATCATATATTTGAAAAAATGTTAAACGGTTATAATTTTTTGCCTGATGTATATGAAAATGTCCAATGTATAAATAGAATACATGTGTTGAGGAAAAATAACAAATAATAAAATTTAAAAACAGAGAAACAAACAAAAAAACTGAAGAAAACTTATGCAAATAATGAAAACCGATAAGATAAGAATAGGTAAAAAATCATCATGTCTACATCAGGTTGAATTCACGCATCTGTTTTCTCTTTTTCTTTTTATCTATTAAAAAATAACTAAAACATCTATATGGAAAATGTTTTAAAAACGTGTCTACAAAAGTGCTCCTAGTCTATACGGAAAATGTACAATATATGCAAAAAAAAGCAAGATACATGTAAAAAAACTTAATGAAAATTAAAGAAACAAACAAGACCTAAAAACCAGAGAAAACAAGAAAAAATACAGAGCTAAACTGTGCTACAAGCAGTGTAAAAACCTAAAACAAGCAAAAACCAAAAACACACGCTCGGCTAGAGTGTTGTGCCTGCCCGATAGCCGCCCACTGTAGGCGCTTCTAGTAGGTATCGTTACGGGCAACACATAGGAGCGTGCCTATGCCTCGCTTACAGCGAGATGGACGGCAACCTCGATTGTAGAGAGCTGGTGTCGGGCTGGCTCAGTAGGAATTTTGGTTCGCCAACTGACAACATGCCGATGTCATGCTTATTATTTATCCTTTTTTAAATTTTATTCTTAAAAAACAACATAAATTTGAAAAAAATTAGCGCAACTAAAACATATTGATAGTTTCATAAAAATGTTCATGACGATGAAAAATGTTCCTGCATTTCAAGAGGGTATGTTATTTTTTCTAATGTGTATAAAATGTAAAAAAATGGTCCATATAAAAATATTTTGTAAAATTAAAAAATGTATGTAAGTTTTAAAATATATTCTCGTCTTTCAGAAATAATATGACATTAAAAAATATTTATACAATGCAAAAAAATGTTTGCATAGTTTAAAGAAATACTTATTACCATAAAAAAGTTGAACATGTATTCAAAAAGTGTTCAAAACACGTATTAAAACAAAAATATACATCATGTATATGAAAAATGTGTGCGTGTATCATAAAAGTATTTGTCGTGTACACTACAAATGTATATTGTGTACTGAAAAATAGACATGTATTGAACAAAAAAGAAAACAAAGAAAATCACAAAGAAAGAAAGAAAAAAAATGAAAATCAAAGAAAACCAATGCAAAAGAATGGGAATAGTGAATCCTAAGAAGAAAAGGAATAAAGAAAACCGAAAGAAGAAACAAAGAAAACCGAGGAAAGGAAGAAAAAAAGCGAGAAAACCGAGAAAGAAACAAACAACATAGAAAAGAGAGAAAATAAAAACCAATAAAACCATGAAAGAAACGAAGAAAGCGTGAAAATACAAAAAAAACTATAGAAAACTGATGATGAAACAAAGAAAACAAAAAAAAAGGTAAAGGAAACAAGAAAACAGACCAAAGTAGTACGTCGACCGAGCGGCGGCGAGCGAACGAGCTGCACTAATTTGCTGGTGCATCGTATAGATGCTATATTCGCTATGACCGAGATATAGCTTTCGCGGACACAAAACCCCGGCGTTACTGCATGGGTTCCTCGCATATAAGAAAGCTTTGCACGATCTGCCAAGGGATTGCACGACTAAGCCCAGCTCATTACCCTGGGTGTATACAATGCCCACACGGCACAATTATCTACTACAACAAATTTTGCCTGGCTCCAACTAAGAAGAGGCAATGACGGTGACGCGTCTTTGACTCAATTTAATATTTATGGTCATTGCTAGATGGTCTATGAATTTAAATTTCATTTTTTATTTTTTATGTTTGTTATATTACCATAATTGAAAATGAATAGATTAAAAGTTTTCCCGCAAACAAAATGCCCACACTACACGGAGAAATCAAAGTGGCAACCAGATTTCTACTGTGCCGTAGGAGCGGCCCGGTTCCGGTGCAGACTCTATGCGTCGCGATCGGGACCTTTTTCAAGCCGCTCCATATACTCAATAAGTCAGGAATCAGAACAATTTGGAAGGCGAAACCGGGGCGCTGCCGGCACGGCTACTTCAGGGCAGTCACATAGCAAATTCTCGTGTGTCGATAGTTCATGTGTGTCACGCTTCATGCGGGAATGCGTTGGGGGGCTGGCAGCTCGTCTCAAGAGGGCGATGCTCGGCTACTGCTGCTTGTCATCGCCCTGTCGTTGTGCGGTGTTTTAGATGACTCTATCGAGGCCACCGCGCACACTCCTGCAGAGATCCAATCCGACGCACGAACTGCCTTTGATCCAGCCACATCGCCCGCTTTCTGTCGTGCGAAGAAGCTCGTTCACCAAACTTCACCGCTCCAATGTCCTGCTCCATCACCTACACCAACCAGTGGAGTCACCACGACAGATGTCTTTGCTGAGCAAGCCGGGTTGGCGTAGGAGACCGAGCTTCTTTGCACTATGCTTCGCGACTGCCTTGCGTGAGTTGGAAGTGTTTTGGGGAGAGCAGAGGCTCCTCTCACCAAACTAGAGGTTGTGTCGGTTGTGTCTTTGTTGCCTGAACATCAGGTTGGGTCTTATGTAGGAAAGGAAGCAAGTCTCTATGGATATTTCTCCCCTCGTGCTATACCATGTCCGTCGTGGATGCCTGTGCTGATTTCTTTAATTGGGTGTGTAGCTATCGACGAGGTAGTGGCTCCAGTGTTGCAGATTATGCCTAAGCTGCAAGTGCATTGTGGGGAGCCCACCTCACCCCTTTTCACTAGTGCTTTCGGAGGAGACAGGGCAGGTGGTGTCAGTGTGGACAAGGTTGATACCTCCTTTTATGATCCGGTATTGAAATAGAAAAGAGTATCCCGCACACATTTCCCCAGAAGTGACGCTGGGTTATCGAACCCACGAAAGGAAGATTCTCTTGAAGCGATGGTCACTAGCAAGCTTTTATCAAAGTGTCGAACCCAGCTTTTGACCAGATCAGCAAGCAAATAGTGATTCAAACACTTATAATAAAAAGGTGTACGGGTAGGAGATCTTATTCTTACAACCTTGTATTTGCGCTGGGATCAAATATGATATTAATTGCGCTGGAAGTCATCATCGAGATGTGCGTGTTACGGATTGAAGTGGAGGATGTGTCCAAATAACATCTTGATCGGCACGAGTCCTGCATCAAGAATTAATTTTCCTACCGCAAGCCCTATCTATCGTGCGGGGTTCCCTCGATAATTAAGATAATGAACTCAGACAAGAGCTTTGGATGTTTAGTGACTACACCTCATTTATCCCCAAGGATATGATCCATGTTATCCTACTGAACCTTACTGTCACCGGTGTTCGGTATAATATTTCATGGTCTCCTTGGTCCTAGCCTCACCGGTGCTCGATCTCCATGATCTTGGGTACCTACAGGGATGAAGATCGCGGACAAGACAAAAGACATCTTCACGAAACAATTTTATTTCACACATACGGGACGTTATGTCAAAGTCCTCCATTGATCCCCTCAACAAATACCTTGGGTTGCAATGCACATGCCTCAACCCATACCTTACCGAACTACTCACGCATGGAGATCAAATCGCGGCAAGAAAACATTGAAGAACAAATCTTGAGACTGATTGATTGCAATATGTCTTACAATGGATGCCTTGTGCGATGCACGATTACAAGTATGAACTAGATGAGAGAGCACAATGGTGGTGGTGGAGATGGCTATGGATACGGAAATGGCAGTGGCTAGGGTTTGCGGATGAAGAGGTTATGACTTTCGTGCTCGTTGTTCTGTTGACATTTCGACAAGGTCCCTTTAATAAAAGTTGTTTAGGTTGGACGATCTGCCTCGAAATCCACTCTAAACGACGCTCATACGGGTGCTCGCACCCGTATGGAACGACGTCTTTTCTGTTGTCTTTGCGCAGACGCTTCCTGTTGACTCCTTCCTCCATTTTTCTTCCATTCCATTTTCACACGTGATTTCTTCTCTTTTTAGCTTATTTCCCGTGGAAACACATCAAAGAGAGGTTTTGTGAAATCCTTTGGATTTATTAGTCATTAGTAGCAATATCGGAGCGAATAGCTCTATTTAAATGTAATATCTTGGTTTAAACAAAGCTTAAATGAGTGTAAAAATATTACTCATCATAGGTGTGTTGGCACCTAATTCTGTGGCGCAACTGTATGTTTCACCTCTGTCATGTGAGCAACCGGAGGATATTGATGTGGTGGTGTCTGTGAGGGGCAAGGATTATGAGATTCTCTTTGAGATATAGCTTCGCAGTTTACTCGCACGTTTGGAGGCAGCCAACCCTGTATCTAGCAAGGCAATTGTGGAGAAGTCTCTTAGAGCAAATCCGAGAAGAGTGACGTTACAGGAAAGGCGTTCACAACTGCTTCATGGATGCGCATCCGTCTTTTGGGCGGTCTTTATGGCCTGGCTTGTCATTGTGGATTTGGCGGTGTTTGTGGACTTCGGCCAAGGTGCTTTCATTTGAAGTTTCTTTGCGATGAAGTAGTGCGAGGGTTGGTGGCCGTTCTGTGTTGGATATGGTTGTAGGGCTGATCGTGCGCTTTTGAAGTTGCATGCTCTATGAGTAGTCCACATGTGCTTGGTTTTTATCGGTTTTCGCCTGATTTTCGTTAATTAACTTGAACAATTCTCTTATATTTAATTAACCGATCAGAGGTTTGTAATGACGGAGAGGAGCTTTTGTTGCGATGAAGAATGGTGACACGGGGTTTTCCTGTGTGTCGGGTGTTGAGGACTTGCAGCGGCGGCCTTGGCAGGAGGGCACGGCAATACATGTGGACATCATTTCTAGTGGTGCTTCTCGAGTACCGAGTCATGATTTCCAGGGTGAAATCCCAAGGTTTGGTCTTCCTTGGTTGTACCTGGCAATGACCTTGCTGAAGGCATTATTTTTGAGATCCCGGACTTTCTCGAGGGTTAAAACTCAAGATCCTTGATTGGGCGACGATTGCATTGTTTCCTTCTTGAACGTGTCACTTTTGGAGAACCTTTTTTGTGGTCCGGTTGTTGTCTTTGGCGGTGGTTAAAGTGTTGATGTTACGAGTGTTTCGTCACTGCGACGAGGTCTTTGCTTTTATATTTTTTTATTTGTTCTTAGTTGTGTGCATCATTTAAGTCTTTCGATATATTATCGATGCAGAGTCTGAATGTTATTGATATCTTTACGATATTAATATATTCTTTTGTCATAAGGAAAGAAACTTAAGTAATCGATGAGACAGTTCTTATGCCTCCGTTTCAAGAAAATAAGATCGGCCAGTCGGTCGACCACAGCTGACGACGACGCATAACATGAAATCAACGGAACAAACCTGAGCAAGTCTCACCTTTCGTGCCACTACCATTCATTCATCGGCTGAGTTTCCTG
The DNA here is from genome assembly GCF_056163025.1 of Triticum urartu. Taxonomy (NCBI): domain Eukaryota; kingdom Viridiplantae; phylum Streptophyta; class Magnoliopsida; order Poales; family Poaceae; genus Triticum; species Triticum urartu. The sequence continues at coordinate 646,198,231 of NC_141879.1, forward strand.
ACATTTTCCACCGTAGCCAGCCGGGTCAAGCAAGCAGCCTAGCACAGTCGGTCAGTCAGTTGGTGTTTACTCCCTCCATTTCAAAATATAACGTGTCCGCGCTTTTTGAGATTCAATTTTGACCATAAATTTAACCAACGAGACCAACTGCGGTGGGAGAAAAAATTATGTAATTGAAAACTTCTTTCGAATACGAATTCACTGATATAATTTTTGCTCCCGTCGCAATCGGTCTTGATAGTTAAATTTACGGTCAAAGTTGAAGCACGTGGATAGAGAAAACACTACATTGTAGAATGGAGGGAGTATATATGAACTACTCGTCATCCTCCGACTCGGACTCTGTCTTGGTAGTTTTTTTTAAAATTTGTTTACCATTTATTTTAAATTTACTGATAACTTGGCTCTTACACACACAACTTTGTAGTATGCATGTTACAAGAGGCATACAAAGAGCAAAATCAAAGCCTCTTCTCCTTAAAACATGCATGCATGTACGCTTCGGTAAAAAATAAAGCTAGTAATTCTTAAGAGAAGTGAAGTTGTAATTTTGAACTATTCATATTTTAAACCTGCAAAGAATAACTCTCGGCACCTAACATCGTACGTAATCTATGCTATCCATGTCATGCAATCTCTCACCTTTATTACATAAATTTTCGAGTTCTACTACTGCCTGCATATTTACACACCCTCACTTCCCTTTGAGCATATCTTTGAGATGTCACTTTCCCAGCGTTGGAAGAACTAGCACTTTTCGCTCGCTATCTCAGCAGCCTAGCCATTGGTTAGGAGTGATAGGTATCGGGAGAGAGTCGAAGAGGTAGACAATAATGACATACGTCTAATTGTGGTTCACTCACAGTCTGCAATTCCTAATTCACGGTGAGTAGCCTTGGACGACTCAGAACTATCAACAGCGACCACAAGGCTGAGCACTACTACATTCTCCATGACTCCCGCATCCTCCTCATCATGTCATGAATACAGTGATGCCTTCTTTGGTTTGTAGGATTTTTATAAGATTTTTATAGGATAGGATTTGCAAAGGAAAAAATTCCTTTGAAGCCCTTTGGTTTGTAGGAATGAATTCTTATTTCTATGTAGGATAGGAATCAATCCTTCACATTTTGGAGGGAAAAAACCATTAGCCTAGATTCAATGAAAAAAATCATATCCTATTCAGGAATTGACATGCATGTCATCTCATTTCTCATGATTTTTCTATTTTTATAAAATTTCTATCCTATGAACCAAACAAGGCCCAAGTGTGCGAGTGACGCCTGATGGATCGACCGATGGAGCATCAGATGTCGACGATTCTTGTCCGTCGAGGATAAGAGCAGGCAGGCAGGCAGGCGCGCACAGGCTGGCATTAATGCTGCCTAAACTAAGCAGCCCCGCGAGGAATAGGAATCAGATCCGCTCTTGCTAATTTCGAAGCGATGAGGGCGCATCGCATCACACAAGGGAAGAATAGCAAGCCGTGGAACAATCCAGCACCAGCTGCTGCCGGCGCAACTTCTTCCACCCAACAAAAAAGTCGCGTGCGTGTGCCATGCAGGAACAGGCCAGATCGATGAAGGTCGTACTACTACTATCTGATCGCCACCGGTTCGATCGATCGATCTGTTATTTCGTGATGAAGGTGCATGTGCCGCGCGCGCGTGCAGTATGCCGTTTCCGCTCAACTTGTTTATACCAGCACACGCTATTGTTAATCTACAGCTTGGAGAAGCTACCTACTGGCATGCATATGCATGATGCATCGTGTCGCAGAGATGGACCGGTCGGGCTCGTGATCCGGTGCTGCGCTGCATGGTCAAAGGCAGTGATCCAGTGGCACGCCAGGGAGAAGGCAGAAGAATCCGAGAAGCTTGCTCCCGCGCATCATCAGAATAAAAATGCCAGTGTCAATTGTCGTTTGTTCGTGTATACATCAGCCTGCGTCGAGCTGTGCCCCCGGTCAGTGGACAGCTCACCTCGACCTGCCGAACACTCGCCTGACTCACTGCCCAACTTGCCGCAGCATCTGCAGTTGGCAATGGGAAGAGGAGGGAGCAAGCCTCACGTGCGCAACCAAAGATCGTACAGATCAATCAAAGCCAAGAGATGGGCAGAGTGATCAAGATTGCTACCGTGCTGGCCCGTTGAGGTTTGATTATTTGCGCCGTGACCCCTCCACGGCGTACACGGGAGCGCGCGAGCCGGCGGGCGCAGGCCGCGCTGCCGTCGCCACGGCCGGCACGGGGGCAGCATGTTTGCTAGTAGAAGAATCCATCGTTCGTGTCCAGCTCAATGCCGATCACCCGGTTCAATATTCTACTGCTACTAGTTCTAGCGCCGATCATTTGAATTTGAAGGCGTGGCAGAGAGAGAGAGAGAGAGAGAGAGAGAGAGAGAGAGAGAGAGAGAGAGAGAGAGAGAGATCAGTGTAGCTGCAAATGGCGAGGCACAAATAAAGAAGTGGACGTAGGGGGGAGGAAGGCACGGCGCACCTAGCAAGCATAGCCACAGCTGGGCACAGTTCATGCACCTCAGGTCCTCAGCTACAGCGCATGGTGCGTGCATGTCAACTGATTGGATGCAGGCACCCAACTGACCAAACCTGAGCAGCAAGATCGCGGAGGACAATCATGGCGAGAATGGATGGGCTCTCTTGCTCGCTCGAGGGATTCAGATCGGGTTGGCTGGTTAGTTAGGAGTGAAAGAGGCCCGATTGATGGGCCGCGGGGGCGATGCTGCACTAATAATGCCCGATCCCCGCCCGCCGGTTCATCGAACCAGCCTCTGGGTAGTACGCACGAGGAATGAATTTCCCGGTTACTGCAGCTGCACTGCACTGCGCGGGGCCTCCCTCCCCGACTCGATCTCCCACATCCGGCGCGCCGACGTGGTACCGGATCAACCCAACACCGCGTCAGATATCATGCACGTACGGAACGACGTGGCGGTGAAAGTCGACGGGGGAAACTGGGCGCGAAGCTCACACGCCGGAAGATAGACCGGGGCAAAGCCGGATAGTGCTCGGACGTGCGTACGCCGACGGCACGACGTGGACGGCCTTCTTTTCTTTCTCCGGGCCCGCACCGCCCCGCCCGGCCCCGTGCGGGCGGCGGCTGCTCGCAATTGCTTTCCCACGCGCCCCCTCGCTCGCTTTTGAAGCTTCCGGCCACCTTTCCGGAAGCTCCCCGGGCCGACATACGTACTTTTTTTCACGCATCGCTACTCAGCTCGCTTTTTTACATATCGCTTAGCTTCAGTTTCGTCGCGTAGGAAGGCACCGTCGCTTGCCGGTCAGCGTCCGGGCAAAAGCAGAGGCCGGTCGACGCCGAGGCGCACTGCTACGAGTAACGGGAGGTGACAACGACGTACTAGTACATCGGCGCCTTCCTTTTCGTTGCGTTTCGGATATTTCTCACGGCCCGGACCGAGTAAACACAGCGGAACGGAGCACTGGTAGTACGTAGCAGGAATTGACATGGACGCCGCGTTGAATTGAATTCGGGCGTGCGTTGTGCTTCACGAGTTGAGTTTCCCCGGACGGTTGCTTCGTTCGTTGACCTCGGCGCCACCGGACCGGAGGCTGCTACCACCGGCGCCGCCCCTCGCCACCGACGCGTTCGGCCGATGCCCGGCCTCGTGGAAGCATGTATGGATGGATCGACCGATTACGGCGTTGCGTGCTGTGCGAGGACCGGAGTGCGAGTCTGCACGCCTTTTGTCAGCCACTCTTCTCAACGTACGGTTCTTGCAATCGGTGAAAGGATTTCGGCTTTCTTCAGGCGCGACACGCACACCTGCGTCATCTTACTGATGTACCGATTGCGGCTGCTGGTCGTATGGACGCATTTGGATTTCGTTCGTGTGTAGGTCGTAGCAGAGAACGGGCATTTGCTCAAAGAAAGAAGCAGAGAAGGGCCAATGTCGCATCGCACGCGGTGTTGAAAAACGTACAAGCTCATGTCGATTAATCCAGAGATTCCAGTGCGGAGCGATCAGGGTGGGGGACGCACCCTCTGGCTCTCTGCCATACGCTGCTCAACGTTCATAGCGTAGTTAGATTCTGCTGGTGCGCGGCTGAGAACAGGGCAATGTGGCGAGTTGTGCTGAAAATTTAGAAGCTTATGTCGATTAATTCAGATTCCCATGGGAAACATCAGAGAGCGGGAGAGCACACATCGAAATCATTCAACCAATCGACAGTGCCCTTTCTTTTCTTGAATCCTGACTCTATGAACAGCGGGGGAGAGAAGAAAAAACAACAACGAAGAAGAAGATTAATTTCCTATCCGATCGACACCTAGCTGGTGAAGAGGAAGTGGGAGGCCTGGGCGACGGCGTCGTCGAGCCACCGGCGGGGCTGGTCCATGAGGTCGGGGCTGAGCCTGACCATGAGGACGCAGAACTCCATCTGGGACAGCGCGCCGTCGCCGTCGAAGTCGCCCTCGGCGAGCATCCCGCGGAGGTCGTCGTCGGACATGGCGCCCAGGCCCAGCAGCGGCGCGTTGCGGCGGAGGCTGTGGAAGGTGATGAGGCCCGACGCCGGGTCCATGAGCAGGCGGAACCCCGCCGCCAGCTCCTCCATCAGGCCCTCCTCCCCCAGCCGCTCCGCCATCACCGGCAGGTAGTCCTCGAACCCCACCGCCTGCTGCGGTTGCTGCTGCTGGTGCGCTGCCATGGAGGCAGAGAAGATGATGGTCGCTGTGATGGTTTCTTGGTCGCTCGCTTGCTCTGATTGTGGAGGATGGATGGATCGCTGCTGGTTGGGATGTGGTTGTGGAGAAGATTGTGGGGGAGGGGAGGGAATAAATAGTGGGGAGGAGGAGGGAGGTGGGTTTCAGGGAAGGTGCCGGGGTCACGCGGGACGCGCGGGGGGCGGTGGACGGGTGGGATGGGCGGGCGATGTGTGGGGGTGACGGGGAAGGAAGGACGCTGGGAGGACAGGCTGGGCGTAGGGGTGAGTTGGCCGTGGGCTGGGCATCAGCAGCAGCAGCAGCTTCCTGGGTGCCCGTCGGCTGGGTCGACGTCGTGCTTCTCTCCCGGGTTGGCCTGCCTGGCCGCCTCGTCTTCGCGGGTAACTGTTGTGTTCCGTACCGGGCGATGCTGAAAGAAAACGAGGTAAGCGTTCGTTTGTTTGCGCGTAAGTTTATGGGTGTCTTGTTGTGTGCCGAATGAGGATGGATGACTGGGTTAAGATTTAAGAAAGAGCGTCGAGACCCCCACAGCCAATTTCACTTATTTCTGGAGTTTTCTTAGCCTCTAAGAATATGTACAATGGTTCCCTTCAAAAAAAAAGAGAATATGTACAATGGTTGATAAGACAAATTCCTTACGTAACTCGGCTTTAAGTATTGAGTATATGTGAGTGCCAGCCAATTAAACCCATTTCTACGTTTTCTTAGCCTCTAAGTATATGTTTATGTGACCTTATTTAGGTCTAATCTGCACGGCGACACTAGATTCGTAGGATTTTGGTAGCATTTAATCTTGGGCCATTTGCATTTCTGCCCCTAACTCGAACCACCTACTCAGATTTGCCCCTAATTTCAAAGCATGCTCAAATTTGCCCCTCTGCCGTTAAGTCACTACTCAGAAATGCCCTTCCGTCCAGTCAAAGGCCTTTGACCGTCAAAGGCCCATGTGTATTGTAGCAGACGGAAAGTGCTACAGTATTGGACGGAAAGTGCTACAGTACTGTACGGAAGGGCATTTCTGAGTAGTGACTTAACGGCGGAGGGGCAAATTTGAGCATGCTTCAAAATTAGGGGCAAATATGAGTAGTGGGTTCGAGTTAGGGGCACAGATGTAAATGTCCCTTTAATCTTTATGCAAAATACCTAGTGCTATCATCTAAACCTACCCATGATCTATCTCGAATTTCAAAGTTTTGCCTCACCAATTTTTGAAATATATATTTGGTTGGCTACCGCCAAAGCCTCCCTCCTCCCGTCATTGTTTTCTTCTGCGTAGGCGGAGACTTTGGTATGCGGCAGCGGCAACGCCAAATTTGTTGTGGCATGCGCCATCGTAGGTGCAAGAGCAAACGACCATCTCCTCCTCGTCCCCGCATGGGACGAGGTTCGAGTCGATGGATCGAGAGAGCTCAGGGCCAAATCCGCTGCCCGTCGTGCTGGAGAAGGTCGAGGATAGCCGGAATGGAGCTTGGGGCAGAGAAAAGTGGAGTAGAGTGGCTAGGGTATTGTCCGGGAACGGATAGAGATGAATTTATGTAGGATCATGGTCAGCCAACATGGGCTAGATCCACTAGTAGAAAAGAGGGCTTTGGTTCAGGCCGGGTCAGCCCGTTAGTCCCGGTTCAGTCCAGAACCGGGACCCATGGGGCATTGGTCCCGATTCGTGATGCCACGGGCCTGCCGGGCCTCGTGGGGGCATTGGTCCCGATTCATATAGGGAGCGTTTTGAGGAGTCTGGTTATAGATTCTCTAAACATACCCATGATCTATCTGTATTTTCAAAAAAAAAATCTCTCACCATTTTCCAAACAGATATTTGGTTGGCTACCAGCAAAGCCGCCCCAGCCCCCTGTTTTTGTTTTCTTTTGCGTAGGCGCATACTTGTGGTATGCGGCGGTGGTAACACCAGGTTGTTGTGGCATGCACCATTGTGGGTGCAAGTACAGTCAGCTTGACGCTGGTTCTTGTTGGCGGCCTGCGGTGTGCCGAGGATGGAGGATGAGGATGGCGGCAAGAGCACTAGGGGAATGGGGCGGCCATGACGGATTTGTGGTGCCGCGGTGGTCCGCCAGCCATGGTGATGGATGTTGGTGTCGACGAGTTGTCTAGGATGCATTATTGCTATGAGTCAAAGAGGATTGTGGGGGCATGATGCAATGATGTTCGGTTTAGTAAGCTCCAGGTGATGGTGTCCCAGACTAGGGGTCACTCACCATGTCATCTCCCGGCAAAGTGGGCCGGGCCGAGCACTCCCCATGATGGCTCACCGAAGGGCCATCTCCAGAAGGACCATGGCGCGTAGAATGAATGTTCCCGAAGACTTGGCACATACTCCAAGACTTAGAGGTCGTCTACAATGTGATTACTTTATACATACCTGACTTATTTGTAACCGTAGACTCCCTGGTATTTATATAAACCAAGAGGTAGGGCTCGTAGAAAACAGACAACAATCTCGTTGTAGATCAACCTGTACCTTTTGAGATCCCAAATCTCAATACAAACACAAGCATGACGTAGGCATTACCTCTTCGAGAGAGTCCGAACCTAGGTAAAATCATATCCTTGTTACCATCGCATCTAGGCTACTAGCTCGGGACCCCTACCCGATACTCGGCAAAATCGACTCCGTCACCAGGCGAAAGCCTAGCACCGACTTTGGTGGATGTTGGTGGTGACAACATCCTCAAACTCTATCACCCTCTTTGTAGGTGTTGTTATAGAGAACCTTCACTTTCAGTGTCATTTGGATCTTGAGCTCTCAAGGTGAACACCAAAATTTCGACCGTGGACGAAGTGGGCGTCGACAACATATATGACGCCTCCCCATGGGGGGCATCACCTTAAATGTCACGTCTTCCTTCATACTACCTCCGTTTCAGTTTATAAGTCCTACGCGTATACCTAGGTTGTTAATTTTATCACCTTAATATAAACTATATAACACAAAAATTATACGGTTTGAAAATAGAGCATCTGAAGTTTATATTGGTATATTTTTTGTGTTATATGACTTGTATTAAGTTGGTCAAATTAACGACCTAGGGGTACGCGCACGCCCTGTAAACTGAAAGAGAGGTAGTACATCAGTGGTTCGTGTTGTTCAATGATCTGTCATCCGCTAGGAAGGTGCACACCTTGAGGCCGCTCTGGAAGCCGAATCGGCGTCTCCAGAAACCGACTTTGGCTTGTAGGGCGTTTGCTCTCGACGCTTGGGTGTTAGAGTCGTCGGCTAGTCTGATATGCAGCTCCGGGGCCGATCATTGTGTGTTGTTGAGATTTGGTAGCAGGTAATCACTTATTCACACCGTTCATTAGTAAATCATCAACAAATGCTTGATGTCCATAGTATTACCGTAGAGGTCAAAGTGTGTATGCTTGTCATCGGCGTCTCGGAGGTCAGGTTATTTTCCAGTGATTTAACTTCCTAGCGTCGGATAGCGAGATGTCAAAGGTCAGCCTTTGCCGATTCTGAACCTCGTCAAGCCCATGCTATTTCTTAGCCGCCAAGCGAGTATGTACGGGGTGCGTTTCTCCATCGCGTCTGGTATTTCTCTGGAAACAAACACCGGACGTATCTCGGTCTCTCACCACGTAGTACCCCGTTCTCACTACACAGATACCTTATCCGCAAGAAGTTTCCCATCTGCCCTTCAAAAAAAGAAAAAAGAAGTTTCCCATCTGGTTGTCCACGGTGGCCACCGTGCTGTAAAAGCCAAGAAATTCCACTAGGTTTTCCCCAAAGTTTCCACGGAACCTTCGATCAGAACTCAGAAACCCACGCACGTGGAGCGTCCCGGCACGGCTGAACGGCTCGGCTTCTCTTCTGGTGGCCACATGTTGTACGTTCTGAACTCGTTCTACCTATAATGCAAAGGCAGAGCTCCTGCTATTCTCGTTAAAAAAAAAGAAAGTCGAGGAATCCCGTCTCCGTCTCGGCTCTCGTGTACGGCATTTTCCTTGCAGTACTTCGTTCCCGGGGCCTGGATAGCTTTCACCGGGGCCACGCACACTTTTCTCGTCTTTGCCCCACACGCTGACAAATATATGAGCGCCTGGCGACAAGTTCACTCGTGCTTACTACCTGCCCTCTCGCCTCGTTGTCGCTGCGCACCTCCTTCCACATCTCGTCCCCGCATTTTCCATGTGTGATTCCCTCTTCATCGTCTTCTTCTTCCCCAATTATCATTTGTGTTTCCTCTCAAAAATAAATAAATATCATTTGTGTTCACTGTTCAGGCCGTCGCTTTCGCGGCCCTCCTGCCACCAATGATCAGCACGATGTGGCGGCACGTTGCCATGTTGGCAGCTGATTCACCAACAAACAAAACCATAACAAAAAAGCACCCACGTCAGGGCCTCCACGTTGGGGAAGTGCAGGAAATTCTGCTGGAAGCTTTGGGCGAAATTCAGGAAGCTGTGTGCAAGCTAGCTCGCGCGTGCATCGAGGCCCCATTGGGGGAAACTCATGAATTCTGCTGGGGAAAACAGTTGGGTTTCCGAGGGAATCCGGGGGAAAATGCGTGAGCTGCGGCGTGGCACATGGCGCCCGAAAGGCGTTTTGGTAGCATCCAAGAGAGGAGGCCGGGCAGGTGAAGCTCAGGTGAAACTGCGTCCACCGGATCAATCATCTCGGCGTTTTACTCGCAGGCACAAAGCTTGCAGCTTCAGGCGGAAATTGCTACGAGGGGAGAGGGGAATAGCTCGAAATTTCAGGGGAGAGGGGAGAGGGACCATTGCTCAACTCAAGACCTGAAGTTGCCGGGGCCATGCGGCATGGCCCCCAACGGACGGCATCTTAAACTTTTCAGGGTTTGTCTTCGTCTGCACAAGCACACCTTAAAGTTCAGCAGCTCGAATCACTGTGTGCGTGTGTGTGTGTGTGTGTGTGTGTGAGCACATCTCACTGTCAATTCAACTTTGGGGAGAAAAGGAAAGCAGCATCCACATTCAACATATAAATACACCACAGTAGAATAAAACGGATGGGATGCTCAAGAAGAACTGGATAAGCCTTCTTGCTGATCTCTGTAACATCCATGGACAAGCACGGCCGCGGCACGTTTGACGGGCGCGGTCGATGGTCGTGTGGGTTACATTTTGCTCCTAAGGTATGTACAGTACATGTGCAACATGCAGAGTTGAAATGGTGACTGAAGAATAAGCTAGAACCTGGCTGAACTTGGAGCTGGCATCTCACCGTCAGTTCAACTTTGAGCAGAGGAAAAGAAAACAGCTTCAACATACACATACAAGAAAAAGGATGTGCAATTCTCTTGTTGATCTCGGAACATCAATGTACAAGCACGACTGCGACGCATTAGACGGCGTGGTCGATGGTCATGTATGTTACATTTTGCTTCTAACATATGTATGTATGCTGGCCAAATGAAGCGTGGTTTGTAGGCCGAAAGACCAAGGAGGACTCGGAATTCATGACTTGTAGGTCAAAAACGAAGCCCTACTCAGTAAATGGTTGTTCAAACTTCTTACTGAGAATGGTGTTTGGCAAACCATGCCGCGAAATAAGTATCTAGGTCAAAAGGCGGTGTCCCAGGCATTTTGGAAACCTGACGATTCGCACTTTTGGGCTGGCCTAATGGCGGCAAAGAAACATCTCTTTCCCTTTGGGTCTTTCGCGATAAAGGATGAGTCGGAGATTCGTTTTTGGGAAGACATCTGGCTAGGCAATGTCAGTCTCCGAGAACAATATTCAGGCTTATACAACATTGTTCGTGATAAGAATAATTCTATTGCGCAAGTGCTCAGTTCATTCCCGCCGAATATTTCGTTCAGGCGGGATTTGATTGACCCCCGACTTGTGTCATGGCATAATCTTTTATCCCGGCTGGATTCGATTAACTGACACAAGGCCGGGATGTGTTTTGCTGGAACCTTACTACATCAGGGTCTTTCACTGTAGACTCTATGTATTGTGCGCTCACACATTCTGAGATACCAGTGAGTAATAACTAGAAAATTTGGAAGTCCAAGATTCCACTAAAAGTGAAATTTTTCATGTTGTATCTTCGTAGGGGGGTTGTGTTAACCAAAGACAATCCTCGCACGACGCAACTGGCAAGGGAGTAAGAAGTGCTGTTTTTGTACTCATGACGAGACAATCAAACACCTCCTTTTCCAATGCAAGTTTGCACATTCTACGTGGTCAGTCATCCAAATAGCGTCAAATCTGTATCCGCCCACAACTGTTGCCAATATTTTTGGACATTGGTTGGACGGTATTTCAAATAGGTTCAAAACTCTAATAAGGGTGGGAGCGTATGCCTTAATTTGGTCGCTTTGGCTATGTAGAAATGATTTTGTTTTTAATGGAAGAAATGCTTCTCCTCTATAGGTTATTTTCCGGTGTACGCAATTGCTACGTATGTGGTCTATGTTACAACGATCGGAGGACAAACCGCTGTTCAAGGTGGTGTGTATGTGATTGGAGCAGGTGGCTATGGAGGTTTTTTCCCAACACGGTTGGCGACATAACCTTCGGATCGATCCACCACCTCCATCAACATAGGCATAGTGTCGGTCTATAGGGCTCTACTGTTGCCGATTTGTCGGTTTTTTTCATCAATTTTTGTCAGACCCTCATATTGGGCCGTGTGCATCCTAATTATGCAGAGGCCGGGTGTTGCTCATAATGCTTTGTATCCGCTTGATGCTACATTTGAGATAATCGGAAAAAATGTGTAATATGCACAGTTGAAACGGTTACTGAAGAATCACTGTCTAGTGTTATCCACATACACTAATAAAAATGATGGGATGTACAGTTCTCTTGTTGATCTCTGTAACAACACTATACAAGCACAACCGCGACACGTCGAGGGCATTGCTGACGGTCGAGTAGGGAATTCTCCAGTTACAATTTTGCCTCCTAATAAGGTATGTACGGATGTGTGTATATGGTAACTATGCACAATTGGAACGGTGACTGAAGAACCACTGTACTGTTTGTTATCTACATGACGGCAGCGGTCTTCCGGTTCCGGGCCAGAAGCTGGGTGAACCACTCGACGGACGCCTTGGGTATCCTCGTCAGGTTGTTGTTGTAGTCGATGTAGTAGAGGCCGAAGCGCACCGTGTACCCCGAGTTCCACTCCCAGTTGTCCAGCAGCGACCACACGAAGTACCCCTGGATGTTGCACCCTTCCTTCCTGCAGCCATTCATTCAGGTTGCATATCCAGCACTTGAGTACCGTAGCTCAACAGGTGATGATCATCAGCGATGTTGGTGGTTCAGTTCTCACTCGGCACAGAGAGTTGAAATCTTACTTTATAGCATCTAGGAGGTTGGACATGTAGTCGTTGTGGTACTGTATCCTCTTATCGTCCTGCAGGACATTTTCCAACCTTGAAAACCGGCTGTTTGCGTCGTCCATGCCTGCCATAAGCAGCTTGTTAATCATCACTGACTGTTTATCCAAGGAGAAAAATCTTATCGTCTGCCAACAGTACAATCCGCAGCTACCTACCATTCTCAGTGATGAACACGGGTGGATTCCCATACTTCTCTTTAACATGTTTCATCAGGCTGAACATGCCCCAGGGAACTATGTGCAGCCAATTCGACGCTGCCTGAAAGTCCACACATAAACATGTATTGCCAATCAAACATGTGATTGCATATAAGATGACCAACGAAAGTTTAGAGAAAATATGAAGCTGCAAGTATACCGTTTCTCCTATTTTCTTTCCATGCCTGTAAGCTGCATAGCGCATGCGGTGAGGAAGTTAGTAAGACTGAAAATGTATTAGGAGGTTTGTGATATCTTCATCTGTCAAGACTGACCAGTTGAGATGACAGCAGCATCGGTTGAAGCATCGTTCATCACAAGTTTCCTTACCCGCATCCTGTCGTTCCTAGCATATAATGTCGTGTAGTGGTTTATGCCTACAAAATCTAGTGACCCAGATACTAACTGTGATTCCTGACTTGAAAATTGAGGTAGCCTGTCGCCTACAAGTTTCTGCATAGAAGCGGGGTAGCGGCCAAACATTAACGGATCCAAGAACCTGTAATCAGGTTCACAAATTCTCAAGTTAATACAGGAACAAAGCTATCTACAGAAATTAACTTGATGTCCGCACATCAAAGTTGGTACTTATTGTCTCACCATCCAAGCTCAAAGTCCATAGCTCGTGCTGCTGCTTCTCTGTCTTCATCGACATCCGACAATGGTTCATACCACTTGGAGTCAAGTGCGATTCCTATGAGGCCTCCTTGCTTTTTCTGCAATTAGCACATAACAGCGTTCATTTCTTTTCTTAAGAAACACTACTTAAGGATGTGCTTGCAATGGATTACCTTGAAATGTTGCTTGTAAGCATGAAAAACACCAGCATGAGCTAAGAGTATGTTGTGAGCCACAATATAGGGTTCAGTTGATGATGTACCCTCCTTACAGAACAAATGAGATATAATGGAACACCTCCCAGGTGCTTGGATGCCGAAATCATAGCCGTCAATTGCAAAGTTATGGGGCTCATTAATGGTGATCCAGTGCTTCACTCTATCTCCGAACTCCTTGAAGCAAGTAGAGGCATAGCGAACAAAATCCTCCCTGTGTAATTTATCTGTCAGGATCAACCAAACCAGTTTTTTCATGCGAAAATAAAGAACTTTTATGTGACATAGATTGTGCAAGAAAGCTTCATCTGAAGAAGGTCATGCAACAGTGTTACATACACGATTTGCGAGTTTAACCAGCCACCATATTTATCCTCCAGTGCTTGTGGAAGGTCCCAATGGAATAGTGTTACATATGGTTGTATACCTGATGCACAGATACAGAAAAACTAAAAATGGATATATAATCATAAAAATGGAAGTAGGCAGCTGCTTGCATTGTGCAGACACTGAAATGTGGAAAACAGATCACCTTTTTCTAATAGAACATCTATGAGGTTGTTATAGTAACTCAACCCTTCTTCATTAGGCTTGCCTGTTCCATCTGGAAAGACAATCATCTATACAGTTAGGAGGAAGAGTGAAGAACATAAATATAATTGAACAGAATTTACCTGAGACATACTTGGGAAGATGCGTGCCCATGAGATAGAGAACCGGTATGCATCCACGCCAATATCCTTCATTAAGTCAACATCTTCCTGCCAGTCAGTGCTAGGCTTGTCAGCTATAGATAATTTATTGGTGTAGCTGATCTTCTCATTTTATCATAAACCTAGTCTAAGAATACTAGTAATTGGACAGATATAAGAAATACGAGGCTCTATTTCAAAAAACCTTCTTGCAGAACCAAAATGACATCTCAGATTCAGAATAACCTTAGAAATAGTCTTTCTGCTGCCTTTAATTTTTGAAACACCATGCTAGTAGAAAAGTGGATTTGTAGTTTGATATATTAAGTTAGTGTTTCAACTGTCAAAACAGAAAGGACAAGATGAAACTAGCAACAAAATGCTAATTAGTTAATACATTGATGCTTAGAGATATCAAGTATCTTTTGAAAATGCACAAGCCGTTCCATCTTTTTCTAAATTACTAGAAGCAGATAAAATGTGAGGCAGGCAAATTTTATCAGGTGTCAGGACTCAAGAGTGCAGGCATGCAGGCATCAGGGGACATTCTTACATGTTGACAAAATAATCTCTAATAAGTTTACCATCAATAACGCATCACTGGATCAACAGGAAATTATCTAACAAAATTGGATTAACAGGATGCTACGAACCCAACATCAATGATTAAGGAAGAGTTCAAATTCCAGCTACATATATAGCATAATAAATGAATGAACTAAATCATGTAAACGAAAAAGAGATTGATTGGTTATCTTACCTTGTAGCGATGGTAGTGATCAACGGCAACGTCTGCATTGCTGAAATCTATCACCCTCCCTGCAGAAGAAAAACACGACATTCAGTTATAATCTTCAGAGCAGAGTAGTTTTTGCAACAAATCACATCATTACTGTACCAGGTCGACTTGCGAGAGTATCCCATATCGTAGGTCCACGCTGACCTTCATTGACAGCACCCTCGTACTGGTAAAATATTGACCAGAAACAACTATCAGACAAGTAACTAAAGACAGAACGGCTGAAATCAGAGAGATGGGTGTTTTCGCAATACTTGACCTGGTAAGCCGAGGAAGCAGTCCCAAAGGTAAAACCAGGGGGGAAGTCGGCTCTCCGTATGGCCTCGGCACAGGCGGCAAAGCTGACAAGGATATGAACCAGCGTCAAGACACCCATGGCTTTTCCTTCAGTTTGAAGCTCTAACTACTCATGTCTTTATTCCATGGATGAGTACCAGACATGATGCTAAGATATATATATAAACCTCGGCGAGTTGGTGAGCGTGGGAGGCAACTGGAGGATGAGCTTCACTTGTCTCTGAAGCCCATCAACGTGCGTCTCTGCTAAGTAACTCCAAGGAGGCCAAATAGGCTGAACTATCTCTGTCAGCTGGACCTTTGATCAGCAAGAGAAGTGAACTCCTTGACACGTCCTGTTGTGAAGTGGCATGAGTGAAGCAAAGGAAACCCTTGCTTGTGCGCAAGAATCTCAAACTCCAGGATTCATGGACCATGACTGCACAGATAAGCCGGAGCGTATTCGGATTTCAGAATCTACTCCGGTCTGAGAATTGTGCCAAGTTCTTACATAACTACCAGCATGGAGATGGAGGGAAGGCCCCATTATTAGCAAGATGGTGCCTTTTTCTTACTAAAGTGCCAACCTGATCCCCGCAAGATATTAAGAGTAATTTATCATTGACATGGTGCTAAGTGATGACCACGGCAATTGTCCAATAAAATAGACAACCTATTGTTATCCATTTCGTTTGGCAACGCCGCATGCTGACAAAACAATCTGCCTACATGTTGATCACAACATGTCCCATCCATACTCAGCAACTGTTTCAAGGCCCAACGAATTATAAAGAAGAGAGGCAAGAATCCTAATAAAGATCAGGGGCTCAACAGCCCCCCTGCAGTCGCACTCACGCTTATCCCATGGGAGACATAATGTCTTGCTTGCACGGCAGGAACAATCCGGGCAACGATTTAACAACTATCCATGGTAGTTACAGGAAAGGGACGGGGTCGATCCGGCGATGGTGATCCGGTGGAGCGAGCGGCCGCGCTCGCTGGACTGACTAACTGCCTGGGAATGTAGTGCAGATCGGCACATGTAGCATGTATATCCTATGGTTCGTGGCAAAATAATGCAGAGAAACGCGGCCGTTGGGGCGGCATGGATAGGCTTCGGAATCTTTGGTGGAGGGCTCGAAGCTGCCGCGGTGACGCCATGATTGGGATTTAGGAGAGTGGAATATCGGAGATGGCACGTCACCCTCCCCCCTCTCCGTGCGTTGGGGCCCTGAGATCGCAAAAGGGGCGAGAAGCTGATCCATCCACGTCGCCGCCCACCGCCACCGCCCAAGCGGAAAAATCACCGTGGATGAAGAGGGGAGCTTTTTGCCGGCAATCCGTAGAAAAATGGAGGGGGGGAAAGAGAGGGGGAGGGGGTCGGCTTTGCTGCTTGCCTCGGCGGCAACCGTCGCTTGGCTTGCGCGCGTCGGCGGCGGGGCCTCCGGGAGTCCGGGGGACGCAAGCGGCTGTCCCGGGTGCCGCGTGGCCTCGTGGCGTGGTTCCGCTCCGAGGAGGAGCGGCGCCCGCGTCCCTCTCGTGACGCCGACGGCTGGCCGACGCGTGACGCCACGAGGAAGACGACGGGCGGCTGGCGGGCCGGGCTGGATACCCGGCGCCCATTCGGCGCATTAGATCCGGCCGAAGGCCCGGCCCGTTAGCATCGAAGCCCATCTATAAACCACTAGCAAGAGGCGCTTCCTTCCGTTATCCTGTCCGGGAGCACAGAGCCGCTTCGTTATCCGCTGGCCGCTGCTGCTGCTTCTCTGCGAGCGAGTGAGTGAGGAAGGGAACGGCGACGATGGCCGGCATGGCGGCGCTGCAGGGCGCCATGGGGGCGCTCTCCGTCTCGGCCGCGAGCACCAGCGCCTTCTGGGGTAACCCGCTCGCCGCCACCTTCTCCGCCGCGCCGTCTGGGGTAATCACTAACCCGTGCCGCCTCCCCCCCTTTCTTCCTTAAATCCCCTCTTGCCTGCCATGCGTCTGGGCTTGCAAGTCTAGAGCTTGGTGGAAATGGTAATGCATGACGGCGACGGTGAATGCCGGTTCTGCCTTGCTCGCTGTTGTGCTGGAGGTTTCTGCTGCCTTTGTCCCAAATCTATTTGTGAGGATGGATTGAGTGGGAGTGGAGAATGTTCGAATTCCTAGATTTTGAGTGTGAGTGTCGATTGGGCAAATTGTGTTGTCTCCCATGTTTTAGAGTAGGGTCACCGCCACAGAATAGTTATGTTTATGCTGCAAATTTTGGTTGTGCCAAATGTGCCGTGGGCGGTGTAAACGGTGTACCTCCAGTTTGTTGCAATCTAGTGGCAGTAACATTTTTAGATTAAATCGGTGATAAAATTTCCATGCTTATTTCTGCTGATCTATTCTCTTGTCACAACTAATGAGACCATGGACAAGTTTATTTTGTTCTATTCTGCTGGCACATATCAAGTATGACTGTCAGAAACAAATGTTGTATTCATTCTGTCAGTAAAAGATGATGGAAACTAACGGGCAGCTCGATTCTCTCGTAAGATAGGCTATGACAAATGATTGTCATGCTCGTAGTGTATCAGAAGCATATCACTGAATACAGTTTTTTAACCCAAAATGGCACTTGATTATACTGAACACATGCTTTCATTTCTATGTCCTCATCAGTGTCTTGCCTCTTGAACATAGCCTATTTTACCCTCTTCATATAATAATTTCACTATTGCTAATTCCTGACTGATAGGAAAAGGAGGCTAGAAATCATACTGAATGTAGTTGTCCCAAAATGGTGCACGGAAAACAGCTGAGACAAGATAATAGCTGTTAATTAAGTTATACAGACAGATCTTTGGTACTTATGTGAGACACATTTTTGTGAAAAGGAGAGGAAAAACTCATGCAAAGAAGTATAGCACGACCCTACAGTTTCTTACCTGGTCTGTGGTGGCCGTCTGTGTGATTTTGCAACATAACATAAACGATAAATCTGTCCTTTTGTATTTTCTTAGAAGCGAATCAATATGTTCTTTTCATGTGAAACTTTAACAAGCTGTGCATAAATTTGATACACAGGTCAGATTCATGGCCAAGACAAGCCCAATTGAAATGAGGGTGAGTGCCAATCTGGGTTTATCATCTCATACTTTCTCAGCTAGCTGCTGCTAAATGTCAGTAATCCTCCTCCACTACAGCTTAAGCGGTGGGAACGGAAGAAGTGTAAGCCAAACAGTCTTCCTATGCTGCACAAGATGCATGTTAGGGTCGGCGACACAGTGCAGGTCATCGCAGGCCGTGAGAAAGGTAAAGTTGGAGAAGTTGTACGGCTTTACAAGCACAACAGCACTGTGATAGTGAAGGATCTGAACTTGAAGTCAAAGCACAAGAAAGGCACAGAGGATGAACCGGGTGAAATTGTCATGGTCAGTAGTATTTTTCTGAAAACTTCGTCTCTCCATTCCTCTTGCCTTGTATGCTCGCATATTTACCTGGCAAGAACATAGATTCAGTGTCGTAATTATTATCTTCTGACGAGACTTTGGGGAATTATTTTTGTCAGATTGAAGGCCCCATTCATAGCTCGAACATGATGCTCTACTCAAAGGAGAAGAACGTGACGAGTAGGGTTGGGCACAAAATCCTCGAGGATGGCACCAAGGTCCGCTACCTGAAGAAGACCGGTGAAGTGATCGACAGCGTTGATAACTGGGTGAAGGTGTTCAAGGAAGGAGATTCTGAGTCATCATCGTAGTATGGAAACGCTGCACATGCTCTCAACCTTGGCTGCGCTTATTGCTGCCCAAACGCTTACTCGGCTGGTGCCGCTGCTTGTAAGATCAGTTTTCTTCTAGCTTCAGAGCCTCTTTTGTAAATTACTACTACTGCTACAAAGTTGTCACCATTTTTGCAATGCTTGGTCCAGCGAGAAGGCCTTTTTTTTTTACATTTCTGTCATTTTGATGAATAGTAATGATTGCCCCTTTTACATGTGGAAATGCAGCACCATTGCTCTGTTTTGGCAAGTCTAGCAGAAATACTGCATGTGTATATCCGGCATATGAATGTGAGAAGAAACCTGACACATGCATCGGAACTAGAGATCCGTAACCGGCCATGCCCTGCAAGTTCTTGAACTGTTTTGCATGGGCGTTGTACCTAGCAATTGTTCATTTGTCCTGTAACATGGAGTATGCCAGTTCATGGGCAGCAGGGTTGAATTTCTAATGCATGCGCATGTGTTTCATTATATTATAGGGCACGTTCAGATTTAGCACAGTTCCAAAGGGAGACAGTTGAGATAACTTCCACTAAGCACGCTTTGATGGCTTTCATTTTAAAGTAGTTTTTCTTTTCTTTTGGTAACTGTTATTTGGCTGATTATTTGAGATTTCGGTATTCTCATCTACCTAGCTAAAGGCAACTCCAACGCGGATCTCCAAAACAGACCTGGACGTATCCGCGGACGGAGGCCACCAAGTGCAGACTGCTCATAGTGTTTTCTTTCTATACCCGAAGTACTCAATCAAAGAGAAATATCACAATTCTTAAGCTTTAGAAAGATAAATATTCCAATGCAACAATAATTTAAATAGAAATATTACAATAAAAAAAGTTTTGAAATAAAATAGTTCAAGTTTGAATTAAATTCTCTATATGAAACGCCCAAAAATGCTCACCCAAATTGTTCTGGAGCTGCTCATGAGTTTCTCGATTGCGGATCCTGCATTTGGAGAAAACCCTCAAATGTCGTCAGATTCTGCTACGAAAGCTGGATAGGATCACCCATGTTTTGAAAATTAAAACCATGGAGAACTCCATCACCCTCATCCTCCACAATTATGGTGTGTGTGATCCATTGGTGGACCCAGTAATAAAATGAAGGGTGTGCACACTCTAATTTATTTTCTACCTAATCCAAATGTCATACAAAATATGGTAAAAGAATAACATGAATAGCTCAATTCTAATCTCACAACAATTTATTCAGAAAATATATATCAAAGGTGCTCAATTACAATACAAACTAGATCATCGATGGCGGGCGTTGCTGCACCCGTACATTTTTAAATTAAAATGGTTGGCATTTATAAAAATAAATAGGGATGCAAAACATCTTTTAATAACATGCTATCCCCCGATAGAATGAGGAAAAAACTTGAGGATTAAATTGGTTCCTTTCATCAACAATGAAACATCAAGGTGATATAAACAGCATGATGTAATAATTGGTACACTTCAGGAGCAATGCAAGTCACCGTTGGCCAGAATTTTTGATAACATAAAAGGTGTCGTTGGACACAAATTTTATCCAGTACATGAATTTGTGCATAAAACTGGACAATATCGAACGCCTGAAATCTAATCTATAAGACAATTATCCTATAAGAAAATTATTCTATAACAATATAATCTTTTTATATATGCATGAAATTGGACAATGTTGACAGCCTGAGATCTAGCTTTTGTACAGAACAAGTAACTCACATAAAAACCTTGAACCTTTTTGGGGTCTGAAATTATGGATATATACTGCTAATCTATACAATTCAAATGTTCTGCAATTAAACAACTTTGTTTATATATATTTGAAGATGATAACATGATTTGTTGGCATCTGAGCGAGAGAACAATCTTTGATGCAGAGATAAGCTTGTAGAGATAAAGTTACCCATAGGGCAACACCACACAAGCTGATATTCGAGGAGATTGTACTACTACATGCAAAAAATGCATAACTTGATAGTAGCATCTCGAAACTTAACATGACAATCCCAATATACAATAGCATTGATCAAATCGCCACATAGGATCGCAGTAGCAAATGCCATTTTTCTGATATGATGAAGAAGCAATTATAATCAACCCATACAAGCAGAGAGGAAGAAGCTAGATTACAGTAGTGCAGAGTCACATTTTTGAGAAGTCACCCGACTGCGGACTTCAGTAATATATATAGCAGTACTTATTATAAGGGCTGCTACACATGATTGGCTAGCTCCAAAATTAACCGGTCATCTTGGTGGTTTGGGTATACCAATTGGATCCTCTGACGTGCAATGAGCTCCTGCAGCTGGACATCGTTCCTTGCGCAAACATAGGATAGGAGTCGGCTCAAAAGCATGATACATCAGTAGACCAATCATTTTCACTCCACTCTTTCCACTTCATGGAGATTGTCACATGCATGGTTGAAATCAAGACGGGAGTGGTGACTTAGAGTAGTCAGTTCCACCCGGAGCAATTACTCCAGAATACCAACATATGAAACCACCTCGCAAGATAATTAACATGAGGCATAACAGTGCACAGATAATAACTTGTCCATTTGACATTAGAGTTCCATAGAATGTGCTGTTAGGAAGAATACCATGCGGTAGAAGCAGCAAACAAAGCAGTACCGAGCTTGAATTCATCCTCCAATAGCACATGCATTCATTGGAATTATGTTTGCATAACTAACGTTCATAGCAGTCATGAAAACACACTGTGTATATATCAAAATTGTTGTAGAAGCAGAGTCAAAATTACAAGTTTGAATGCATCTGCTTTATCTACAATAGGGAAGCAGAAAAGAATATTATACCACAACAAACAATTTAACCATTAGCGCCATGTGCAATTGCAAACATGGTGCCATTCATGAATAATATACTCTCAGGGAAGAAACAATTGAAGGTGAAAGCAGCGCCTCACGTTGCAATTTACGTAGAAGAATGAGAAATCCAGTGAACCCCGTGGAACACAATGAAACCTGCATTCATTTGAGAGCACAAAGAAGAACATCACTTGAGAAAAAACATGCAGAATTTGAAGGAGAGTGGAGGTACGAACGAGGGAACACTTGTGGAAGGCCAGAGGCGGGGAGTCAAATTATCGATCTGAGTGTCAGGCATGCCTGCCCATGAAGGATTTGTATGAGGAGTAGCTAGACAACGGAGATTATGTAGACGTGATAAATCGATATTGTAAGTTGTAACTGACCTCCAATTATGGGCGCTGATGGGTGCGCCCCATCGATTTGCCACTAATGGTCCGTTGCAATTACTCCCCTAATGGGGTATAAATTAATTCATTTTTTAGGGTGTATAAATTAATTACTGAATCGCCAACTATTGGAGGCGAATCGACAGGGAACGATCGGCTGCCCTAGGCATCGCCCCGTTCCAGGAAGGCAGACGAACAGAGACTATTCTCAAGCCCATTAGGCCCAGTTTAACAGGAAAGGACCAAAATTGTTATGGGAGCAGCGGCCCGCTACGTTTAGAGCTCCTGGTTAGCGAAGGAAGCACACGCGGGACCGTAAGAAAATCGGATGGCCAGAAACGCACAAAACTAAAAATCGAATGGTGGAGAAAGCAAGTGGCCTGAGAGGGCAGGAAAACTGCGCAGTTATAATGTATTTAAATAGTCTTACATGAAAGAAGCACAAGTAGAAAATTACAACACCGGATAAGTCTACGTTGTCGCATTGCCATGAAAGTATCAACTATAGCATCTTCACTTACTTTCAAGAACACATCTCGTTCAATACATGTCACTCGATCATTCAAGCGATCATCACTCATACTAGTCCTCAAATTACTTTCCACTAGATTCATCGCCGAAATACTCTTTCAATAGTCGTTGTCGCCACCGGTAAAATCAATATCAATTTGATGAATAAGTAGACCAAATCATAAAGAACATGCTTCTTTGTTGCAACAAACATAATAGAGAGCTCACCAATATTACTTGCATGGCTAAACCTATCATCTTGTTTTATATCATCAATGAAATTGGCAAGTTGAATTCTAGCCTTATCAAATCCGTGTTTGATATGTCTAGAATTCGGCAAAGTCTCATTACCTTGAGTGCATCATAAGAAGCAAATGAATTGAGAGGATTTAAAGCCGACATGCAAATAAGCAACTCCATATTAACTTGATCAAACCTATTGTCAAGCTCTTGAATGGTTTGATCAATGATACCAAGATATATTTCTCTTCTATAGCGATCATCATTTGTTTGTACTTCATAATACCGACGTGATCTTCCATGAGGGACAAAAGTTTCCTCCCACAAAAGGAACTTCAATGTCATGATTGTTGCAAACAAAGGTCACCTTTGCAAGAAATTCTTCTCATCCATGAGACATCATATGTTGCATTCTACTCTTTGCAAAAGCAACAATTGCCATTGCAATAACAATATCTTGGATCGGGAAATTGCAACAATACATGTTCAAGTACTAAACATTGTATATGTATGGTGTTATGCAACATGAAATGCAATTAACATGTTGTATATTATATTATATATATATATATATATATATTTCATTGAATATATATACATACATATATATAGTGTATATATTTCATTGAATATTCATACATTGTGCATATATATTCAATGTATATATGGAAAATGTAACTAGAAGAAAAATACCACCACAAATACATATGGAAAATGGAAGTCCCATTGAAAATAAAAATCTTCATGTGGTACTTGGATCGCAAGGTCATCCTGACAAAAGATAATCTGAAAATAAAGATTGGCAAGGATGCACTAAGTGTTGCTTTTGTGGCGATGAGGAGTCTATTCAGCATCTATTCTTTCAATGCCCACTTGCCAAGATACTATGGCGAATGGTCCATATAGCTTTCAATCTATCTCCACCCACGAGTAGTACGAATATGTTTGGAAACTGGTTAGTGGGGGTGCAACCCAAGTTGAAGTCTCAGACCCGTGTGGGAATTTGTGCTTTACTTTTGGCCATTTGGAACACTCGTAATGATTGTATTTTTAATAGAAGGAAAGTTCCGAACTTTTTGCAGGTTATCTTCAAGGCCACCAGCTGTATCCATACGTGGTCATTACTACACAAGGCGGACGATCGGGCGCCCATGGTCTTTGGGTGCAACCGATGGGAGATGGTCGTCTCTCGGGATTTGTTTCTGTTGGCGGCCTACTAGTAGGACTTGTGATGCATGAGGCTCATTTCCCTACGATATTCTATTTTTTAATTTGCCCTTGCGGCAGTCATGTGTGACAATTTATTGGTTGAACTTTGTTATGGTCGGATGATGAACTTTGATATGATAAATAAAAAGTTATGTGCATCACTCGATGCAAAGGCCGAGGGATGTCCCCTCTTTTTGAAAAAAAACTAGAAGAACAATACCACCAACAACAATTACAACAACAAACTCTTTACTCCAAGACAAGTTGTGTAGGCTGGAACATTAATGTCATACATCCCCAAAAATAATTATGGTACAGTATTGTTTGATTGTTGATTAATTAGCAATTACATGATACTTCAAGAACTTGTCATATAAATGTATCGTCAAAAAATATACAAGCATGATAAGCTTATTGAAGTTTTCAAATAAAATAAAATAAAGGCCACGTCATATCTTCGGAAGAAATGCAAAAGTGTCTCATCCGTACAGAGTACATATAGGCAACAGACATGAAGCATTTCCGAGCGTACAAAATAAGCTTCAACACACCCTTCAGTTCCATTCTTTCAAGCAAAACACGTTGGAGAAGTTTCTGTTAATCGTAACAGGGTTGCAGAGAAGAAGTTGAAGATACGGTTCATGTCTGCCTATCTGTTTGCTAACTCTGTTTTCCATGCTAGAACCAAATATATTGAGATAGACTTTTACTTTGTACGAGAAAGCGTTGCAGAGAAGAAGTTAGAGATAGATTCATTCCCTCCAAAGATCAAGTTGCAGATGGGTTTACTAAAGCTTTGTCAGTCAAGTTATTTGAAGAGTTCAAGAATTATCTTTTTTTTTAAAAAGGAGGATGACCCCCGGCCTCTGCATCTGGGAAATACATACGGCCACTTTATTAATTATTCTCGAGGACCTTACAAAGTATTACAAACAATATACCCGAATCCACCATCTTGGCAACATATGCCGCTACTCTTATCCATATGATGAAGGGATGCTAGCTGGGCCACTACCCAAACCACTCACCTAAACCTAACATCAAAAGCCGGAAGCCCCAGCCAAGCCACATACCGGGCTTGGGGCACAATCCGGTCAGACGCACTCTTGTGTCGTCGCCACCATCTTCCACAAGTCCGTCTTCAGATTATATTGAATCTTCTACTTTGTGAAGGCCACTTCTGCCATCGACGTCACCATGACGCCAGATAGCTACCTCCTCCTGCGCGAGTCCATCTCCGCGCATCGGACGCCGAGCCTCGACAGCGCCATGCCGCCGATCTCCGCCGCCATCAATGAGTGAGATGAAGAACCGCTCCACCACGGCAAGTACAAGGTGAGGAAGGGCGAGGTCGCCATCGAAAACACGGCTGGAAGATAAGCATCGCAGTCACGAGACATGCCCGGAGCAGCGACGCGGTAGATCAGACATGCCGCCACCAGGAACCAGATAAGCTCGCCATGCACACCCAGCATCCCCATGCCCAAGTCGGCGCCTTCAAGAAGGTGACGACGCTGTGGCGCCGCCGCCGCTTAGCCACCGGGGCTAGGGTTTTCACCCGGGCGCAGGGGAAGGGGAGGGGCAGGGGAGGTTTAGCCTCGGCGCCGCCACCAAGGAGGGAATGGCGTCCGAGACGTCATCGACGCCGTGACCGCCACTGGCGGCCAAGGGTTTCCCCCGGCCAAGCACCCTGTTGCCACCTCCGAACCAGACACAACATCAGCAGGCACGTGCACGCCGGAGATCCATGCTGGCCGGAGGTCATGCAACACGAGCGGACCAGATCGCCTCCGATCTGACGAGGGGAGCCCGGGGCCTCCCCACGCCATGACCAGCGCCCACCGGGACCTCGCTGCCCGCGCAGCCGAGGAGATCCGGTCTACCTCACCGACGAGCACTCCCCGCCGCCGGAGGAGCGCCATCCGCCCCAGCGAGGCCGCCGCCTCAGATCAGCCGGCGTGGATCTGACCAGAACAAGCACCACCGCGAAGAACACTGTGCCGCCACCGGCCCGCGCGCTCCACCGTGACGTGCCGCCACTGGACAGCAGGCCGCGCCGCCCCGCACCGACCACCAGCGCGCGCCACCCGACGCGCCGGCCGCCGAGCTCCGCCTCCGCGCCCGAAGAATCAGCCCCCCACGGCCCCTGTTCCAGGCGAGGTCAAACGAGATCCCGCCGCCGCCGGCACCGCGCGGGCTTTGCCCGGCGACGGTGGGAGGAGAGGAAGGAGGTGGGGGTTGGGTTCGGCGGCGGTTAGGGTTGGGCGCCCGGGTCGCCCGGGGAGGGGGGGGGCATAACGTGTTGTACTCAATATCTGTAAAACATAGACGTATGTATCTTTGTCTGCTCCCGATTCTCTCTGTAACAGATCCTTACACGAGATTGATGGATCCGTCTTGTACTCGATGGCATAGGCTATCTTCCTAATAGTATAAATAAACATCACGCAACCTTCTATAGAAGGTAGGAACGCTTCCAGAAATCCTTACATCACAAGGGAAGAGTTGCATGCATCGCAGTTGGAACCGTGATCCTTGTGTTGTTCGCGATAGCCAGAGCCTTCTCCCCGTGGAACACGGACGAGGAGCAACCACCCATCATGGGGAGTCTGCCACTATTCGTGAGGCGAAACATGTGCATCATGGCCTTCCGGCTTGTGCCGAGGAAGATCCTACCTCTGGTACTGAACTGCGGGTTGAATTTCTACTCACGGTTCCCGCACTGATTTGTTCGTGGTTTGTTTGGGTTTGACTGGGATGAACTGATTCGATCGCCTTGTTGCTTATGCATGATCGATCCAGTGAGGAAGCTGCGCGTTACCGAGGAGAAGGATGATCTGGTGACCAAGCAGACCATCTCCTGCAAGTGATCCACATTTCCTCACATTCATCTGCAACTCCTCCCCACAATGCTACTGTCTGCCATCTCACCTTCGTGGTTTGCTTCGGTTCGACTGGGATGAACTGATTTGGTCACCTTGTTGCTTATGCAGGACCGATCCAGTGAGGAAGCTGTTGGAAATATGAGCAATTTACCGAATGATTTTATTAACAGAAATACTAGATAAAGCATGACTAATATAGTAGAGATAAAACAAGTCATGCGTTCTGACAGAGAGAAGGAAAATAGCTTCTGCATATATGAACCGTAGCCTATCATATCTAAAGTAGACAGAATATCAAGTAGCATATATGAAGTAGAACCTAACATGTGTAGGACAAGGACTAGAACAAGGAACTGTGGCAGAACCTTTAACAGGAAAGACAAGAACATGTACGGGACAACAGCAGCAGAAGCGCTGGACTTGAGGTCGGTGTCCTCGCCTGCCATGTCGTCGAGGAGGTCGTGGACGTCGGGGAAGAAGTCGTCGTCGGCGACCGGATCGTCCGTGATGAAGCAGCCAGTAGTCGCGCTGAGCGCTTCCCAAAAACCTTATCACCCTTCTCCCGTACAGGACTCAAAAGGTGCGGTTTCGGAGGTCTACTGTCCCAACCTGCGGTGCACGCCGCAAGCCGGGATGGGGAAGATCGTAGCAGCAGCGCAGTGCTCAGGAACTTTGTGGCGAGAGGAAGGGGATCTCCTGGTGTGTCTCTCTGGAGAGGAGCGACCTCTCTTATATAGGCGCAGGAGAAGGACGCAAAGAGGCTGTGACGGGAGGTGAAGCAACGAAGGGAGACGAAGCGAACAGGCAGCGGCCGAAGAGGCGCGCCGTTCGAATTCAGTGTCCACTACAGAAAAACGTTTCAACTCACATGTGACCTTTCGTATACCCGTCGTGCGTGGCAAAAATTTAGACATCGGCTCGGCTCATTCCCGCAACCCGCGGCGCGACGCGGCGAGGCAGGCGGCGGAGGAGGAGCGCGCGTGGACGTCCCTCTTGTTCTCATGCTCATACATGTGGGGAAAGAACCTCCCTTATAAAGAGGTCCAACTCCCTCTAAACTAGCAATGTGGGACTAAACTTTTGTTCCACTTCTTGCCTTGCACAAATGGGCTGCGTGGGCCTCTAGGATTTATTAGGAATTTCTGAAACTGCTATTGGGCTAGGCCCAAAATAGACAAAATTCCAGCAATCCCCCACCAGATCCCAGAGGCACACAAAAATTTGCCTTTGGTTCCAAAACACTGTTTTATATACCGGTACTGCAGTGGAGACTCTTAAGTTGAACTTCTACCTAGAACTCTATGCTACACTAGTAAGCAACTTGAACAATGGACTGGGCCTTGAACTGCAAGTTTTCTGCGAATCTAGCTTCACATAAAGCCTTGACCGATACGTGGCTACCGTGGGTCTTCCCCACGGGTGGAGCTTATGTGTCATACTCCGTGACCTTTCATGAGTTTACTAGAGAGAACCCTACTCTCATAGATTGCGACGTTTGACAATCAGACTCATATAGGTGTGTTCTTCAAAAGATGTTCTGCAGGATAACATCTCTTCTTAAATAAGCCACTTAGAACACATTAAGATTTACATCAACCTGCTATACAGATAAGGAGAGTATTGCATCTTCATGGAGTGGTATTGTGAATAATAAGGATACTCTCCTCTCAGTTGACCAACAGCTTGTCTTCCACATCTAATTCACGGGATCTCCGATCACAAAGAATAGGTTACCACTGTGAACAACTCATATTGTGGGTCTCATACCCATCTCCCTCGATGCATTATCTATCACATTACGTGATAGACCCTTAGTAAAAGGATCTGCCAGATTTTTAGACGTTTGGATATAATCCAACGCAATAACTCCGGAGTTTTTCATTTTCCTGACAGACTTTAACCTTCTCTGAACGTGTCTTGATGACTTCATGTTATCCTTTGAACTGCTCACTTTCGTGATCACAGTTTGATTGTCGCAGTTCATAAGGACACCCGGTACAGGTTTCTCAACAACCGGCAAGTCATTCAAGAGCCGACGAAGCCAATCTGCTTCAACCGTAGCTGTATCTAGTGCTGTGAGTTGTGCCTCCATTGTTGACCTCGTTAAGATGGTCTGCTTGCAAGACTTCCAAGAAACAGCGCCACCTCCATGAGTGAATACATAACCGCTCGTGGCCTTTATCTCATCAGCATCTGAGATCCAGTTTGAGTCACTATACCCTTCAAGCACCTTTGAATAACCGGTGTAGTGAATTCCATAATTTGCAGTGCCTTTTAAATAACGCAAAACTCTTTCTAGAGCTTTCCAATGCACATCTCCTGGTTTTGAAACAAACCGACACAGTTTGCTAACAGCAAAAGAGATGTCAGGTCCTGTAGCACTGGCTAAGTACATAAGCGAGCCAATAATCTGAGAATACTTCAATTGGTCTCTAGCAACTCTTCGATTCTTTCGAAGCAACACACTAGCATCATATGGTGTTGGAGAGGGCTTGCAGTCACTATAGCCAAAGCGACTCAAGATCTTTTCCACATAGTGAGATTGAAGCAAAGTAATCCCACCATCATCGTCTCTCAACAACTTGATGTTCAGAATGACATCAGCCACTCCTAAATCCTTCATCTCAAAACAACGAGATAGGAAATCCTTGACCTACTTAATAACTTTCAGATTTGTTCCGAAAATCAGTATGTCATCAACATACAAGCACAGGATAACTTCCTCGCCCCCACCATGGCGATAGTACACACATTTGTCAGCTTCGTTCACAACAAAGCCTGCAGCTGTTAAAGTTCTTTCAAACTTCTCATGCCACTGTTTGGGTGCTTGCTTAAGTCCGTACAAAGACTTCAGCAACTTGCACACTTTCCCTTCCTGACCATCTAGTACAAACCCATCTGGTTGTTCCATATAAATTTCCTCGTCCAACTCTCCATTTAGGAAAGCAGTCTTAACATCCATTTGATGAACGAGAAGACCATGCGAGGCAGCTAGTGAAAGTAGAACTCGAATAGTGGTCAGTCGAGCCACAGGTGAGTAAGTATCAAAGAAGTCTTCACCTTCCTTTTGGGTATAACCCTTAGCCACGAGCCGAGCTTTGTACTTTTCAATAGTACCATCAGGCCTAAGCTTCTTCTTGAATACCCATTTGCATCCTATAGGTTTGCACCCATAAGGACGACCAGTTATCTCCCAAGTTTCATTTGCCAAGATGGAATCCATCTCGCTACGAACCGCTTCCTTCCAGTAGTCAGCATCTTCAGATGCATAGGCCTCTGAAATAGAATTAGGAGTGTCATCTATGAGATACACAAGAAAATCATCACCAAAGGACTTTGCAGTCCTCTGTCTCTTGCTCCTGGTAGGAACTTCATTGTTCTCCTCCACAGGACTTTCGAAGTGTTCCATCGAAATGGTAGGTTCGGTAATTGTAACTGGTTCCTGATTCGATGAACTAGGCATCTCCTGATTAGATGAGGTAGCCATATCCTTCATGGGAAAGATATCTTCAAAAAAAGTTGCATCATTCGACTCCATGATCGTACCGACATGCATGTCAGGTACCTCAGATTTTACAACCAAGAATCTATAGCCAATGCTATGAAAAGCATATCCCAGGAAAACACAATCCACAGTCTTTGGTCCAAGCTTCCGCTTCTTTGGAATTGGAACATTGACTTTCGCCAAACAACCCCATGTTCGCAGATAAGAGAGTTTTAACCTTTTCTTCTCCCATTCCTCGAATGGAGTTATCTCTTTGTTCTTTATGGGGACTCGGTTCAGGACATGACATGCTGTCAATATCGCCTCCCCCCACCATGCCTTGGAGAGACCCGATGTATCTAACATGGCATTAACCAAATCAGTTAGAGTACGGTTCTTTCTTTCAGCCACCCCATTTGACTGAGGTGAGTAGAGAGGAGTCCTCTCATGGATTATACCATGTTCCGCACAAAAAGCATCAAACTCAGTGGAAAAATACTCTCCACCACGGTCGGACCTAAGCCTCTTGATTTTTCGACCAAGTTGGTTTTCCACTTCAGCTTTGTAGATCTTGAAAAAGTTCAAAGCCTCATCCTTAGATTTCAGAAGATACACACGGCAGTATCTAGTGGAGTCATCAATTAACGTCATGAAATATTTCTTTCCACCTTTTGTCAATACACCGTTCATTTCACATAGATCTGAATGTATGAGCTCTAGTGGTGCAAGATTTCTTATTTCCGCAGTCGTGTGAGACTTACGAGGTTGCTTAGCTTGCACACACACTTGACACTTAGATCCCTTGACGGTGGTGAAACTAGGGATTAAGTTCAACTTCGCTAGTCGCGACATGCAACCAAAGTTAACATGACAAAGACGTGAATGCCACACATTGGATTCACTATTGTTGCAAATATGATTAACAACTTTATTGCAAACGTCTGATAAGGATAAACGAAACAAGCCTCCTGACTCATAGCCTTTACCAACAAAGGTTCCATACTTGGATATTACAAATTTATTCGACTCAAAGACAAGCTTGTAGCCATCTCTACACAGAAGAGATCCGCTAACAAGATTTTTATTGACGGAGGGGACATAATGCACGTTCTTCAGCCGCACGATCTTCCTCGAAGTAAACTTCAGATCGACTGTGCCAACACCACGAACAGAAGCATTTGAACCGTTGCCCATCAACACGGTTGAAGTCCCTGCGGTCTGATAAGACGAAAACATGGAAATATCACCGCATACATGCACATTAGCACCCGTGTCAATCAACCAGTCAGGAGAATGACATACTGAAAGAATAGTGGGAAATATACCATACCCAGCATCCTTCATGTCAGTGTCTCCAATGACAACATTAGCGGTCTTGCCGCCTTTCCCAGGATTACGCTTGTCATAGCAATTAGGGCAACTAGGAGCCCAATGATCAGGATCCCCACACACATGACAAGTACCTTTCTTCTTGCCATTCTTCTTCTTGAAGTTCGTGTGTTGCACAACCTTGTTCTTCCCATCAAACTTTGCTTTACCATCAAACTTGCCCTTGTTCTTGAACTTGTGGGGCTGGAAGTTCTGCTTCTGTACCACATTGGCACTAGATCCTCCCTCAATACCTCGAGCACATGTGTCCTTTGCTCTCGCCTTTTCTTCCACATCAAGAGTGCCAATGAGATCTGGGACGGAAAACTCCTGCCTCTTATGCTTCAGCAAGGTAGCAAAGTTCCTCCATGAAGGAGGAAGCTTAGTGATGATACCTCCGGCAACAAACTTGTCCGGTAGCATACAACTGAAGTGCTCAAGTTCTCTAGCAAATGACTGTATCTCATGAGCTTGCTCAACCACGGAGCGTTCTTCAGTCATCCTGTAATCATAGAATTGCTCCATGATGTACAACTCAGTGCCAACATCTGAGACCCCAAACTTGGCCTCGAGTGCATCCCACATATCTTTTCCATTATCAATTGACGCATAAGCATCAACTATGTTCTCACCAAGAACACTCAAGAGAGCAGCCTTAAACAGAGTATCCATCTTCTGAAAAGCTTGTGCCTGTTGAGCATCAAGCTCTCCTTTAGGTTTGCCGAGAGTGGCGTCATAGCAACTCATGGTTTGAAACCATAAGACTGCTCTCACGCGCCACCTCTTATAGTGGATACCCTCAAACATAGGAGGTCTCATGGAAGCAGCAAAACCACTTGGGGTAAATTGCCTATAATAAGGTTTTTGGATTGTTGGAAATATGAGCAATTTACCGAATGATTTTATTAACAGAAATACTAGATAAAGCATGACTAATATAGTAGAGATAAAACAAGTCATGCGTTCTGACAGAGAGAAGGAAAATAGCTTCTGCATATATGAACCGTAGCCTATCATATCTAAATTAGACAGAATATCAAGTAGTATATATGAAGTAGAACCTAACATGTGTAGGACAAGGACTAAAACAAGGAACTGTGGCAGAACCTTTAACAGGAAAGACAAGAACACGTATGGGACAGCAGCAGCAGAAGCGCTGGACTTGGGGTCGGTGTCCTCGCCTGCCATGTCGTCGAGGAGGTCGTGGACGTCGGGGAAGAAGTCGTCGTCGGCGACCGGATCGTCCGTGATGAAGCAGCCAGTAGTCGCGCTGAGCGTGGTGTGTCTCTCTGGAGAGGAGCGACCTCTCTTATATAGGCACAGGAGAAGGACGCGAAGAGGCTATGACGGGAGGTGAAGCAACGAAGGGAGACGTAGCGAATAGGCAGCGGCCGAAGAGGCGCGCCGTTCGAATTTAGTGTCCACTACAAAAAAACGTTTCAACTCCCGCGGCGCGTCGTGACGAGGCGTGGCGTGGCGTGGCGAGGCGGGCGGCGGAGGAGGGGCGTGCGTGGACGTCTCTCTTGTTCTCATGCTCATACATGTGGGGAAAGAACCTCCCTTATAAAGAGGTCCAACTCCCTCTAAACTAGCAATGTGGGACTAAACTTTTGTTCCACCTCTTGCCTTGCACAAATGGGCTGCGTGGGCCTCTAGGATTTATTAGGAATTTCTGAAACTGCTATTGGGCTAGGCCCAAAATAGACAAAATTCCAGCAAAAGCTGCGCCTTATTAATGAGCAGAATGATGTGAAGACCAAGCAGGCCATCACCCGCTGGTGATTCCCACTTCCCCACTTTCATCTGCACCTCCCCACATTGCTATTTTGTGCCATCTCACCTGCGACTTGGAAGTTAATTACTAGCGTACACGATTGTTTTTGACTTGCTACATGAGTTGCATGCATGCTGCTTGTGCTTTGAATGTTCATGTGCTATTTTGATGTTTGGTGTTGTAGGTATCAATGCGTGTAGGGCTTACAAGTGCCATGCTCACCAATTAATTAGTCTAGTACGATTTATCCACGTTGTCTGTGAAACTGTAACTAGTTATATTGATCTGATATTATTGAATATTGATCCATCTTCCCATTTGTCCCTGGTCGATTCTCAAAATGGCTGTTGTGGGCAATGACTTTGGAGTATGTTATGTTATTGCATCTCTCTATTGTATAGCATTTAGAACAACAAGATGAGAGGACCATGTTGACTCCAACAGATTGCAAAGACAAGGAAGCAGCAATGCCGCATTTCAAAGGTATGCCAAATGTTCACTGCCAACTAACTTCTCTGGAATGGAACCTGAGAACTATTGCATGTCTATTTAGTTAAGAATATTGTCACCTTATGTTTGCATGGATGAGTTTTTTTTCTATATGGACGTCACTTGCAGGCATATATGTGGAGATATATATTACACACATCAAAAAATGGCCAAGCCATAAAAATATCATGATAGCCATACTGTGATCATGCAAAATTAGGTTGTGTGTTGTTGTTTCATGTAACGCCCCGAGATCGATGCATCAAGTGTTTTCCAGTTATTTGCAATCGTTATCATTTCATTCGCTTGCGTGTTGCATATTTCCATGTCATCATGTGCATTTCATCTGCATGTTTTTCAAAACTTGCATCCGTCCGGGTCTTCCAGTTCTCTTCGTTGTCCGTTCCGAGCTCATTCACACTCGCATGCGCCCGCGGCACCTCTGAAATATTATTTTATAAGTGGGATAAAAATGTTCTCGAAATGGGATGAAAGTTGGCGTGCGGTCTTGTTTTATTGTGGATAGACCGCCTGCTAAATTCCGTCCCCATTCGGAGTCCATTTGATGCCCTAACGGATAACTATAGCGACATTATAGTCGGTCAAACGTCAGACGTTTTCGGTATCCCAAAACAGTCGCCGGGCCTCTCTTCTCCTATCTCCCCTCAGCCCAAGCCCTCCTACACAGCCCACTTGCAACCCACCTAGGCCTGCCTAGCCTCCCCTTTGATCGGATCCGTCGGATCACGATCGTAGGGCTCCGAAAGCCCCCAAACCCCCTAACCATAACCCCCTTCCTTATATAAACACCTCCCATGCCTAATTTGGCCATCCCTAGCCTTCCCCTACCTCCCAACCGCCTTCCTCCTCGAATTCCGCGCCGCCCCGCTCCCTCCTCGCCACTTGGCGCCGCTCCAATGGGCACGCCGCCACCTGCGCCGCCGCAGCCGCCGGCCTCCTCCAGTCGCAGGCAGCCACCTCACCACGCCAGCCACTCCACAACCAACCGGAGGCTGCCACGCGCGCTCCTGGCCAACTTCCCCACCACGCCGGCCCTGTGGGCCCATCACGGGCCCGCATAGGCCCGAGCAGCCACCGTCGCAGCCCGCGCGAGCCCCCTCGCCGCCGCCCGCGTGCCCGACTGCCTGCCCCGCTCCCACGCCGATCGCCGTCGCTCCCGAGCGCAACCCCGCCGCCTTCGTCCCCGACCTCGCCCCGTCGCCGGCGAGCGCCACCGTGCTCCCTCTCTCCCTCCATCCTTCCTCCTCCTTCCTCCCGTCTCACCTCCCTCTTTGCCCGCAGGGAGTCACCGCTGGCTGCCCTGGGAAGGCCCCGAGCTCCACCGCTGTGCTGCCCCAGCTCCCCGCCATCTCGGATCTGCCCGAGTTGGACCGGATCCCGTCGGTCCCGACCTCCTCCGCCCGTCCTCGCCTCTCCTCGATCGCCGGAGTGCCGCCCTGCCATGGCTGGCCGGTCCTCTCCCTCTACCGATCTGCATCGCCCCGTCCCGGA
This sequence comes from Triticum urartu, assembly GCF_056163025.1. Lineage (NCBI taxonomy): Eukaryota > Viridiplantae > Streptophyta > Magnoliopsida > Poales > Poaceae > Triticum > Triticum urartu. The sequence goes on from NC_141879.1 coordinate 646,233,488, forward strand.
ATAGCCTCGGCCCCGATCCAAACGGCCGGCTCGTCGCGCGCCGTCTTGAACCCCTCCGCCCCGTTTTCCCGCGAGGTAGATTTCTTCCACGTCACTGAAAAGTCATATCATATTGCATTGTTGTGTGGGCCCTAACTTTGTGCACGTTTATCCGATTGGAGTGTATGATATGTCAAAATGTTCACTCTTGCTGCTCTACATGATGGTGTACTTTGCATGCATGTTATTTTTCATCTTGATGCCTTAATCATCATTGCAAAAGTGCTAAGTGATATAATCTGCTGTAACATGTCATTTTGTCTTTTTCATAGCATTTTGTGTGATTTTCTTAAGCATCATGTCAAATTGTTTTAGGAGCATAATCATACCATCTTTGAAGTGGTGTAATCCACTTTTCATGATATGCCCTGTGGTGACTAGCACAAGCTTGCAAAGTAGGGTACTTGCTGTTACTGTTCTGCTAAGTCTGTATCTGTTATATTATGTTGCCATGTTTGTTTGATGCTACCATCAAATCTATGCATATTTTGGAGAGGTCCAATAAGCATGTTTTGAAGACCATGTTATGCTCTATACATCCATGCCCTTGTTCAATTATAACCTCTTGTAGCTTGTTCTTTTGGTGCCCTCAAGTTGCTTGAAATTATAACTGTCAGCATTCCCGGTTCTCACTAAGTCTGCTGTATCCTCTTGCCATGTTCACTTGAAGCTATCATAAAACCTATTTCTCAAATGATCTTTCTCAGTAATGATGTTTTGTTAAGGTTGTTTAGTACTTGCTTACCATGCCCTTTGATGCCATGAAATGTTCTTGTAGCATATACTTTTGTTGTCTTAAAGTATGCATCATGAATATGTTTTCAGCCTTACTCTGTTTTTCACAAAGTCCGAGAATCTGTTATGAATTGCTTACTTGTCTTGATGAATGCCATTGATCTAGAGGTTATATGGGGATGCTATGATATTGCACTGTAGCGTCATTGTTTCATGCCTCCAACATGTCAACATGTCATTTCTTCTCACATGTATGCCCTGTTTTTCACTAAGTCATAATCTATGTTATGAAGTGGCTTGTTGCATTGATCATGTTGGTTTAATCTTGATGCCTATGAACTTGAACCTTGATGTTATTTGAAGCATGTTACCTGCTCTTCAAGTGCATGTCATGGTTGTGTCAATCTTGTTCTTTTAGCATGTTGTTTTGATGCTTGCTATATGCCTAGTCGCTGTTTTGGACAACTTGTCCTTTAAACTTGTTTCATGTGTATGTGTTGAACCGTGGCTCCGTTTGGAGCATGCTCTATATGAAACTTGCTTGGTTTTGCATGTAGTTTCATCATGCCATGTTGCATCCATATTGTGGAGTGTTTGTGATTGTGTTTGTATGCATTTTGCATCAATGCCATGTTTAACTTGTTTTGTTCATATCTTCTAGGCCGTAGCTCCGACTTAAATGAACTTTATATGTAACTTGACTAGAAAACCGTGTAGATCATCATGGTGCATTTTGACTTGCTGTTTAACAACTTCAACATAATGTGTTATTTAGATATGGACCAATTTCGAAATTTGCATATGAGGACTTACGGGAGTTGTTATATGTTGTTTCCGGCCTCATTTAAACTTGCTTTGATGTGATGTTTTTGTATGCATCATCTCTTGCCATGAGTAGCATCTTGTAGCCTTGTCATGCATAATACTTGGTTGAGCATCATGTCATGTTACGTTATGTGTGTTTACCGTGTCATTTGTTTCTTTTCGATAGTGCTTCTTCTCGATAGTTCATGTTTCGTTGCGATCATGAGGATTCATTCGGCTACGTTGGTTGGTCTTCTTCATGGACTCGGTCTTCTTCCTAGCGGGATCTCAGGCAAGATGACCGTTACCCTGGATACCACTACTATCTTTGGTTTGCTAGTTGTCTTGATGCTATCGCCATGTCGCGCTACCAACCACTTGTTTATCAAGCCTCCCAAATTGCCACGATAGCCTCTAACCTTCTCCACCATCCTACACTAGTAGAAAAAGGGTCAAATGTGAAGCACATTAGTGCCGGTTCCAACGGCTAGGCGGGCGGACATCATTAGTACCGGTTCGTGGGCAACCTTTAGTACCGGTTCATGCCACGAACCGGTACTAATGAGGCCAGTGTGGCTGTGGTCAGGTTGGCCCCCCCCACGAAGACCTTTAGTATCGGTTGATGGCATGAACCGGTACTAGAGTTTCTTAGGAAGCTGATTTTTAGTCCCACCTTGCCAAGAGAGAGGCAATATGAGCGGTTTGTAAGCCGTGAGTGCAGAGATAATGACGAAGAGGCGCAATGCTCACCTGCACGTTGGTTAGCTTCAAGCCTTTCGGAATAGCATAGATTGCATTGAGCTATGTGCAATGCAGTCTACACTATTCCGAAAGGCTTAAAGCAAATTAACCAGCATTGCACCACTTTTTTATTTTTAATAATTAACTTATTTGAACTCCGGGCTTCTTATGTTTAGTATGCAACATTCAAAGCGACGTCATCAATTTCCAACATGTTCTGACATCATTTACTGTTTTTCAGTCATTTACCGAATTGTTTAAAGAGCTAAATGACCGTGAAATTGAAAATCACTACAAAATAAACTGTGAAAATGTTGAAATTTAGCATGGTATCATTATTTCACCCGCATAGCATGTGCGAAAGAGTAGAGAGGGTCACGGCAAAAACTGGACAATCTCTTTCGGAGGATCAGGGTTTCGGACGAGAACTCCTCTGTTACACGGGCACTTCAATGTTTTTTAAACTTATTTGAACTCCGGACTTCTTGTGTGTTCAGTATGCATCATTCAAAGTGACGTCATCAATTTTCCAACATGTTCTGACATCATTTGCTGTTTTTCAGTCATTTACCGAATTGTTTAAAGAGCTAAATGACCGTGAAATTGAAAATCACTACAAAATGAACTGTGAAAATGTTGAATTTTAGCATGGTATCATCATTTCACCCGCATAGCATGTGCGAAAGAGTAGAGAGGGTCACGACAAAAACTGGACGCACTTCGTGTACAAACTGGACAATCTCTTTCGGAGTATCAGGGTTTCGGACGAGAACTCATCTGTTACACGGGCACTTCAATGTTTTTTAAACTTATTTGAACTCCGGACTTCTTGTGTGTTCAGTATGCAACATTCAAAGCGACATCATTAATTTCCAACATGTTCTGACATCATTTGTTGTTTTTCAGTCAATTACCGAATTGTTTAAAGAGCTAAATGACCGTGAAATTGAAAATCACTACAAAATGAACTGTGAAAATGTTGAAATTTAGCATGGTATCATCATTTCACCCGCATAGGATGTGCGAAAGAGTAGAGAGGGTCACGGCAAAAACTGGACGAACTTCGTGTACAAACGGGACAATCTCTTTCGGAGTATCAGGGTTTCGGATGAGAACTCATCTGTTACATGGGCACTTCAATGTTTTTTAAACTTATTTGAACTCTGGACTTCTTGTGTGTTCAGTATGCAGCATTCAAAGCAACATCATCAATTTCCAACATGTTCTGACATCATTTGCTGTTTTTCAGTCATTTACCTAATTGTTTAAAGAGCTAAATGACCGTGAAATTGAAAATCACTACAAAATGAACTGTGAAAATGTTGAAATTTAGCATGGTATCATCATTTCACCTGCATATCATGTGCGAAAGATTAGAGAGGGTCACGGCAAAAACTAGACGCACTTCGTGTACAAACTAGACAATCTCTTTCAGAGTATCAGGGTTTCGGACGAGAACTCCTCTGTTACACGGGCACTTCAATGTTTTTTATACTTATTTGAACTCCGGACTTCTTGTGTGTTCAGTATGCAACATTCAAAGCGACGTCATCAATTTCGAACATGTTCTGATATCATTTGCTGTTTTTCAGTCATTTACCGAATTGTTTAAAGAGCTAAATGACCGTGAAATTGAAAATCACTACAAAATGAACTTTGAAAATGTTGAAATTTAGCATGGTATCATCATTTCACCCGCATAGCATGTGCGAAAGAGTAGAGGGTCGCGGCAAAAACTGGACGCACTTCGTGTACAAACTGGACAATCTCGGACGGAGTATCAGGGTTTCGGACGAGAACTCATCTGTTACACGGGCACTTCAAAGTTGTTTATACTTATTTGAAATCCCGACTTCTTTTGCGTTCAGTATGCATCATTCAAAGCGGCCTCATCAATTTTCAACACGTTCTGACATCATTTGCTGTTTTTCAGTCATTTACCGATTTGTTTGAGCTAAATGACCATGAAATTGAAGATCACTACAAAATGAACTATGAAAATGTTGAAACTTGACATGGTATCATCATTTCACCCGCATAACATGTGCGAAAGAGTAGAGAGGGTCACAAAGAAACTAAATACAGCAAAAAAATTACTCAGAAATAAATAGAAGAAAATAAATAAAGCAGAAAATAAAAAAACTATATAAAAAAATTACTCAGAAATAAATAGAAGAAAATAAATAATGAAGAAAAGAAAAAAACTATATAAAAATTACTCAAAAATAAATAGAAGAAAATAAATAATGCAGAAAAGAAAAAAACTATAAAAAAATTGTTGGGGCGCTGCCCAGTGGGCCTGCCAGACCTAGGGTGTGCAAATTCAGGCCCAGAAGGTCCGGCAGGCTCACAGGGCAGCGCTCCATAGTTAGGCCCGGAAGCCTGATATATAGAGGAGTTCGAAGGAGCAGCCGCGGCTGGGTTTATAAACCAGTGTGGCTGCCCTTCGCCCGGCGAGGTGGGACTAAACTTTGTGCACCGCGGGTGGCAGCGCACCACCTTTAGTACCGGTTGGTGGCTCCAACCGGTACTAAAGGCCTGCTCTTCCCGCCTCTTGGCTTGGCCAAAGTTGGCCTTTAGTACCGGTTGGTGGCTCCAACAGGTACTAAAGGCCTCTCCTATATATACAACACTTACGAAAAATTTCAGTTAGTTCCTGTTCGTCTTCGTCTTCGTCGCTGCCCCCGCCCCGTATCGCGCCCCGTCCCCGTTGCCGTCGTCGCGCCCCGGCCGTCCCCGGCGTCGCGCACCCCGGCCGTCCCCGTCCCCGTCCGCGTCGTCGCACGCCCCCCAGCCATCCCCGCCCCCATCGCGCTGTCCCCGTCGTCGTCGTCTCGCGCCGCCGCCCGTACGCCGCCGCCCCCGCTTGTACGTACACACACACACACACACACACACACACACATTTTTTTACTTATTTTTTGTTTTCTGTTTTTTAGATTAATGCATGTCAAATTGTTTTTTGACGGAACCTCGTCAGAGGGCCAAGTGCTCTGGCTTTGCATTATAGAAGAAGAGAGTTGATCCAGTTTATGAGGGAAACCGGATCGAAAACCTAACAGAGTGGCTACTTTATTTAGTTGAATTAGTTGAGCTACTTTATTTAGGTATATTTTTCGTAAGTGCTTAGTTGAATTAATTAGTTGAACTAGTTGAATTAACAGAACTAGTTGAATTAATAGAACTAATAAGTGTTTAATGTTTCACCTATGAACATAGGAATGTCGTCTGACGACGAACACGATTTCATTATGTGCGAATACTGCGAAGACCAGCGCGGCCTGTGCGGCAGAAATTTTCTAGTTGATGATAGGCGCTTCAGCATCAAGCTGGATGAGAACTTCAAAGTGGATACAGTAAGTCAGAACGACAAGTCTTTTTTCATAATTAAGCATGACTTATGCTTCATTTGCTTCAACTTTTAATTTTATCTTTTTCACTATTCTACTAGCGTATCCCCTGCCATGCAAGAATTTTTGTGTTGGATAAGATAGGTTTCAGTCCTAACAGAACTATGGAGGTAAAAAGAGTTTACTTGAAGACCGAGCATGGTTATACCTTCAACGTCAAATTATACAATGCAGACACATACACCTATTTTGAATGCAAAACTTGGCAAGCACTATGCAAGGCTTATGCATTTGAGCCTGATATGGTTATCACCTTTGATATTCGTCCGGAAGATGATGTTGAAGGTAATAGAGACATCTGGGTCGATGTGCAGACGCCTCTAGTTCTACCATTATGTGAGTTTCTCAACCATATTTATGTCTTCGATATTGTTTGTTCAAAAAGAGTTGACAAGTAATTTATATTGACAGCTTATTTCCAATCAAGCAAACATGTCCGGCGCTTGGTAGACAGGACCGTCCACTGTCCCGGGGCTGAACTAAACTGCGAGGAGACAAGTCATTATGTTTCATGGCTTGAGGATCTTGATGCTGTCAAGAATATTTTTTCCTGCACTTAGAAATGTTAGTACTCAAAACGTGCGACCAATAGTGTCTGTACTGAACTACGGTCACATATATTTAGTAAAGATGGTAAGATTTCTACTATTTCTCCTCAGTGCATCTTTTGCATACATTATTTTTAAGCTAAACTTCATTGCTAAGTATGTTACTATACTATGTTCTTCAACAGGGACTCCCGATGAATGTTGTGCCTGATTGCATCGAGACTAAAGGTACCATGAATATTGTTAGCTTATGGACAAGATATCCTACAATGCACTTTAGTGCATTCAGGATTTCTAATAGCGAGGAATGCTTAATAGTAAAAGACTGGAGCAAAATTGTGAACGATCGCAGAGAAGTACTAGGGGGCAGCAATCAGAAGCGCAACCCACGATTAGGAGACAGGTTCATCTGCATGCTCCAATATGATGAATCAGGAAATCTATACATGTTCTATGCTATTTTACCTGAAAGAGAGCAGCAGGAGTGATTAGCTAGTTCATGCTCTTAGTACTTGTCCTCTCATGTCCGTGTTCTTTGTCCTGAACTTAATCTCAAAGAGTGATTTGCTTTTGTGCTGTTATGAACGCTTATAATATCATTACCATGTTGAACTCGATGATATCTTGGCTTTTGGTACAAGTGAATGTTTCTTCTTTAAGCTAGTGTTGGTGGTGATTAGATAGCGGTAATGACTACTCCCTCCTTCCATCTATATAGGTCCTAATGCGTTTTTCGAGGCTAACTTTGACCAAACGTTAGAGCAATAATATATGACATGCAACTTACACAAAGCATACCTTCAATTTTATATGTCAAAGGAGCTTCCAATAATATAATTTTCATAGTATACATCTCATGTGCTATTAATCCTGTCAATAGTCAAAGGCTGTCTTGAAAAACACATTAGGCCCTATATAGATGGAAGGAGGGAGTATATGATGATTAAGTAGTGGTAATGAGACGACTATTATATGATGATTTTTAGCTAGCTATGAAAACTGTTGTTGGTGATGATATATATATGATGCAAGAGTTTTTATATTAATATGATGATGATGGTGATGATGATGAGTTATTATATCATTTATGAAAGAAACCGCAGATTAGTTTCAACTGGATGGATTCTAGCTAAGTGATCAAGTATATGCCATATCCATATTACCTCGATCACTTAATTAGGTGATCAAGTATATATAATATGGATATGGCATATACTTGATGACGTAGCTAGGATCCACATGCATCCAGTCAAACTAATCTGCGGTACTTTCACCTAATGATTTAACAACTCATTATAATGTAAAACAATCACTAAATTAAATTGAAAACACAAAATTAAAGTAAAAATAAAAAATAAAACCAAAACACACCCAAACATTTAGTACCGGTTGGTGTTACCAACCGGTACTAATGTCCTGCGCGCCCCTGGAGCTGGCTCGTGCCACGTGGTTGCCCTTTAGCACCGGTTCGTGCTGAACCGGTACTAAGGGGGGGGCTTTAGTGCCCACACTTTAGTGCCGGTTACCGAACCAACACTAAAGGGCCTTACAAACCGGTGCTATTGCCCGGTTCTGCACTAGTGCTAGCAAACCGTTGTTTGGCTATGTTACCGCTTTGCTCAGACCCTCTTATAGCGTTGCTAGTTGAAGTTGCAGTTGCAGGCTGTTCCATGTTGGGACATGGATATCATGGATATCTTGGGATATCACAATATTTCTTATTTAATTTATGCATCTATATCCTTGGTAAAGGGTGGATGGCTCGGCCTTTTGCCTGGTGTTTTGTTCCACTCTTGCCGCCGTAGTTTCTGTCATACCGGTGTTATGTTCCTTGATTTTGCGTTCCTAACACAGTTGGGGTTTATGCCCCCCTTGACAGTTCGCTTTGAATAAAACTCCTCCAGCAAGACCCAACATTGGTTTTACCATTTGCCCAACATAATAACTACATGATAATAAACTTGACGCATATATAGGGTGTTAGCGCTACTCGAGGTTCGTTATTCAACATAATACAGGGGGCCAGTGCTACTGGCGCTGGTCCAAACTAGAGCACCGTGCGGCTACCTGGGGAAACTCGGGACGTCAGTTACTGTACGCTTCGCTCATCCGGTCGTGGCCTGAGACGAGATACGCGCGGCTACTATCAGGGTGTCGGCACACGGGGAGGTCTTGCTGGACTTGTTTACCATTGTCGAAATGTCTTGTGAACTGGGATTCCGAGCTTGATCGGGTTGTCCCGGGAGGAGGATTTTCCTCCATTGATCGTGAGAGCTTGTCATGGCTAAGTTGGGAAACCCCTGGAGGGTTTAAACTTTCGAGAGCCGTGCCCGCGGTTATGTGGCAGATGGGAATTTTTAATATCTGGTTGTAGAGAACTTGACACCAGATCCGAATTAAAATACACCAACCGCGTGTTTAACCGTGACTGTCTCTTTTCGAGTGAGTCGAGAAGAGAACACGATGGGGTTATGTTTGAACGTAAGTAGTTCAGGATCACTTCTTAATCATTACTAGTTTGCGACCGTTTGCGTAGTTTCTCATCTTACTCTTGTACTTGTAAGTTAGCCACCATACAATGCTTAGTGTTGCTGCAACCTCACCACTTATCCTTTCCATACCCATTAAGCTTTGCTGGTCTTGATACCCATGGCAATGGGATTGATGAGTCCTCGTGGCTCACAGATTACTACAACAACAGTTGCAGGTATAGAAAATGCGATCATCTGGATGTGAGAGCGATGCTTACTCATTTTGGAGTTCTTCTTCTACCTCTTCTTCGATAAGGGGATAGGTTCCTAGTCGGCAGCCTAGGCTAACAGGGTGGATGTCGTTTGAGTTTTTGTTTGTGTTTCATCCGTAGTCGGATGCTGCTCTTATGTATGATGTTTGATGTATTCATGTGGCAGTTGTATGCCTTTGCATGTATCCCTAATTATTAGTAATGGTTCAATGTAATGATATCCACCTTGCAAAAGCGTCTTCAATATGCGGCTCTATCCTTGGTTGGACCCTCGAGTTCCTCTTGGATAGGATCGCATATTGGGCGTGACAAGTTGGTATCAGAGCCTCGACCAACCATAGGAGCCCCCTTGATGATCGTAGTTGGCCGTTGTCGAGTCTAGAAGAATACTATTTCTGAGTCTAGTTATATCGGAGAGTAGGAATTCTTTTTACTCCTCAGTCCCTTCGTCGCTTTGGTGAGGAATCTTGATGTAGGTGTTTTGATTCTTCTACTCTTCCAGTTCGAAGTTTTCTTTAGGGTCACACAGGTGTTTTCGTTCATTGTCCATCCTTTGTTCAACCGATGCACTTCTCCTCGAGTTATTCCATCCTCTTCAACTTTTGCAACATCGATTCTCAGTTTCCCCAACGGAGTTTGATCCTTTTCAAGTTCAATCCTCAGTTCTTATCATGCGATGTCCATTCTTTTTGTCCCAAGTTTACTTTGTTTTTCCCACCCACTCGCCCTTTTCTTCTCGGAGTTTGAAGAACCTAATCGAGTATCCTTTTGTTCGTGTGAAGCCTCTTCATTCTGTCCTTAATTGTCTCAACCGGTGGATTCTAGTTCGTCATTCTCTCTCTCTTGTTCTCTTCTTTAGTGGATTCAATTCAAGTATTCAATGTTGATCATATTCTTTCCCTCGGCTCATATGTTTCCCCTTACTCATTCGCCTCTCGCCATTTAATCATTTTGGAGTGCTAAAGACATCATAGAAGATTCGTGTTTGCATTCAAGCTAATTTGAGGTTGTCACCTCATTCAACTTTTCTAGTCGTTCCGGTGCATCACTTCTCATTCAAAAATTCTTTTCAATGGTGCTTCCTTTCAGTGGGCCCTAACCCACAGGTTTATCCACAGGATCTTACCTGTCTCTTCTAATTTTCCGAAGTGATTCCCAATTCTTTTTAAAGTGTGATGTAAGAATGAATTCCACCAGTCAAATGCCTTCTCCAAGATCTCTTTCAAATTCTTGTCACCTTTGGCTCAACCTCTCTATTCATCACTGTTCCGGAGCACCTCTCTAATTTCTTCATGGTATTTCGTGTCTTCATTCTCTGCTTGAAGTCCGAAGAAGAGTTCCTTTAAATATTTTCCGTTCACGTGAAGATTCGTGGTTCTAGCTTGAGGCCATCCTCATAATTGTTTTCGATTATGAGAACTATTTCATACTCATCCGCAACATTTCATGAGTCCTTTCCTCTTTGATTCTCCAGAGACCGTCACTTCAGAAGAATTCTTCATTCACGACATTCTTTTCGCGTTCTCAAATTCTTCCAGTGCTTCGTTCAAGTTTTCTTTAATCAGCTAGTGATCTCTTCATCCTCTTGTATCTAAATCCCCTCAAGTATATTTGTTCTTTTAATTCTTCCTGACAATTTATTCTCTTTTCTTCGTTCGTTTTCATTTCTTACGGTGGCCCGTTGAAGACCTTCCCAAGTTTGCCCTATATCTCTCCTTAATCCTTTTCAACAGGAATAAGTTGCATGCCAAATCCGTTTGTCATCAATTAAAATTGATGAGGATAAGCATAACGTAATTCTTATTCTTATTTCATCGTGGTCAAGTAATTCCTTCCTTCAGAGATTGTTCATGATGAATAATTTCTTGGTTCTAAGTTGTTCATCTTTTCTTTTCCGGAGTTCCAAGTTTTTCTCGCTTGTCTCGTCACAAAGCTCCATATAAAACATCGCATGGCTTCATCTTGTTCTTTTCAACCTTCATTTATTTAATCCTTTTGTTTACCGGAGTTCTTCATGGTGGTTCATAAAGGAATTAACTCATTCTCATCAAGGATTTCATTCATGCTTCAAGTCCGTCAAGATTCTTGTCGGAGGAACTCAATTTTTTCTTCTTCTTGTATTTCGAAGCGCAGTTCTTCATTGTTTCGCATCTTTTCTTTCGTCTCAAGTAAACAATCATTCCCGTTTGTGGCCGGTCATCACCTCTTAATTTTGAGTTGTTTTCCATAAGCCCACAATAAGCTTATTCTTTTCGTTGTTGAATTTCCAACAACTTCGTTCAATCCTTCCCTGCAAGGATGCTTCTCAATTCAATTATGGTGGAAGTTTTCTTTTGTTCCTCCTTTTCTTTTTCTTTCAACAAGTCACCTTCTATTCTTCCGTTCCACAGACAATGTGATGTTGCTCTTTCCGCCCATCATATAGTTAATACTTGCTTATCCATTTTACCAGAGTGCTAATTCCTCTTCTGAAGTCCTTTTTCTTGCCAATCTCCGTTTCCTTTTCTAGTCAGACGCTATCCGAATTCTTTCATTCTTATTCCTTTTCTATCTTGTTCTAACCGGAGTGGTTTCAGAGTCTATCATACTCCTTAAGCCTTTGATTCTCATCATAGTCGTCGTCCCTCTTTTTTACCCGAGTGCTCTCGACTTTGTTCATCTTCTCTCTTGCGCTCCTATTTCACATCATCCTCTTTTTCTTCCGTCTTGTTCCTAAGAACCCGGGACGAGATCTTCTGTTAGTGGAGGAGAGTTGTAACGCCCCGAGATCGATGCGCCAGGTGTCTTCCAGTTATTCGCCGTTGTTGCCATGTCATTCACTTGCGTGTTGCATATTGCCATGTCATCATGTGCATTTCATTTGCATGTTTTTCAAAACTTGCATCCGTCTGGGTCTTCCAGTTCTCTCCGTTGTCCGTTCCAAGCTCATTCACACTCGCACGCACTGGTGACACCTCCAAAATATTATTTTATAAGTGGGATAAAAATGTTCTCAGAATGGGATGAAAGTTGGCGTGCGGTCTTGTTTTATTGTGGGTAGAACGCCTGCCAAATTTCGTCCCATTAGGAGTCCGTTTGATGCCCCAGTGGATAAGTATAGCGTCATTATAGCCGGTCAAATGCCAGACATTTTTGGTATCCGGAAACAGTCGCCGGGCCTCTCTCCCCCTCTCTCCCCTCAGCCCAAGACCTCCTACACAGCCCACCTAGGCCTGCCTAGCCTCCCCCTTGATCAGATTCGTTGGATCGCGATCGTAGGGCTTCGAAAGCCCCCAAACCCCCGAACCCTAACCCCCTTCCTTATATAAACACCTCCCCTGCCTAATTTGGTCATCCCTAGCCTTCCCCTACCTCCCAACCACCTCTCTCCTCGAATTATGCGCCGCCCCACTCCCTCCTCGCCACTTGGTGCCGCTCCATTGTGCATGCTGCCACCTGCGCCGCCGGCCTCCTCAAATCACAGGCTGCCACCTCATCCCGCCAGCCACTCCGTAGCCAATCGAAGGCTGCCACGCCACCCCTGGCCAGCTTCCCCACTGCGCTAGGCTTGTAGGCCCATCGCGGGCCCGCGTAGGCCCGAGCCGCCGCCGCTGTAGCCCGTGCGAGCCCGCTCGCCCGGCTGCCTGCCTCTGCTCCGATGCCCGATTGTTGTCGCTCATGAGCGCCCAAGCCCCGCAGCCTTCGTCCCCGACCTCGCCCCGCCGCCGGCGAGCGCCACCGCGCCCCCTCTCTCCCGCCATCCTTCCTCCTCCTTCCTCCCCGTCTCACCTCCCTCTCTGCCCGCAAGGAGTCGCTGTTCGTTCAAACTAGGCATGGGTGCCTACCATGGGCATGCCCACCTGGTGACAAAAGTTTGAGGTCATTTCATGCATGTACAAAAATGATGTTATTGGAAGTATGTTACCTGCTATTCAAGTGCATGCCATGGTTGTGTCAATATTGTTCTTTTAGCATGTTGTTTTGATGCTTTCTATATGCCTAGTCGCTGTTTTGGACAACTTTGTCCTTTAAACTTGTTTCGTGTGTGTGTGTTGAACCGTGGCTCCGTTTAGAGCATGCTCTATATGAAACTTGCTTGGTTTTGCATGTAGTTTCATCATGCCATGTTGCATCCATGTTGTGGAGTGTTTGTGATTGTGTTTGTATGCATTTTGCATCAATGCCATGTTTAACTTATTTTGCTCATATCTTCTAGGCAGTAGCTCCGAAGTAAATGAACTTTATATGTAACTTGACTAGAAAGCCGTGTAGATCATCATGGTGCATTTTAACTTGCTGTTTAACAACTTCAACATAATGTGTTATTCAGATCTGGACCAATTTCGAAATTTGCATATGAGGACTTACCGGAGTTGTTATATGTTGTTTTTGGCCTCATTTGAACTTGCTTTGATGTGATGTTTTTGTATGAATCATCTCTTGCCATGAGTAGCATCTTGTAGCCTTGTCATGCATCATAGTTGGTTGAGCATCATGTCATGTCATGTGTTGTGTGTTTACCGTGTAGTTTGTTTCTTTTCGGTAGTGCTTCTTCTCGATAGTTCCTGTTTCGTTGCTATCGTGAGCGTTCGTCTACGTTGGTTCATCTTCTTCATGGACTCGGTCTTCTTCCTAGCGGAATCTCAGGCAAGATGGCCGTTACCCTGGATACCACTACTATCTTTGGTTTGCTAGTTGTCTCGATGCTATCGCTATGTCGCGCTACCAACCACATATTTATCAAGCCTCCCAAATTGCCATGATAGCCTCTAACCTTCTCCACCATCCTAGCAAACCGTTGTTTGGCTATGTTACCGCTTTGCTCAGCCCCTCTTATAGCGTTGCTAGTTGCAGGTGCAGTTGCAGGCTATTCCATGTTGGGACATGGATATCATGGATATCTTGGGATATCACAATATCTCTTATTTAATTAATGCATCTATATACTTGGTAAAGGGTGGAAGGCTCGGCCTTTTGCTTGGTGTTTTGTTCCACTCTTGCCGCCCTAGTTTCCGTCATACCGGTGTTATGTTCCTTGATTTTGCATTCCTAACACAGTCGGGGTTTATGGGCCCCTCTTGACAGGTTGCTTTGAATAAAACTCCTCCAGCAAGACACAACATTGGTTTTACCATTTGCCAAACATAATAACTAAACATGATAATAAAATTGACACATATATAGGGAGTTAGCACTACCCGAGGTTTGTTATTCAACGTAATACAGGGGGCCAGTGCTGCTGGCGCTGGTCCAAACTAGAGCACCGTGCGGGCTACCTGGGGCAACTCGGGACGTCAGTTAATGTACGCTTCACTCATCCGATCGCCTAAGACGAGATACGCGTGGCTACTATCAGGGTGTCGACACGCCGGGAGGTCTTGCTGGACTTGTTTTACCATTGTCAAAATGTCTTGTGAACCGGGATTCCGAGCTTGATCGGGTTGTCCCGGGAGGAGGATTTTCCTCCGTTGATCGTGAGAGCTGTCATGGGCTAAGTTGGGACATCCCTGCAGGGTTTAAACTTTCGAGAGCCATGCCCGCGGTTATGTAGCAGATGAGAATTTTTAATATCTGGTTGTAGAGAACTTGAAACCAGATCCGAATTAAAATACACCAACCGCGTGTGTAACCGTGACTGTCTTTTTTTGAGTGAGTCAAGAAGAGAACACAGTGGGGTTATGTTTGAACGTAAGTAGTTCAGGATCACCTTTTGATCATTACTAGTTTGTGACCGTTTGCGTAGTTTCTCATCTTACTCTTGTACTCATAAGTTAGCCACCATACAATGCTTAGTGCTGCTGCAACCTCACCACTTATCCTCTCCATACCCATTAAGCTTTGTTAGTCTTGATACCCATGGTAACGGGATTGTTGATTCCTCGTGGCTCACAGATTACTACAACAAAAGTTGCAGGTACAGGTAATTCAACGATCTTGACGTGAGAGCGATGCTTACTCGTTTTGGAGCTCTTCTTCTGCCTCTTCTTCGATCAGGGGATAGGTTCCTAGTCGGTAGCCTAGGCTAGCAGGGTGGATGTCGTTTGAGTTTTTGTTTGTGTTTCATCCGTAGTCGGATGTTGCTCTTATGTATGATGTTTGATGTATTCATGTGGCAGTTGTATGCCTTTACATGTATCTCCAACTATTATGTAATGATTTGATGTAATGATATCCACCTTGTAAAAACGTCTTCAATATGCGGCTCTATCCTTGATGGGACCCTCGAGTTCCTCTCGAATAGGATCCGATATTGGGCGTGACATTTCCGTTCCTAATTTGCGTCCTCTAAAGGGACAAACTAGTTTGTTTCCAAAAACTGGGAGAAACTTTTGCACGAGCTGCACTGTAACGCTACGACAGAGAGGGTTATCACGGCGTCATCCAATGGAGCCATGATGTTTTTATTCTAAACATTTATACTTCTTAAAACTTAATATCATGATATCATACTATCATGGTAACGAGTATGATATTATATTGAATAGTTGGCATAAAAATACATATAATGTTATTAAATATTAATTATTATGTTATAAAATTTTAATGTATATTTGTGTGAATTTGATAATGGTAGATTTATATTGTGTTATCTAATAGAAGTTGTTATGTTTGCATTAGTTTTTAACAACTGGATAAATTATATGGTGTATACATGTATTCTTATGTGTACGTGCATGTGTTTGTGTATGCATTATTACCATTAAATACCACGACAGAGATATCTAAGCATTCAGACAAGAACTACTATCTTAATAGTGGTTTCTAGTGTGTTATTAGATAAACATATTTATGGAAACTTCTAGAGTATAAACTCAATCATTGGAAAACGTATCTTGCAAATTGGATCTACTATGTTGATTTGTCTTGAGATAGACCACTTATAGTTACAGTAATCACCTAAGAAATAAAAATGTTCCCAGCTCTACTTGTGCATATATCGTTGGTTATTTGATATGCTTATTTGCTTCATCTAGAATATATAAGATCTCCTAAGGGTTTCCAAAAGAAAATGTTATGCAAAATTAAACATATAAATCTAGTTGATGGAGATTTTAGTACAAGATGCACCATGTGCATTGGAGAGAGGCCATCAGCCTAATTAACACCCCTCCATACACACATAATGATTAGATTGGTTTGTTCATGTGGTACACCCTATTTTTCTGTGGTATAAACTTGTTCTTCAAAATTGTGACTATGAATTTTTTCACATGTTCAGTTGGACATAATGGATAATACTATAGTGGTTTGTATTATATAGTATACAATATAGTATTGGGTGTCGTTATCCTCCTAGGGCCTAGGGTGGTCACTTTGTTTTCTTAACCTATTTGCCGACCCTGATTGGTGAGGATTATTAGTTGTTGCACTCCATATATACCAATTTTACGAAAATAGAGATTTACTTATCCTTACTTTATTTCAATGACCAAACGTAGTTTTAGGAGGTTATACCCTTAAACAAGTTTAGAGATGGGGAAAACAATATAGTAAAATCTCCTTACCCAAACAACCCCTAATAAAATCATGTAGTTGACATCGTATTTGTGGCAAAGCCACCGTTCATAATTCTTTCATACATGTCACTCTTGATTCATTGCATATCCCGGTACACCGCAGGAGGCATTCATATAGAGTCATATTTTGTTCTAAGAATCGAGTTGTAATTCATGAGTTGTAAGTAAATAAAAGTGTGATGATCATCATTATTAGAGCATTGTCCCAGTGAGGAAAGGATGATGGAGACTATGATTCCCCCACAAGTCGGGATGAGACTCCAGACGAAAAAAATAAAAAAAAGAGGCCATAAAAAAAGAGAAAGGCCCAAATAAAAAAATATGAGAGAAAAAGAGAGAAGGGACAATGTTACTATCCTTTTACCACACTTGTGCTTCAAAGTAGCACCATGATCTTCATGATAGAGAGTCTCTCATTATGTCACTTTCATATACTAGTGGGAATTTTTCATTATAGAACTTGGCTTGTATATTCCAATGATGGGCTTCCTCAAAATGCCCTAGGTCTTCGTGAGCAAGCGAGTTGGATGCACAGCCACTTAGTTTCTTTTGAGCTTTCATATACTTATAGCTCTAGTGCATCCATTGCATGGCAATCCCTACTCACTCACATTGATATCTATTGATGGGCATCTCCATAGCCCGTTGATACGCCTAGTTGATGTGAGATTATCTTCTCCCTTTTTGTCTTCTCCACAACCACCATTCTATTCCACCTATAGTGCTATATCCATGGCTCACGCTCATGTATTGCGTGAAGATCAAAAAAGTTTTGAAAATGTCAAAAGTATGAAACAATTGCTTGGCTTGTCATCGGGGTTGTGCATGATTTAAATGCTTTGTGTGGTGAAGATAGAGCATAGCCAGACTATATGATTTTGTAGGGATAGCTTTATTTGGCCATGATATTTTGAGAAGACATGATTGATTTGTTAGTATGCTTGAAGTATTATTATTTTTATATCAATATGAACTTTTGTCTTGAATCTTTCGAATCTAAATATTCATACCACAATTAAGAAGATTTACATTGAAATTATGCCAAGTAGCACTCCGCATCAAAAATTCCATTTTTATCATTTACCTACTCGAGGACGAGTAGGAATTAAGCTTGGGGATGCTTGATACGTCTCCAACGTATCTATAATTTTTGATTGCTCCATGCTATATTATCTACTGTTTTAGACATTATTGGGCTTTATTATCCACTTTTATATTATTTTTGGGACTAACCTATTAACCGGAGGCCCAGCCCAGAATTGCTGTTTTTTGCCTGTTTTAGGGTTTCGAAGAAAAGGAATATCAAACGGAGTCCAAACGGAATGAAACCTTCGGAAACGTGATTTTCTCATCAGATAAGATCCAGGAGACTTGGACCCTCTGTCAAGAAAGCCACGAGGTGGTCACGAGGGTAGGGGGCGCCCCCCTAGGGCGCGCCCCCTGCCTCGTGGGCCCCTCGAAGCTCCACTGACGTACTTCTTCCTCCTATATATATCAATGTACCCCCAAACGATCGGGGACGGGCCAAAAACCTAATTCCACCGCCGCAACTTTCTGTATCCACGAGATCCCATCTTGGGGCCTGTTCCGGAGCTCCGTCGGAGGAGGCATCGATCACGGAGGGCTTCTACATCATCATCCAAGCCCCTCCGATGAAGTATGAGTAGTTTACTTCAGACCTACGGGTCCATAGCTAGTAGCTAGATGGCTTCTTCTCTCTTTTTGGATCTCAATACAATGTTCTCCCCCTCTCTTGTGGAGATCTATTCGATGTAATCTTCTTTTTGCGGTGTGTTTGTTGAGAACGATGAATTGTGGGTTTATGATCCAGTCTATCTATGAATAATATTTGAATCTTCTCTGAATTCTTTTATGTATGATTGGTTATCTTTGCAAGTCTCTTCGAATTATCAGTTTGGTTTGGCCTACTAGATTGGTTGTTCTTGCCATGGGAGAAGTGCTTAGGTTTGGGTTCGATCTTGCGGTGTCCTTTCCCAGTGACAGAAGGGGCAGCAAGACACGTATTGTATCGTTGCCATTGAGGATAACAAGATGGGTCTTTAGCATATTGCATGAAACTATCCCTCTACTTCATGTCATCTTGCTTAAGGCGTTACTCTGTTTTTAACTTAATACTCTAGATGCATGCTGGATAGCGATCGATGAGTGGAGTAATAGTAGTAGATGCAGAATCGTTTCGGTCTACTTGTCTCGGACGTGATGCCTATATACATGATCATACCTAGATATTCTCATAACTATGCTCAATTCTGTCAATTGCTCAACAGTAATTTGTTCACCCACCGTAGAATACTTATGCTCTTGAGAGAAGCCACTAGTGAAACCTATGGCCCCCGGGTCTCTTTCTCATCATATCAATCTCCATCACTTTATTATTGCTTTGCTTTTACTTTGCTTTTATTTTATTTACTTTGCATCTCTATACCAAAAATACCAAAAATATATTATTTATCATCTTTATCAGATCTCACTTTCGTAAGTGACCTTGAAGGGATTGACAACCCCTAAGCGCGTTGGTTGCGTTGAGCTATTGTTTTTGTGTAGGTACGAGGGACTCGAGCGTAGCCTCCTACTGGATTGATACCTTGATTCTCAAAAACTGAGTGAAATACTTATGCTACTTTGCTGCATCATCCCTTCCTCTTCGGGAAAATCCAACGCAGTGCTCAAGAGGTAGCACCACCCTTCATCACTTGCCAGTTGTCGGTCATGTTATGCACACCCAGGGGCGTAGGAAGACCCCAGGCTTCCTGGGCCGTGGCCTGGGCACAACGAGCCAACTCTTTGTTGACTGTAGCAAACAGTGGCGTATTGTAGCAACAGTAGCCATTGTAGATACAATGATGGCCCGAGGCTTGGGAACAACCTTGCTATGGCATTGTGCACATTATTGACCCGCATTATACGCCAATAGAGCACTGATTCATTACAAAATCTAGCTACACCAACTCTTCCTTCTCGACTTCTAAGACGTACCTCCAACCCACACTTCTAACCTCGAATTAGAACTTAGAGGCGAGATTGCTTGGCTCCTCTAGGTGCCTACTCTGCGTCAATGGTGAGACAACCCCTCCCTAGTCCACAACTGTCCATGTCCCAAGTTGACAACGGCTTTGTTGCACCACCATACACGAATCCAGGCTAGAAGGAGAAAAAGGAACTCCCCCCCATTTCAAAATATTCAGAGTTTTTGATGTATCCTAACTCATTTTTGAAAGTTTCACCAACTTTATAGAAAATTTTGCTGATATCTACATCATCAAATATATGTACTATGAAATATACGTTTAAACTTATAATGAATTTAATGAATCTAATTTGGTGTTGTAGATGAGAAAGTGCTCTTCATGAGCTCACATGCTCCCCGATGAACAGTAAAACCTAGAAATAGTAAAAAAAATTCAAAAGGTTCTTAATTTTTTGTGATAAACATTGGTGAATGTTTTAACCACGTGAAAAATTGTGTTATGAAATAACTTTCCTGGAGGTCTCGGCAAAAATAACAAAATCGATGCTCCAAAATGCTTCCAACAATAGTCTTCTCGAAGCATTGATTTTGTTGTTTTTTCTAGATCACCTTATGCCATTTCATCAAATATTTCTACATGGAGCTGAAATATTCATCAATGTTTCTCATGAAAAAAATCAAAATGTTTTGAGGTATTTTTTCTTTTTTAAAATGTTACTGCTCATCGGAGAGCATGTGAGCTCGAGGTTCAAAAACTCCATTTCCCTATATTTTTCTACAAACTATGACTTAGAACAAACTTAATACTTCATAAATATTTTAAAACCGAGGAAGTACTCGACAGTTAAAAGGAGATCACTCACGGAAAGTACCCTTCTGAGCTTGAGCTCAACTGAGCTTGGATGAACAATAAGATCGAAAAGATTGAAAAAAAATCCAAAAAATTGAAACATTTTATTTGATAAACTTTGACGAATATTCTATGTGTTTGCAAATTTTCATCATGTGATTACATTCGTGGACGACGTGGCAAAGAAAAACAAAATCAGTGCTCCAAAATGCTTTCGAAAGTAGCATTTTTGGAGCATCAAATTCATTTTTTGTCACGCCTTCCATGAATATGATCTCAACTTGAAAATTTGCAAGCACTTAGAATATTTTTCAAAGTTAACCACAAAAAATATAGATTTAAAAAAAATCAAAAAAAATCATCTGAGCTCATTTGAGCTCGAGCTAAGATACTTCGTGTGCATCGCTCACTATGATATAAAGTGCTTTTCTATTCCTCAAGCTAGTGGTTGGGATCAAAATGTATTCTTGAGAATCATCTTGGCAAATTGTTTTATCAAGCTTGGTGCATGTGTAAGAAAGTAAGGAGTCCCGCTTCGGTACAACCCCTCACTAAATGTATAAAGGGTAATTGGGACCTTTCACATATCATACCCATTGAGCGTATACGCATACGGGTATGACCACTTCCTTTTTTGCTTCTTATGTGATATATATAACGATGAAAAGCAATGCATTATTTTTATTTTATTTTCCTGTTTGCTAGTTTTTCTTCCTGTTTTTAAGTTTTCTGTTTTTTCTTTTCTTTCATTAATTCGCAGACTTTTTTTTCCAATTTCATGAACTTTTTAAAATTCATGATTTTTTATTTCAAATCTACAACTATTTTATGAAATTCATGAATTTCTTAGCCGTGACCTTTTTTGTGAAATCATGAACTTTTAGCTCATGATTTTTTTTCAAATTCGCGTACTTTTAGCTCGTAAACTTTTTTCAAATTCACGATTTTTTTTCAATTTTCGTGAACTTCTTATCATATTGCTGAATTGTTTTCTAATTTTGTGAACTATTTTGAAATTTCATGAACTTTTTCTTTCAAATTATTGAAATTTTTTCAGATCCGCGAACTTTTTGCCAAATTCGTGAATTTTTTAGGCTCGAACTTTTTGCAAATGCATGAATTTTTTTTCTTGTGAACTTTTTTGATACTTTCTGAACTTTTTTCATATTTTTCGAACTTTTTCCAATTTTCATGAACTGTTTACCCAAATATGTGAACTTTTTTTACACCGATGAACTTTTTTGACATTTCTTAGTTGTTTAGTTGTGAACTTTTTTTCGACATCTTTGAAATGGCCCCAATTGTTTTGACATTCGTCAAATGATCCCATTTTTTTCATTGTCATGTATGACTAATTGAAGGCATGATGCCAAGTGTTTTTGTGTTTTCAACAATTTTTGCATTTTATATAGTTTTCTTGTTCAAAAAACGATGATAAATGGCCGGACGTGAATGCAATGTGCATATGGTGTTGAAATTCATTCAAACCAGGCATGAATTCCTATCATGTGCATGCCCACCTTATGCAAAAGGTTGGGATCATTTCATGCATGTCTAAAAATAGACAATGTCAACGAAGGGTGTTCACATAGGGTAGAAGGGTCTATCTCAGAGCATTCTTTTGACATCCGATAAATGGCCCAAATTTTTTCCCGTGACCTTGTATGAGCAACTCAAGTCACCATGACAGGTTGTTTTGGTTTTTAACAAATTTTGCCTTTTCTGGATTTTTCTCGGTAAAAAGGACGATACATGGTTGGACGTGTCGGAACTTGCATATGATACCGGAAAAGCATTCAAACCTGACGTGGATGCCTACCACGGGCATGCCCACCTTCTTGCAAAAGTTGGCGTCATTTTTAAGAACTTCAAAAATAGACCATGTTCAACAAAGGGTGTTTCGGTAGGCAAGTAGGCTCTGTTTGAGAGCACATTGTTTTTCTAGGTCCTTGAAATGCCCCCAATTTTTTCCATGGCCTTTTATGAACAATTTTAAGGCACCACGCATTTTTTCGGGTTTTTGACAAATTTTGCATTTTCTGGAGTCTTCTCGATGAAAAAAGGCCAATAAATGGCTGGACGTGACACTATGTGCATACAATGTCGGAATTCGTTCAAACTAGGCATGGGTGCCTACCATGGGCATGCCCACCTGGTGACAAAAGTTGAGGTCATTTCATGCATGTACAAAAATGGATAGTGTTCAATGGAGGGTTTTCGGGTAGGGCGGAAGGGTCCGTCTAAAATCATGTTTTTAACATTTATCAAATGAACCCATTTTTTTTCATATCCTTGTATAACCAATTCAAGACACCTTGCCAAGTTGTTTTGGTTTTTGGTAAATTTTTCATTTTCTGGAGTTTTCTCGGCAAAAAGGCCGATAAATGGTCGAATATGTCGAAAAGTGAATACAGTATCAGAAATCATTCAAATCTGACATGGATGCCTACTATGGACATGCCCACCTTCTTGAAAAAGTTGAGGTCATTTGAAAGATGTCCAAAAATAGACAATGTTCAACGGAGCGTGTTCGGGTAGGCCAGTATGTTTCGTTTGAGAGCACATTGTTTCTCTACATCTTTGAATTGGCCCCAATTGCTTCCATGACCTTTATGACCAATTGAAGACACTATGCCAATTTATTATCGTTTTTGACAATTTTTGCATTTTCTGAAGTTTTCTCGGTCAAAAAAGGCCGATAAATGGCGGGACGTGACACAACATGCATACGGTGTCAGAATTCGTTCAAACCTGGCATGGATGTCTACTATGGGCATGCCCACTCAGTCACAATTTGGGTAATTTCATGCATGTCCAAAAATGGACCATGTTCAACGAAGGGTGTTTGGGTAGGGTAGAACGGTCTGTCTCAAAGCATGTTTTTTTGCATCCGTCACATGGCCCTATTTTTTCATGGCCTTGTATCACTCAAGGCACCATACCAAGTTGTTTTAATTTTCAAAAAATGCATTTTCTGGAGTTTTCTTAGTAAAAAAACCTTATAAATGACACAACGTGTGATAACTTGCCTATGATGTCGGAAATTGTTCAAGCATGACATGGATGTTGTCAAACCTATCAACATGCCCACCTGTTGCAAAAGTTGGGGTAACTGGAAGGGTGTCCAAAAATAGAACATGTTCAATGAAGGGTGTTCGGGTAGGCCAGTAGGCTTCGTGTGAGAGCTTGTTGTTTCTCTACATCCTTGAAATGGGTCCAACGTTTTTCCATGGCGTTTTGTGACCAATTAAAGGCACTATGCCAAGTTTTTCGTTTTTTGATGAATTTAAATTTTGTGGAGTTTTCTCGGTAAAAAAGGCTGATAAATAGTCGGATGTCTCGCAACTTCTAAACGGTGTCAGAAGTCGTTTAAACCTGGCATGGATGCCTCATATGTCTGTGCTAGATTGCTGCAAGAAGTTGGGTTATTTATCCATAGTCTAAAAAACCACCGGCTGAGAGGGGTGAGCATGTAGTTTTTTCTAATATGAATTCTTCTGTTATTTTCCGTCATTATCAATCAACATGAACATTTTATCATGTCCTAAATACTTCTTGAATACTTTTTGAAAAGAATTTAAACAAATTTCCAACAATTCTTAACAATTTTGAAATTTAAAATTGTGTATAAATTTTTACAGACTTGAATACTTCTTCACAAATTGTTAACAAATTTTCAACAATTGATGAAAATTCTGAACACAAATTGAAAACCATTTACTATTTTCAAATTTATCATCTTTTTCTAGAACATATACATTACTTAAATTGTCAACAAAAAAAATCGAAAACAGAATATTTTTGGAAATTCTAGACAATATTCAGAAAAAAAGAGTATTTTTTTCCTATTCCAAATAGTATTTCAACTTTTTAAACAGAGTTTAAAAATAATAATAATGTTCAACAACAACAACAAAGCCACTAGTCCCAAATAAATTGGGGTAGGCTAGAGGTGAAACCCTATAAGATCTCGCAACCAACTCATGGTTATGACACATAGATAGCAAACTTCCACGCACCCTCTCTATATGGAAAGAATTCCTTATATAACACTACTTTAAAATCATCTTCCCTATTTAACACTGATAAAATATTTCTTCCCTATCTAACCCGGATTCTAAACTTTGTTCCCAATATAACACTTCCATCCGTTTTGTGAACTAACAGTGTTAACTTGCACATGAAATGACAATATTACCCTTGTAACTAATATATGATATTTTTTACTCCTCTTTCCCATGCCTCTGTGTGTTTTTTTTCTTTGAAGTGGTTTTGTACGGAGCTATGTCAAAATACTTATACTTGGCGTTGTAGAAAAAGAAGAAAAAAACAATAACAACGGCAAGCACACACACGTGTACTGGCACATTAGTTAGTGACTCATTCATGCATGTGGGTTCTCCTTCACGTACCCATCCATGGATGCATTGTGAGCAAGTACACGGTGATGACATGATGATGGCCATCCGATACTTATCGTTTGTACATACCTGAATATCTGCGGCGGCCGAAGACACACGTATACATACTCGAATATCCACGCGCGTACATGCAAGCACACATACATACCTGAATACTCATACACCTGTGTATATATGGTTAAAGAATTTTTTTATTTCCAGGCCTGTTGACTAGGAACCGATCAACTTGGTCGTGGGGGCAAGGAAAGGCATCAACGATCCAGAATATCCGGACTGCTGCGATGCGTCTGACCCACTCATACGCAGGCATCGCAAGGGGAACTCACGCACCCATCATACACGCACGTAGCATCCAGGAAGAACTCACGCACAAACATCAGAAGATATACAAGGGAAAGGAGAGGGCGGACCCAGAGAGATACAAGAGAAAGGAGAGGGCGCACCCCCAGCTAATGATCAGATAGATACCCCGCAAAAAAAAAGATCAAATAGATGTTTGAGGGCAAAAATGTCATTTCATGTGCCATTTAACACTGTTACCTCAGAAAATGGATGAAAGTGTTATATTGGGAACAAAATTTAAAGTTGAAGTTAGATAGGGAAGAAATATTTTTCCAGTGTCAAATAGGGCATCATATTTTAGGGTAGTGTTAAATAAGGAATTCTCTCCTCTATATGCCTATTTCTCTGGTCATACTCCTGTCCTTCATATCCCTCCTCACGGACTCTTCCCATGTCAAATTTGGTCTAAGCCGACTCTCTTGACATTATTGGCACGCTTTAGCCCTCCATCATGCACTGACGCTTCTGGAGGCCTGCGTTGAATGTGCCCAAACCATCTCAGACGATGTTGGACAATCTCCTCTTCAATCGGCGCTACCCCAACTCTATCTCGAATATTATCATTCCAGACTCGATATGAATTACATCAAAAAAGAGAGAAGAAAAACTAAAAAGTAGAAAAGAAAGAAAAAAAATGCTTAGGCCTTGACCCAACTAGGAAACGGCATTGCTCCCGTAGGGCGCCTATTGGGCCGGCCTTACATTCTTTTTTCTGTTTCTTTCTCGTTTTTCATATTTCCTGTTTCTTTATTTTGCTCTCCTCTCGTTTTTCTATTTTTGTTTCCATTTCCAATTTTTTTTTCAATTTTATGTTTCTTTTCAACGATTGTTTAGTAATTTTGGAAAACTACCACACTTTCTCGAATTTGTTCATTTAAAAAAAACTTTGCTGTTTTGAAATATTGCTTAGAAATTCCAAAAGAAGTTTGGAAATTAAACAATTATCAGCTTAAAAAATATTCGAAATTAAAATAAATTGGACTTAAAAAATTGTTCGCTTCTTTTCATAAAATGTACAAAAATTCAGAAAAGTTTAGAATTCCAAATTTCATAAAATCTTCGCATTTTGAAAATTTTATTTACAAATTCATAAAATGTTCAGGAATTTAAGAAAATACCATTAAAAATCATATTTTGTAAAATTTATTTACAAATTCATAAAATGTTCAGGAATTTCTTCCCACAGGCCACAGTCGGTGCGGGCAGGTACTTTAAAAAAGACCATCCTACCCTTTATTATGAAGGGCTATAAAAAAATCGTCTCCATTGATGTTTTTAGAAGATTGTATCGAAGCAGAAGTGAAAAATAAAAGATGTGACTTCCTTCTTTTCATAATATAAGACATTTTTACAGTTCCAATTTAACAGCAAAAACGTCTTACATTACAAGACGGAGGCAGTAACAGCTACCCGTAGTTAAATCGGATATTTTCTCTCCTCATGTTCGATTTTACCATACTTCAAAGAGGGAGCGAACAAAAGCCGAAACGAACAGTGTGCACGGTTCACCATCTCTGGCTGGCCCGACCCTCACCAGCCGTCGGCTTGATCCCCGCCGCCGCCGGTGGCACTGTGCCGTGGCGTACGTGCCCCGCCACGACGTGCCATCCAGAGACACGGGGGATGTGCATGTATCAGGTTTCCGTGGCTCTTCTCCAGGCCTTCGCCGCCGCGCGCTCGTCGTGTCCAGGTCCAGGCTCGAGAGCCCGTCGGTGTCGTCTCGATCGCTCTGCCGGCAACGTCACGTCACGGCGGCGAGTGGGGAGAAACAACAAAGAATAAGTCCGGACGCGGATCGCGTGGACTGCACCAGCATCACCAGAAGATCGGTGTCACATCGGTCGATCCGCACCTGGACAGAGCACCCAGCCCACAACGGAAAGGCGCACAGCCATTTCAGCTCTCTCGCGTTGCCGGCGAGGCCGGGGTGGTGGGTGGTGGCGCCGGACGGAGGTCACCACCGTGGTGCAGTATCCCAGTACGCGGAATCCGCCGGGGTGCTGCACGTGGACTTGCACTTGCATCCCCACCCAAGGGACTCGATCTTGGTTGTCCCATGCACGTACAGGGTGACGTGACGATCCTCTGTGGACACTGGGCGAGTGTCGGCTGCGCCTCATTACCACCATTTGTCTCTTTCCATATAAGTACAAGTGAAGTACTGTAGCACCGTGCTAACTGCCTGCGGCTTAGCTGTCTTCCATGCACCTGCTGGTGCGCACAAGTACAGGTGATCTAGAAAGAGCGTGGACTGGCAGCTCCTCCTCCTTCGCTCCCGTCCGCATCCAGTTCCCTCGCCTGAACGGCAGCCAAGGGAGCACGGGGAGGGATCGAGATGATGGGCAGCGTCGGCGGCGGCTCGCCGGAGCAGAGGACCAGCTGGTGTGCGTGACGGGAGCCACCGGCTAGTAGAAGAGTACGTGTCTAGCGTACTCTAGAATTTTCATTGGTACGTGTCTAGCGCGATTTATGCAACGACAAAGTATTAACTGGATACTTCAGACACTTTTAACGTTTGAACTGGGCAGATTCTGATACAAAATACATTCTACTCTAGGTAGATTTCATACTGCACACAACACCACCATAGTCTCTCCCCGCAGGTTACAACATCACCGTAATTAAGGGTTTTCTCACAGACGTGGTCTCACTAAGGTTCTTCATTATTCGTCTATTAATTGCAAAAGCTAGGGCTGAAGGCTTTTGCTGTCACCTCTAATTACCTTCATTTTCTAACTTTCACAACGACCAAGATCTGCTTCTTCTTGTGCCAAAAATGCTGAGTTGGGGCTTTTTACAACATTCACGAACGTTATTAAAGTAAACATTCAACAGAGAATATCATATTTTTATAAATGTTTCAGCACCTATACATACCAAGGTTCATTCATATCCCTCAAAATAAGGATTTAGGGTTTCCCAGCAAGGACATTTAGTGTCCCCCCCCCCCCTCCCGCGGTGTTCTCCCAAACATCTTAAAACAAGACTCATTATTTCCCAAATTCCAATTCGCGTCGTCGCCCCCTCCACCCACCACGCCCGGCCGTACCCATCCTCGTCGGTGCGGCCGTCCTCCATCCGCAGTCGCGCCCGTCCGCGTCACGCGATAGCGCACGTCCCAGCCACTGCCTCGTCCCGCCACATTGGCCTCCTCCTCCAACAACGAAGGCTTCACCCCGCCTCCGCTACCTAACTCCTCCGGCGCCACTATCGCTCCCTCTGCCTCTGCATGCTTTAGCGACTTCAGTCTCCAGCTAATTAGGCACTTGCATCTCGAACATTAATATGAATTTTTTTACACATCAAAACCTAGGGTTGGCATTCGGTTCTGGTATATGGCTAATTCAATTTTTATATAATGGGGCGCTAGCCATGTAACATTTTGGTATTATCGTTAATTCAGTTTTGTTAGTCACTCCATTCTAAATGTACACAGTACGAAAGAACATTTTCTAAAGAAAATCTAGCTAATGAGACTAACTTGATACCCCCACAAAAGAAAGAGACTAACTCGATACCATGGATGTTGACATATTGTTTTTTATCAACTTTACCAAATTCAAATCAAAGTTTTGGTTAGAACAAGTTAATTAATTTAGAACGGAGAAAGTACATGGTAATTAGACGAATCAATTATATTGAAAGCTGACCTGAAGCCGGTACACAGCCCTACATAACATGGAGCGACTGAGAGAGTGTGTCGGATAGGGTTCCCAACCAGTGGCGGAGCTATGTAGGCTCCTGGGGGGCTGTGGCCCCCCAACATTGAACCAACTTGTGAAGAGAAAAATATTGCGAGGGATAGATGATAACTTTTTAAGCTTTGTATTTTACGTTTCGCCCCCCAGCAAATGTTGTCTAGCTCCGCCACTGTTCTCAACGCCTCAAGTATATAGACCGTCGGATAGGGAGTCATGGATCTGGGCCTCACAATCGAGTCCGCAACAGCTCACGGTCCAACATCTCGGATAGTGGCACTTTCATTAGCGACTCGTAATTAATTAACCGTCGTTTCTCCCGCATGGCAAGTGGTAGAGGAGGAGCGTATACCACTTCCTCTTCTAAATTGCAACAGCACGCGAAAGTGAATACCATGTTATGCATTTTATATGGGCCTTAGAGATTAATAAAAAATATTGTTTGTAAGGGCCCAAAGTCCGTCTATAATAATTCAACTGGAAATCTTGGTCTAACGACTAGCAGCAGTTTCCCCTAAAAAAACTATCAGCAGTTAAATTGGAAATTTTCCCCTTGGTCCATTCGATCGAACCACAGCCAGTCTTAGGAAAACAACGATGGACTAGACAAGAGCTAAACAAACACTGTGCACGGTTTGCCACCTTTTCATCTGTGTGGTTCTCCATCCTCAGCCCATGGCTCGAGCCCGTCACCATGGGTGGCACTCTGCCGTGGCGTACGTGCCCCGCCGTGCGTGTCGTGCCATCGAGAAGCCGGCGACGTGTGCTCGTGCCGCCCCCTCGTCGGTGAACGCATAAAGCTCACCACTGACGCCCTTCTCTCTGCATCTCGCCGCCGACGCCTCTCCCTCCCACTCCGTCCCCCGTCGAAGATAATGGTCGAGCGCTTCTCAGACGACGGCGCAGCAGCGAACGACTTTGGTCGTCGCCATCTGCGCGATGATGAGGCACGCCTCCTCTACGAGGCCGACTACCCGGCGCCCACGAACATGCGGGTGCCGGGTACTTGGAGGCTCAGCGCCGGCAGGGTCCCGGTGCCACCCGCACCCACCGGAGCGGCCCAGCGCGCCGAAATCGCACGCATCCGGTCTTCGCTGCCGGATCCGCAACGGAACCAGCCGAGGTTCGCCCCCGACAATTATCCAATGTGGATGTCGTACTTCGAGCGGCGGCGCGAGGAGCAGGCCGCCGCCACCAACGGCGTCGAGCCCCGCGGCCGCCTCAACTCCGAGGGATGGTGCCTATGGTGGGGCATCCCAGGCCACACCCTCGATGCCGTCCTCGAGCACATCGAGGCCAGCAACACGCCAC
The DNA here is from genome assembly GCF_056163025.1 of Triticum urartu. Taxonomy (NCBI): domain Eukaryota; kingdom Viridiplantae; phylum Streptophyta; class Magnoliopsida; order Poales; family Poaceae; genus Triticum; species Triticum urartu. Next base: position 646,263,615 of record NC_141879.1, read on the forward strand.
GCCTGGAATACCCTGCGCCCTCCTCCTTCTCTCGCCGCCGCGGCAGCTCCTGAACGTCGTGGCAAATGGAGACAACAACGTCATCGTTGTCGAGCTCCGGCTCTCTGTCCTCCGGCTCGCCGGCGCTTCGCCCCATCAAGCCGGAGCCGCAGGAGACGCCACTTGGGCGCCACACCCGCGGTGGCGCCCTCGTCATCAACGAGGGCGCCCGCCCCTCTCCTCGTTCCTACTGTCTCGTCCGGCCGAAGACCGAGCCGGGTTTGCTCTCCGTGAAGGAGCACCAGGACATAGACGCCGACGAGACCGCCCTCAAATGGGCGAAGGAGGACTACGTCTGTGAGCAGATGGAGCGCCAGCGTCGGGCCTTCGACGAAATCGTTGCTCGGTGTCGCGGACGTGAGGAGGGCAGCGTGGTCGTCCTCGACAGCGACAACGAGGATGTGCCCAGACAACCCCCCGAGCATCGGTGATGCCGGTTAGGGATGCAGCAGGGACGGCGGCGGCACCCAGCACGACGACGACGACTACACCCGATTCTACAGACTCCTCGGCAGGTAGAAGGCTGGGCGGCGGCGGTGGCTAGGCATAGTCGTTTTTTGTGTTTTCATTTGCGCTTTTTAAATTTTTTGTAAAATATCAATGAAATCGTCTCATTTGAACGTGTTTCGGCCGATTTCATGTTTCAAAAAACGACATCTAAAAACGATCTCAGGGTGGTGGCTGGGAACCCGACTGGCCCCACGCCAAGAACGGCTGGAAATGCTCTGAATCCAGACGCGGATCGCGTGGACCGCACCAACATCACGTCACCAGGAGGGCGGTGTCATATCGACCGATCCGCGCCCGGAGCACCCAACCCATTTCGGCGCTCTCGCTTTGCCGGACGAACGGCTCCACCCTGGTGCGTGCGCTGCGGTGAGTGGGTGAGGCAGTAGTAGTATCTCAGGAGGTCTGCACGTGGACTTGCACTTGCGTCCGGGAGATCGACCTGCGCCGGGCGGGTGAAGTGAACCCACCCAACCCAGCCATGGAAAAGCCATCGGCGGCTCCATCTTGGCCCTGTCGTCCCATGCACGTCCAGGGTGACGTGACGATCCTTTCTGGACACTCACTCAGCGAGTGTCGGCTACACCTCATTACTAGCCTTTGTCCGCTTCCATATAAGTGGAACTGTAGCGCTGTGCTAACAACCTGCAGCTTAGCTGTCTTCCCGTGAATGTGCTGATGTACTCCGCACAAGTACAGGTGATATAGAAGGAGCGTGGACTCACAGCTCCTCCGCCTTTCGCCCCCGTCTGCATCCGGCTCCCTCGCCTGAACGGCAGCCAAGGGAGCACCGGGAGAGATCGAGACGATGGGCAGCGTCGGCGGCGGCTCGCTGGAGCAGGGCCAGCCCGTGTGCGTGACGGGCGCCACCGGCTACGTCGGCTCCTGGCTCGTCCGCACCCTGCTGCGGCGGGGACGCCGCGTCCACGCCACGGCGAGGGACCCAGGTATAGGACATGTAGCTCCCACCTATCAATTCTTTCAAGGTCGATCTTCGATGTGCCCATGGCTGAGGTGGTGTGTGCTGCTCCGTGTGTCCGTCAGCCAAGGCGCGGCGCATGCTGTCGGCGGTGGAGGGGAATGAGCGGCTCAGGGTGTTCCGGGCGGACATGGCCGAGGAAGGGAGCTTCGACGACGCCCTCGCCGGCTGCGCCGCGCTCTTCCACGTCGCGGCCTCCATGGACCTCCACCTTTCGCCCGACCAGCACGACGCCGGTAAGCCACCCCGCAGTGTTGACTTCTTACTCCGTCCTTGATACCTGATGTGCTGATTACCACACTCTTATACAGTCGTCTCTACTAAATCTCGATCTGTACACCATTTGACCAAGTTTAGTTAGTGCGTGTTCGTCCGAAAAACAAGCAGCATTAGCATGTGCACTACTTTTACATGTTAGTCGGATCTAGCTAGTGTTGACCAGACACTGCACCGTGCTGGATCGAGCTCACTATCGCTATGGTGACCACGTGTACTTGCAACTTGCAGAGGAGCGCGTGAGGTCGCAGGTGCTGGAGCCGGCGACGAGGGGCACCATCAACGTGCTGCGCTCCTGCGTCCGCGCCGGGACCGTCCGGCGGGTCGTCTTCACCTCCTCCGTCAGCACGCTGGCGGCGGCCGGCGCGGAGGGGTCAGTCGTCGACGAGTCGTGCCTCCGGGACCTCGGCGACGTCTGGGCCACCAAGCCCATCGGCTGGGTCTACATCCTGTCGAAGCGGCTGGCGGAGGAGGCCGCGTTCGGGTTCGCGCGGGAGAACGGCCTCCGCCTCGTGTCCGTCGTCCTGCCGACGGTCGCCGGCCCGTTCCTGACGCCGGCCGTGCCCACCAGCGTCCAGCTCCTGCTGTCCCCCATAACACGTACGTAGCCGAACCCATCTACTAGACTACTACTCCAGTTCAGAAGCCGGGCATTCCTTTCCCTGGGTGGCACTGACACGAGGGTTCTTGCTCTGCGCCGGCTGCAGGTGACCCGAAGCTGTGCGCGCTACTGGCGTCGGTGCACGCGCGGTTCGGGTGCGTGCCGCTGGCGCACGTCCAGGACGCGTGCGACGCGCACCTCTTCCTGGCGGACGCGCCGGCCGCCGAGGGGCGGTACCTGTGCGCCGGCGGCAGCCACACGGCGGCACACATCGCCCGGCTCCTCGCCTCGCGCTACCCTCCGTTCAACCCCGAAAAGAGGCACGCGCGCGGTTGACCTCGGAGCTCCATTTTTCAGGTGTTTGAGTGGTCTGGTCTCAGGTGAAGCTGTTTTGATGCAGGTTGGGTGATGATCTCGACGGTGCGAGCCCGGCGTCCGTGGTGTCGTCCAAGCGGCTGCTGGATCTGGGGTTCAGGTTCGGGCACGACGCCGGGGACATCCTCAGGGATGCAGTTGCGCAGTGCGTCGACCACGGCTTCGTGGAGCCGCCTGGTGGATGTGACGTACAGTACTAGTGTTCGTTCATGAAACCGTACCGTGGTACACTCCCGCCTGAATGTATTTCAAACTTGAAGAGCTTTTACACACCGGCGTCTTCATTTAACTCATTTGATTTTAGCTGGTTAGAGCAGGCGGTCAAAGCAACGACGGCGGTCTTGATCGTAGCACCAGTGTCGATGTTAAGGGAGGGAAAGGCTTGCTAGATGGCAATTTAATATTCGGGTTTGTACAATAGTAAGTTTTAAATATGTATTACTTTATTAATAACTGGTTCACTTTTCAATCTCACAGAGTGTGTTGAGTCTTGTGCTATAGCCGGTTCTTATTCTACAGCCCGTTTTCTTTCTCTCTCTCCTCCAACTAAACAACGATATATTATTTTAGTTCTTTTAGTCTGCTTATGTAATCCTATTGCATCGATCAACCAAACTTAACGGATTTGGCCTCCTAAACGTCGGCGGCGCCCCCGTCTGGCCGTGAACAGTGACGGTCACCCTTCAAATGTCCTCTTCTACAATCGGATGCCTTATTGGCAAATCATTAAATCCGTACAATTACGTGCAATGTAAACCTAGTCTAAATCTTTGATAGCGCTTGTTCGCCTCCAAGTCCTTGTTCCTGTCCGTGTCCACGCCCAGTAGCCGTCCGACCAACAAAGCGAAGGTCCAATCGCCGGCGAGGTAGAGTAGGAATGGGACACAAGGCATTATCATCTCCCATGTCTTACTCTTCCTCGTCGGAGCCCGTGGCCTCGATGTCACCATTGGAGGTGAGGTCCACCATAAACCACTCATGGTCGGAGCCTGACACCTCCACCACTTGGTTGCGGCGTTAGCGGGTGCTGGTCACCCATAGCGGCTCCGTGGCAACGTGCGACTCCACCTCCGCTATTGGAAAACGTAGTAGAAAAAAATTTGTCCTACGATCATGATCCTAGGAACACTATAAAGATGCATACAAGATTAGGTCAGATCATTACAACTTTGAGTTATAGCTGAAGAAGAGTTAGTGTGGATCGTTCTTGAAGTCCCTCGAACCGTTCACAATGATCGCTCGAACAAAAGACTCAAAGCACGACCTCTCTATAGATTATGAGCGTATAGGCTTCACGATTCACCAACGCTTCATCGTCCAGAGTTAATCGTCACCAGGAAATTAGGGGAGAAGAAGAGAACCGCACTGGGGTTAATCGTCACCAGGGAATTAGGGGAGAAGAAGAGAACCGCACCGGGCTTCTGTAGGAACAAGAAAACTAGAACTATATCAAGTCTAGAACAAGAGAGGGACAGAGGGGGCACCCGAGACAACGGAAGAAAACTTGTATCTCTAGGGGGTGCCCCTCCTCATGTATATATAGGTGTAAGGGGAGGAGGCAGCTGACCTGGGGAGGGGGTCCTCCCCTTGCTGTGCCCCAAAGGGAGAGGGACCCCCTCTCCCAATCCAATTCGGTCCCCGAAGCTTGTCCCCTATTATGCCTTATTGATAATTTCTTTAGCCCGTTGATATTAAATATATTCTAAAAGCCCCCTAATTGATATTAGAACTTTTATCATTTATTTAACATCTTCGAAAATATTTCCCACCTATATATCAATTCCCAGTATTGCCCGGTAAATCCTGAAACGCTTTTGGTTTCTCTCGAAACCATTTCTAATATTCGCAAAAATATTTCTTGAATATTTTATCATAACTCTTACTTCACTAATACTCAATAGATCGTGATTCCCTTAAGCTTGTGACCCTATAGATTCGGTAAGACATAGACATAAAAAACCTTTTGTTCAATGACCAATAGCAGAACTGTGGATATCCATATTGATCCCTATGAATACATGAAAGTCATTCGTGAACCTTTGATTATCATGTGATGTTATCTTTGCTTCACGAAACTTTACAAAAGCCGAGGTGAGATATATCAGTATCCTCTTGAGTCATTCTCTTGAGTCGTTCTAATACTGAATTTTGCTTAAAAACTCTTTCATGTGACCTCAGCAAGAAACTCTTCCTGATGTTTTCACACTAAACCACTTTAGTATATTGTTAATATGTATTTTGGCCGAGCCTTATCAGGCACTACTATCTCCATAGATTATTATGTCTAATGCCCAGACTATATTGCCTAAGTACTTTACTGAAAATTAGTTTCAATAAAGTCCTAATTTGTGTCAAGAAGTTTATATAATTTCCAATCAACAATGTGTCATGCACACACATTGTTTAGAAAAATTATCATGCTCCCACTTACTTTCTTGTAAGTACAAGCATCTTGGCTTTCCTCGATGAAATCAAATTATTTGACCATTTCATCATAACGAAGATTTCAACTTTACTATGCTTGCTTCAGTCCATTATAGGATCTCTTGAAGTTTGCACACTTACTCGCATCCTCTCGATTGACAAATTTTTCTTGGACCGTATCATATATACAATATCCTGCTTCTATTACCATCTCATGGGAAACCTTTTGACATCCATCTATTATATCTCATAATTGAAATATGTATAGTAATTTGCTAGTGTAATCCGAACTAACTTTAAGTATTGCTATGAGGAGACAATCTCGGTATAGTCAATTCCTTGATCTTGTCATAAACTATTTGCAACAAGTAAAACATTTTTATATTTGTCAGTTCATAGATCCATTACTATACGTTAGACTCTAAGTCTTTCGGAGGGTTAATCAAGTTCTAAACTTGAATTATGTATACAATACTATCTTGGTTTACTTTGGCATATAGCCAATTGTGGAGTCAGGGTCCATCAACGCTTCTTTGTGTATTATAGGTCCATTGTTTGTTCAACAATATCTCGTCTGCACACTACTAGGGAAAACCCTAGTAGTAGAGCGGGTTTTGATGCTATCAGCAGCGTGGGTAGCCGCGCTACTACTACGGCGCTACAACTAACATTTAGTAGTAGCACGGTCTAGACCCGCGCTACTACTATTGACTATATCAGTAGCGCTTTTCTGGAACGCGCTACTTAATATTAAGTAGCTGTAGCGCTTTTCTATCCCCGGGCTACTGCTGTATCTTTCATCATTTTTTTCCGCTTCCTACCCCGTTTCAATAAACTGCAATTTCACATATACCAGATAACAATATCATTAACCACAATACCATATAGTCATACATTAGTCATACAATATCATAAAGCATTATAGGTACTAGGTAGTACTGGATAACAATTTCATATATAGTCAACATGCATCCTCACATAAATATAGCATATATAGTCATACAACCACACACACATATGTAGTTCTAGATGACATCGACAACGATCATCATCCTCAAGCCTGGGTGGTGGGTGTTCCTGATAGTAATTAGGATGGCCTGTCCAACACGAAGATTCTTGCCAACGAGCAATCTCTTCCACCCAACCGAGCTTAAGTGTGTGCGACCGTCCGTGTCCACACCACAGGTGGTGATGGAGCCCCTTGCAGTAAGGCGTATTCCAGTTGAGCCTTCTTCATCAGGCTCGATACCACAACTCACAGATAGGCTCTTTGGCAATTTCTGAATAAGAAAAACATATCAATTAATAAGTATCCTCGCACATACTCTCGCAAATATATTTCTACTAAGTATAGATTTCTACACTATCAAAAGACACATTACTACACATTTCTACTAAGCATAAATTCTATTAACAAGTATATATGGATTATATACACTATTAATAGTTCCTTGGATTCTACACTAATAAGCATGTGATCGGACTCTACACTAAAGCATATCATCGACTAGATTCTACACAACATATCATTGGACTCTACACTAAGCATATCATCGGATTCACTAATCATATCATCGGATAATTTGCATTTGTAAGTATAACAATAAAGCATATCATCAGATTCACTAAGCATATCAAATTACTACAATTAGTATAACATACCATATCATGCCGATCGACCATGGTACTTGTCAGGCGGGTCATGAATGGCACCCCGACAAAGTCATCACGTGGCAGAATTATGTCCCATAGGTTGCACACCTCCTCCTCGCTCAGCCTCATTCTTTGAGCTACAATGGCTTCATGAAGTGGGTCATCATCATCTTCATTGAGTGGGTCCTCATCATCTTCATCATCTTCCACCTTGTTGATATAAATGACAGCCAACTGAGTCTTTTTGCTCTGAAGGAGAAGCTGATCAACTCACCACCAGTAACACAAATGCGAGCGAGGAAACGGGCCCATCCATCTCCTCCAATCTGCGACATATTGCGTCCTTTCTCGACCTCCATAGTGTAGGGCCCTCAGGAGCCTCAAAGGCCACAGTGTCTCCTGTCAGCTTGTTGAATTTCAACCTCACATTGCATGGGACGATCTGTGTAAAAAAAGCAAAATGACACAATGCAATAATGCCAACACTGAAAACAAAATAGTTGTTACATTTCATATAATTTCTTACCACCGCATGACGAAAACTCGGCTGGAAGTAGATGCCGAACAGCTTGCCAGTTGCAAGGCTGCTGGCGCACCTTGACTTGCATAGTCGACATGGTGGTGGTGGTCACGCCATTTTCCTAAAGCAATATGAGCAAAGTTGAACGATCCACTTCACAGGAAAGGAAAACAATAACATAATGTGATACTAACAATTGGATCTAGATATGCTGGAATTAACCCAATCAAAAAACAGTGGTACACCAACTTCAATATAGCATAAAAAACAACTTAACATGGGATGATCATCAAGATCAACATGCAAACCAACATAGTAAACTACCATCGACTATACTAACCCTAGAAACTATCCTATATCAAAGTGTTATATATGACCAGAGGCTTATATCAACTAAAAACTATCAACTATGTCTAAATTTTTACTAATCAGTTAATCATATCAACTAAAAACTATCAACTATCATATCTCTCTCTCTAAATGTTGCATATCAACTAGCCTACTAAATCAACTAAATTGAAATGTTGTAAATCAACTAGCCTACTAAATCAACTAGCCTACTAAATCAACTAAATCAAAATGTTCTAAATCAACTAGCCTACTAAATAAACTAAATCATATCAACTAAATCAAAATATTGCATATAAACTAGCCTACTAAATCAAAATGTAGCAGGGAGGAGGGGTTGTGGATGGAGGAGGGAGGAGGGAGAAGGAGGGGTGAGGGAATCCTGGACTAAGGGGTCCTCGGGCGTCCGACCTGTTATCCATGGGCCGGACTAATGGGCTATGAAGATACGAAGACCGAAGACTGCACCCGTGTCTGGATGGGACTCTCCTTGGCATGGAAGGCAAGCTTGGCGACCAAATATATAGATTTCTTTCTTTGTAACCGACCTTGTGTAACCCTAGATCCTACCGGTGTCTATATAAACCGGAGGACTTAGTCTGGAGGATAGATACATTATCATAGCCATACAAGCTAGACTTCTAGGGTTTAGCCATTACGATCTCGTGGTAGATCAACTCTTGTAATACTCTATTCATCAAGATCAATCAAGCAGGACGTAGGTTATTACCTCCATAGAGAGGGCCCGAACCTGGGTAAAACATCGTGTCCCCTGTCTCCTGTTACCATTGAACTTAGACGCATAGTTCAGGACCCCCTACCCGAGATCCGCCGGTTTTGACACCGACATTGGTGCTTTCATTGAGAGTTCCACTGTACTGTCGCCAAAATGTTTGATGGCCCCTTCAACCGTCAATAATGACGCTGTCCAAGGAGAAACTTTCCTCCCAGGATAAACCTTTGTGTTCGGTGGCTTCGCACTGCGGGCCAATTCGTTTGGCCATCTGGAGCAGATCAAAAGCTACGCCCCTGGCCGCCAGGTCAGATTTGGGAGCTTGAACTACGTTACGGACATCCGTGGAGACTTGATCTTCGCCGGATTCAGGACCGCGGCTACCACTCCTGGTCACCCCGAGAGACATGACCTAAATCTGTCATCGGACTGCATCCAGGAGACAACTCCCGTAACCGCTCTAGCCTTAGATCCGGAGCAGACTGTGCCATCCAAGGATAGGAAGCTCAACCCCGCTGCGGAGGCCATGGATTCCCCGGTGTTGGAGCCGCACATAGACTTGATCTCACACGATACCTGTGCCACCGGAACTCCAGAATCGTCTCCAGCCGTAAGTTCTGAACCATGTGAGCGCGTGGGCGCCGAACTTGATCGTTTATCGATCTTCGAATTCAGCGCCGCAGACATCTTCCAGCACTCGCCTTTGGGCGACATGCTAAACTCATTAAAAAACCTGTCCTTGACAGAGGAATCGCAGCCGAACTATATCTGGTCTGAACTTGGGGCTGACGGTGGAGAATTTTGCTTCCCACCCGCCACCCACTTCATAGTCATGGTCGAGGATTTGACCGACACACTTGATTACGACTCCGAGGACATGGACGGTATGGACGACGATGCCGAAGAAGAAGAGGCCCAGAACCCGCCGTTTACTGGACGCTGGACGGCCACTTCCTCGTATGATGTATACATGGTGGATGCACCAAAGGAGAATAGCGGCGATGGCAAGGAAGATCCAGCTGAGGATAAACCTTCCGAAATACAATCCAAGCGCCGGCATCAACGACGCCGCTCTAAGTCACGCCGCAGTAAAGAAAGCAACACCGGCACAGGAGAAGATAACACTCCAGAAGGTGCCGAAGACAACGAAGACCCTGTTGAAACAGCTAATGAACAAGATGAATGGGAAGATGGGCAGGTTAGCCCTGGTAAACAGGCCACACACGAAGATTCAGAGGACGGAAGTTATCTTTCGCTCTCTGAGGATGAGGTGGGCCTCGGCACCGACGATTTCATCGTGCATGAGGAACCTTTTGAGCAGCAGCGCTTCAAACGCCAGCTAATAGCCACTGCAAGGAGCCTGAAAAAGAAGCAGCAGCAGCTTCAAGCTGACCAAGATCTGCTCAATGATAAATGGACCGATGTCCTAGCAGCCAAAGAATACGGCCTCAAGCACCCAACCAAAAGCTACCCAAAGCGCAAATTGCCACCTCAGTTTGATGAGGAGGCATCGGAATACATACCACCATCGTACAATGCGGCTGACCGACCACCACGTGGTCGGGACAAAACGGCAACTCACGCCGAACACTAGCCCACCCCACCTCATCGCACAGGTAGAGGTAAATTAGCCCACGACCATACATATGACCTTCGGCAAAACCTGAACAATAAAGAATGACATACTAGATCAATCTACGGATCGCGAGGACGTGCCTCGACACGCGACGACGGCCACCTATTCGGACGTCACAAACTTAGTCATGCGCGGGCTGAAAACCGCAGATGGACTTCATTAGAGCTATGTCGCGATATGGCCCGATATAGAGGCGCCGCACACCCTCATTGCTTCACTGATGAGGTCATGGATCATGAATTCCCAGAAGGGTTCAAACCCGTGAATATAGAATCATACGATGGAACCACGGACCCCACGGTGTGGATCGAAGACTTCATTCTCCAAATTCATATGGCCCGCGGCGATGACCTCCATGCCATCAAATACCCCCCTTTAAAACTCAAGGGGCCAGCTCGGCATTGGCTCAACAGTCTGCCTGAAAATTCTATTGGCAGCTGGGAGGACTTGGAAGAAGCCTTACTCGATAACTTCCAAGGTACATATGTTCGACCTCCGGACGCTGATGACTTAAGCCATATAGTTCAACAGCCCGGAGAGTCCGCCAGGAAATTCTAGACTAGGTTCTTAACTAAAAAGAATCAAATCATCGATTGTCCGGACGCCGAAGCTCTAGCAACCTTCAAACACAACATCCGCGACGAATGGCTCGCCCGCCACCTTGGCCAGGAAAAGCCAAAATCCATGGCGGCCCTCACGGCACTCATGACCCACTTTTGTGCAGGCGAGGATAGTTGGTTGGCCCGTAGCAAAAACAATGCAAGCGACTGAGGGAGTCCTGGACTAAGGGGTCCTCGGGCGTCCGACCTATTGTCCATGGGCCGGACTGATGGGCTGTGAAGACATGAAGGCCGAAGACTGTACCCGTGTCCGGATTGGACTCTCCTTGGCGTGGAGGGCAAGCTTGGCTACCGACTATGAAGATTCATTCTTATGTAACTGACTCTATGTAACCCTATATTCCCCCCAGTGTCTATATAAACCGGAGGGGTTAGTTCGAAAAATATATTCATTACCATAGTCATACAGGCTAGGCTTCTAGGGTTTAGCCATTACGATCTCGTGGTAGATCAACTCTTGTAATACTCATATTCATCAAGATCAATCAAGCAGGAAGTAGGGTATTACCTCCATAGAGAGGGCCCGAACCTGGGTAAACATCGTGTCCCCCGTCTCCTGTTACCCTCGATCCTAGACGCATAGTTCGGGACCCCCTACCTGAGATCCATCGGTTTTGACACCGACATTGGTGCTTTCATTGAGAGTTCCACTGTGCCGTCAACGAAAGGTTCGATGGCCCCTTCAGTCGTATATAGTGACGCTATCCAAGGAGAAACCTTCCTCCCCGAACAGATTTTCGTGTTCGGCGGCTTCGTACTATGGGCCAACTCACTTGACCATCTGGAGCAGGTCGATAGCTATGCTCCTGGCCATCAGGTCAGATTTGGAAGCTTGAACTATGTCACGGATATCCGTGGAGACTTGATCTTCAATGGATTTGAGACCGCGGCGATCGCTCGCCCTCGCTCCGATGAACATGACCTAAATCTGTCATCGGACCAGGTTTTGGAGATGGTTCCTATAACTGCTACGACCTTAGATCCGGAGCAGTTCGCACCATCCGAAGCCACAGAGTCCGCGGCGTTGGAGCCGCACACAAACTCAACACCAGGCAATATCAGCGTCAACGGAATTTTGGACTCATTTCCGACTATAAGTTACGAACCTTGCATGCTCCCAGACACCGAGCTGGATCGGTTATCAATCATCGAGTTCAGCGCAGACCTGTCCCCGATGGGGGACTCACGGCCAAACTATGTCCGGTTTGAGCTAGAGGCTGACAATGGAGAATTTCGCTTCCCACCCGCCATCCACTTCATAGCCACTGTCGAGGACTTAACTGACATGCCCGCTTCTGGCTCCGAAGACATTGATGGCATAGACGACAATGCCGATAAGGAGCAAGGCCAAGACCCGCCAGTCATCAGGCGTGGGATGGCCACCCCTTCATATGACGCGTACATGATCGATACACTTAAAAAACCTTGCGGCAAAGGACAAGGGAGATCCAGTTAAAACTCCTGAGACACAGTCTAAATTCCGGTGCCCCAAACGCTGCCCAAGTCACGCCGCATCAACGATGTCACTGGTGAAAATAGTACCTCGGACGACGCCGAAAGCAATGAAGACCCTGTGGGAGCAATATCCGATCAGGAGGAACAGGAAAACGGGCAAGCCAGCCCCGATGAACAGGCCCCGCCCAGCGACGGTTCGGAGGACGACAACTACCTTCCGCTCTCCGAAGATGAGGTAAGCCTCAGCGACGAAGACTTCATCGTACTCGAAGAGCCCCTCGAGCAGGAGCGCTTCAAGCGCAGGCTGATAGCTACGGCAAGGAGCCTGAAAAAGAAGCAGCAACGGCTTCAAGCTGACCAAGACCTACTCAACGGCAGATGGACTGAAGTCCTGGTCGTCGAAGAATACAGCCTTAGTGGCCTAGCCAAAAGCTACCCAAAGCACATATTGCTATGCCAGTCCGATGACGGGGCGTTGGAGCCCATACCATCGTCACACAATGCGGCAGGTCGCCGACAACTCTGCCTGAATAAAGAGGTAACTCAAGCCAAACACCAGACCACCCCACCTCTCCATAAAGGCAAGAACAATGCAGGTCACGATTACCCAGACAACCTGCAGAGGGACTTGGACAATAGAGCAGGAAACGCAAGACCGATCTACGGATCGTGAAAGCATGCTTCGACATGCGACGATGGCTACCTATTCGGACGTGTCAAACCTCGCCACGCCTGATCCGAAAACCGCAAAGGGACTCCTTTGCAGTTACGACGCAGTGTGGCCAAACATAGAGGCGCCGCACACCCGCTTTGCTTCACTGATGAAGTAATGGATCATGAATTCCCCGAAGGATTCAAACCCGTCAATATTGAATCATACGATGGGACAACCGTTCCCGCGGTATGGATAGAAGATTTCATCCTCCACATCCATATGGCCCGTGGGGACGACCTCCATGCTATTAAATACCTCCCACTAAAACTAAAAGGGCCAACTCGATACTGGTTAAACAACCTGCCTGAGAACTCCATAGGCAGCTGGGAGGACTTGGAAGAGGCCTTCCTCGATAACTTCCGAGGAACACATGTCCGGCCACCGGATGCCGATGACCTAAGTCACATTGTCCAACAGCCCGGAGAATCAGCCAGGGAGCTCTAGACTCGGTTCTTAGTCAAAAAGAACCAAATCGTTGACTGTTCGGAAGCGGAAGCCCTTGCGGATTTTAGAAACAGCGTCCGGGATGAATGGCTTGCATGCCACCTCGGCCAAGAAGGACCTAAATCCATGACAGCCCTCACTGCTCTGATGACCCGCTTTTGCGCGGGAGAAGACAGCCGGCTCACTCGTAGAAGCAATAGCGCCAGCAACCAGGGCACCTCCAAAATCTGAGATGGCAACGACAAGCCACGAGGAAGCAAAAACAACAGTCACAATGACAATGAAAGATCAGGCGACACAGCGGTCAACACCGGATTCAGCAACCCCAAGTCCGGTCAACAGAAGAAGCCATTCAAGGCGAATCAAGACGAATCATCCAGCCTAGACAGGATATTGGACCGACCCTACCATATTCATGGTCACCCCGATAAACCAGCTAATCATACCAATAGAAACTGCTGGGTCTTTAAACATGTCGTCAAGCTCAACGCCAAACACATGGGGGAGGAGGCCGCCAAGCGACAGGATGACAGAAAGGTCCACCAACGAAACACCGGGGGTCAGAAGCAGTCTCCACCCGAGGATCAACTACTCCTACAACGGAAATAGCAACCCAGCTTCCGCCGCACACTCTGTACACCTACAAAGTTTGTACCGCGCATACATCATTACGCACTCAAGATACCATGGGCATTGGTGGAAGCACAATACAGATAAGCCTGCAAGCACTCCAATAACTTATTATTATTATTATTATTATTATTATTATTATTATTATTATTATTATTTTCCTTTTATTCCTTCCTTCGCTATCCTTTAAAAACAGGTGACGAACAGGATAAACATCGGAAACTGGCTCTATCGGAGTCCGGATCCGTACACTCACCTAAGGGGCTATTTCCATCAAGGATTCCCCCCACCGAGGACTGGCGGCGCAGACGTGCGACGGAAGGTCCAAAATAACTTTTTGTAGACCACACTCTCTATTTCTCGAGCCTGTACTATGCCTGCTCCTCCACCTCCAACCCCGAGCATGTCAAATAGCAGGGAGGATGGCTTATATATATATATATATATATATATATCATAAGTAATCATTGGCATATCACTCAGTTCCCATTAAACAATATCCTAACTAATCATCTGCATTGTTTCCCCAACAAATGTGGCTCCTACGGTTATTTCACAGAAATACCTTGGCATAACCTGCCAGGGGCTTGGTGTGGGAACAAATGAGTTGCCAGTAAAAGTCCGAACAACTCTATAGCATACTTCCGTGTCGCAAGTTTGGCCTTATATGCATCAGCTCTGAATCATTGTCTTGGGGCAATAGTTGGGTTGCCCGGCTCCTGTGCTTGCTACCCTACGTTACGCTCTATCATCTAGGGTAGTAAAGGGAGAACTACTGCGATTGTGCCCTGGCCTAAACCGGATGAGCACCTCAGTAGAGAAAGCCGAAAACTGACTGTCATGATGCGGCGTGAGCTGGTCAACCACTTGACGACTTCAATCTTTAGCGATTCTCCGTGTCACATGAGGGATCTTTTTCAGATCAAATATGTAAGGCACCATACGCCGCATATATACTAGGGGCTATGTCGCAGCCCCACAATAAAACTCCTATGGCTAAGTGAAAGCGTTAACGCCCTATAGTCCGATTGCCTGGTTCGCCGCATTATTACCTCCTTCATGGACCAAGACGTTGGATAAAGAGTGATTAAATGCCTTTCCGAACACCCCCGTACTTCCTACGAGGGGGCTGAAGCTGACGACTGGAAAACTTTCAGATTATATCAAAACGGCCGCACAGGAGGAATTCACGCTTTCAAGCAAAACATAAATATATTAACTATAAAATTTTCTTTTACAATTTTCATACACCTCACTCGAACATTATGTCTTTCGAGCACTGACCCTCTATAAAGCGGGCGGCCTCTAGGATGTCTTCAAAATAATGCTCCGGTTCCGGGCGGTCCTTGCCTTTGGGTGGACTCTTCATCGCAACATTGATGGCCTTCATGTTCCCCCAGAATGTTTTGACTTGGGAAAAAGCCATCCGCGCACGCTCAATGCACGATGATCGCTTCACAGCATCGATACACGGCACCGCATCAACAAGCCTCTGCACCAAACCAAAATAGCAATTCGGAACAGGCTTGGTTGGCCACAACCGGATTACGACATCCTTCATGGCAGCGCCGGATATCCTATGAAGTTCGTCCCATTGGGACATCTGTTCATTGAGCAACAGAGGGCGCTTTGATGCGCCAAACTGTGACCAAAAAAGCTTCTCCGTTGCATATCCATCTCGCGCTTGGTAATACTGCACCGCCTCGGCAGAACACTTTAGCAAGTCCAAGAACTCATCCGGAGAACTCCATACTTGGTTAAGCTGGGCATAGTTCGGGTCACCAAACTTAGTTTGCAGCAGAAAGGGCTTTCCAGTCATGTCGTGGTATTCTCACGGGGGGTGCAAGACGACATATGCCACAAGGTGGCTTCGTGTGAGGGCAAGACTGCTGCCGGAATATCCAGGGACGGGTATGCGAGTAGTACGCGCTAGTTTACTCAGGTTCGAAGCTCTCCGGAGAGATAACACCCCTACTCCTGCATTTCTGAGTATATCTGGTATATCTGGTACAGAGTTGCTCCTGGAGCTGTATCTGAAAGCAGTGCCACAGGCATCTGGTTTCATATATGCATGTACGTGGCATGCTCTAGTGGCCGGCCATGCTCATGGCTCATGGCCATGAGCATGTGTATGCTCATGCGTGTGTGTGGATGGCTTGCTAGCTAGCTCTCTTGCTAGCTAGCTTGCTTGTGTGTGTGCGTGAGTGAGTCCATCCCCTGATGGATGGATGTGTGCCTATATATATAGGAGTTGGCATGGGTGGTAGTGGCTTTGGTTGTAAGCTACCTTGGGCAGCTTACAAGCCAAGCTATGTAGGCATGGCTAGTGGCATGGTGCATGTCATGCTTGTCCTCTGGGGTACTTTATAAATCAGTACCTAGGGGACACGGTACACTGCAGATGATGTCGCGGTATGGTCGTCCCGTCGATGTCTCGTCAGGCTGCAGTTGACTTCGGGCAGTCGGCCCGGCGGAGGAGTCGGCAGCCAGCAGTCCGCCTGGTGGAGCAGTCAGCAGCCAGTAGTCGGCAGCCAGCAGTCGGCCTGGTGGAGGAGTCGGCAGCCAGCAGTCGTCCTGGTGGAGTAGTCGGCAGCCAACAGTCGCCCTGGTGGAGCAGTCAGCAGCCAGCAGTCGGCAGCCAGCAGTCGGCCTGGTGGAGCAGTCGGTAGCCAGCAGTCGGCCTGGTGGAGCAGTCAGCAGCCAGCAGTCAGCCGCCGGCCAGGTAGTTGGACTGAGGGGCTTTGCTAGCCCCGATGTCTTGAATTCTTGTCTCGCCGTCTTCAGGGTATCTGTGTCCAATTACTCCGACAGTAGCCCCCAAGCCTCCGGGCAACTTGGCAAAGTTGGGCGGAGGTTTTTTGGCGAGTGTTCATGGAAATGATCATGAAAAAGACAAAGTTAGTCCACGCAGATATATCAAATGTTTGTTTTTGGCATTGCAAGTTTTATGCGGAGGGTGCCGACTCGGTTTCGTTCGAGCCCCCTTAATCTTTTTCGTGTTCCCTCCACTTTTTGGCTTGTGCTCTTGCTTGCCGGACAGCCGCTCTGTGGTCTGTGGCTGAGAGTGGGCCGCGAAGTGGAGTGTACACTACTCAGAGTCTGGGAGCAGATTCAACCGAGTAGATACTTGTAAAGGAAACGTCCGGATCGCCCAATCCGTTTTTCTTCCCGGACGTTTTTCGCGTGGGTGGCCTCCAGCGTTCACTCTTGCTAGTCGGACAGCCGCTCTGTGGTCTGTGACTAAGAGTGGGCCTTTGGTACCGCGCACGGTACTAAGCCGTCTGCGGGGACTAACGTCTCAGGCCAAGCGGCCAGCCCCCGGGCCAACTCTGGTTGGCACCGGGGTGAACAGTGATGTAACTATAATAAAATGCGGAGATAGCCCCCGAGCATCGCTCGAGGTTATCTGTGCTCTTGCGGTGCAAAAAATATGCGGGTGAGGAGCTCACATTCGTTTTCGTGTTGCCGAGGCGGAGTTTGCCGAAGACAGCCGGCGTGGCTCAAGGCTTGCTGAGCGCGCCGGCGCACTTGCTGGGTGTAGTCTTCGAGCCTTCGGGTGCTCGAAGGGGGTCCCGGCCGGTCAGGCTCGATCGGCCAGGCGGCGATGCATCTTGCAGCGCCTATCTTCTTCTTTTTCTCTTCTGCCAGCTGCTGGCAGCCGGGCAAATCTATTCTCTTGTCTGCAATCTTCGCGGGGGCGCGTTAGCGCACCCGCTAGGTGTAGCCCCCGAGATTCGGGCCGACTGCTGAGCAGTCGGGCCGGATCTCCCAGCGACTATTTCGTCTTCTTCTTTGTGGGGTGCGTCAGCGCACCCGCTGGGTGTAGCCCCCGAGATCTGGGCCGACTACTGAGCAGTCGGGCCGGATCTCCCGGCAACTACTTTGTCCTCCTGTTTTTCTTCTTCAGCTGGCTGGGCGGGCGGGCCCCGACACAGCAGTCGGGCTCTTTGCAGCCGGCCAGGCAGCCAGCGGTCGGACGCACATCTGGCAATCGGACGCACATTTCTTTCTTTTTCTCTGTGAGTCGGCTGTGGGCACCCGGCCTTTTCTTCGACCGGCTCTTTGCAGTTGGATGCACATACACATTTTTTTTTCTCGCCAGCAACCGGCTGTTGACTTGGTCAGTCGGACCTCTTTTTCTTTGCAGGAGCAGTCAGCCACAGCGGGCAGACGACCCTTTTCTTCTTCTTTTCCCCAGCGGGGATCTTTCTTTCCTTCCAGCCGGCCCTTGACTTTTCTTTCTTGCTAGCAGCCGGCCCGACTCTTTCTTCTTTTCTTTTATTTCATCTGACTCTCGGGTAGTCGGCCATCTCACCCGGTCACTTTTTTTTAATCTCCGCGTGGAGCAGCCGGCCTCCTCTAATCCATGTGGGCAGCCGGCCTCCCCCTCGCAGCGACCGGTCAGGAGAAAGCGCGAGGCGCAGCCGGCCGCGGGGCCGAAGGCGGACCCCGCCGCGGGGAGAAGTTGGCGGAGCCGGCTGCGGGGCCGAAGGCGGACCCGGCCGCGGGCAGAAGCAGGCGGACCCGGCGGCGGCGCGGCGCAAACGAACCCGGCCGTAGGGCGGAGCCGTCCATAAAGCAGCAACCGGCGCTGAGGGCCGGCACGCGCCTGGGCCCGCGTGCTGGACGGCGTGAAGCAACGCGGCGTAGGGGCGGGCGTGGAGCCGAGCGAGGGCGAGACTGGCGGCGAGCCGGCCGGCGCGGAAGCCGGGCGGGAGTGAAGCCGGAGTCGGCGCGTGCGCGGGCCGAGAGCGGCCGGACCAGGCGGCAGCCCGCTATGGGGGCGGAACCGGCGGCCTTAGTGGAGGGAGCCGGGCGCGGGCGGATCGGCCGACTGGTGAGGCGCGGGAGTCGGACAGAGGCGCGAGGCCGAGCGGTGCAGGTCAGTAGAGGCGAGGCGAAGTGTCGTGCGCACGGGGCGGAGGAAGACCAGGGGCAGAGCGGTAGGCGGCTATGGGGGGGAGCCCCAGGCGCTCGCCGGTGCGTGATGGGGCTGGGCAGAGAGCTCGCTTGGAGAGGGTGGCGGGGCCGCACCCGACGACCTGCGGGGAGGACCCGAGCCTGAGCACGGCAGCGGGGCAGCAGTCAACAGCGGCGATGCGAGCGGAGTCGGCGTGGGGCGCGCGACCCTGCCGGCTACTCGGGAGCACAGCAGGGCGGCGCGGGAAGGCGGCCGTAGCAGGGCCGGCGCGGTCGCGAGGCACGCTCAACAGGCGGGCGGGACACGGCAGCCACACAGTGAGGGAGCGACGGAGCCGGCCAGCGCGCGTTGAGCTGCAGAGCAGCAACCGGACGCGGTGGAGAGGTGCGGCCCCATGGGAAGCCGGCGCGGGAGGAGCTGCAGCTCGCCGGCAGAGGCGGCCGACACGGGACGCGACGGAGAGGATGGAGCAGCGCCACGAGCTTAGGTGGAGCAGGATGGTCGGGTCGTGGAGAGCCGGAGCTGGGCGCGGCCGGCGCGAGGCCTGCGGACACGTGGCCGGAGCAGCGACGCAATGCGCGGGAGCGAAGGAGGACGCCAGCATGGACGGTCGTATGCACAGACACGAGCCAAGCTAGTTAGCTAGCACAACTGGATCCATTGGTTCAGTGGGCTCTGCTAGCTAGCTTGCTGGACATGGGCGCGTGCACACACGGGGACGGAGATGGCCAGCGGAACCATGCGCGGAGGTATGGCCGAGATGGGGCTGGAGCCGACGCGCCCCCGGAGACGCCGAGGGCGCAGCAGCATGCGCGAGGACGATGAGGCCGGGCACGGCTGGAGCAACGCAGGGGCCGCGACGGCGGCCAGTGTTGTGGCGGGAGTGACGAAGGGGCCGAGGCGGCCGACGAGGACACGCCGTCCCGCTCGGTCGCGCCGAGGGCGGGTCAATGTCGAGCCCCCGAGCGTGATCGGAGAGATGACGGCGACGTCACGGCAGAGATGACGAAGATGGCGAGGCCGGTGATGAGGACGCGCCGCCCCTCGCGGCCACTCCGGGGGCGCGTCGATGTCGAGACCCCGACCGCTGTCGGAGAGACGGCGCGACGCCGCGGCCGAGGCGATGAAGAAAAAAAAGGGCCCCGCCCGGACTGCGAAACCAGCAGCAGCGCGGTAGCATAGTACCGCCCCACGGTGGGCGCCAAATGTCGTGGTATTCTCACGGGGGGTGCAAGACGACATATGCCACAAGGTGGCTTCATGTGAGGGCAAGACTGCTGCCGGAATATCTAGGGACGGGTATGCGAGTAGTATGCGCTAGTTTACCCAGGTTCGGGGCTCTCCGGAGAGATAACACCCCTATTCCTGCATGTCTGAGTATATCTGGTACAGAGTTGCTCCTGAAGCTGTATCTGAAAGCAGTGCCACAGGCATCTGGTTTCATATATGCATGTATGTGGCATGCTCTAGTGGCCGGCCATGCTCATGGCTCATGGCCATGAGCATGTGTATGCTCATGCATGTGTGTGGATGGCTTGCTAGCTAGCTCTCTTGCTAGCTAGCTTGCTTGTGTGTGTGCGTGAGTGAGTCCATCCCCTGATGGATGGATGTGTGCCTATATATATAGGAGTTGGCATGGGTGGTAGTGGCTTTGGTTGTAAGCTACCTTGGATAGCTTACAAGCCAAGCTATGTAGGCATGGCTAGTGGCATGGTGCATGTCATGCTTGTCCCCTGGGTACTTTATAAATCAGTACCCAGGGGACACGGTACACTGTAGATGACGTCGCAGTATGGTCATCCCGTCGGTGTCTCGTCAGGCTGCAGTTGACTTCGGGCAGTCGGCCTGGCGGAGGAGTCGGCAGCCAGCAGTCGGCTTGGTGGAGCAGTCAGTAGCCAGCAGTCGGCCTGGTGGAGTAGTCGGCAGCCAGCAGTCGGCCTGGTGGAGCAGTCAGCAACCAACAGTCGGCAGCCAGCAGTCAGCCTGGTGGAGCAGTCGGCAGCCAGCAGTCGTCCTGGTGGAGCAGTCAGCAGCCAGCAGTCGGCAGCCAGCAGTTGGCCTGGTGGAGCAGTCGGCAGCCAGTAGTCGGCCTGGTGGAGTAGTCAGCAGCCAGCAGTCAGCCGCCGGCTAGGTAGTTGGACTGAGGGGCTTTGCTAGCCCCGATGTCTTGAATTCTTGTCTCGCCGTCTTTGGGGTATCTGTGTCCAATTACTCCGACAAGTCGCAATCTCCCTCACCTGTCGAACCTCCTCACGGGCTGCTCTGGATTCCGACCGCGCTGCTCTAGCCTCTTGTAAGGCCTTGTCCAGATCAGCCGTTAAGGCTTTACTCTCCTTCAGAAATTCACAGCGGCCGGTAGCATTCTCCAGTTTGAGCATCATAGTGGATATCTTCTCCTCATCTTGGCCCCGTGCAGCTTGTTCGGCTTTTAATTCAGCCGATGCCTTTTCGACAGCAGCATTACTACGACGGGCCTGCTCCTTGGCCTGGGCCAGCTCCGCTCGAAGAACTTCAATGGCGGCAGCACCATCTGCAGCCATGCATATTCCAGCATCTAAATCTCAGCATTATGCTTATACCACAAAAATGTATGAGGATTGCCCCGAATACATACATTGCGACTCGTCAAGACGCATATTGATTAAAGTAAGATCATCCCCTGCCACATCAAGCTTCCGCTGCAAATCGGCAATTTCCATAGTCCGGGAAGCGGCCAAGGGGGAAGCAGCCTGTGTTCAAAGTTGATCAGGTTAGTCCTCAAACGATCCTTTTCGATCCTCCGTTTTGCTTCCCAGCGGAAGCCAACCCGAGTATCAGGGGCTACTACCTATACACAGGCGCATCTTTGCAAATGAAACATAGCTGAAAACATTATGTCACAAACCTCGAAGCCCTTCAGCAGGCTCATGAAAGCTTCATCTAATCCGCTCTTCATGGACGAAATCTTTTCAATCACTGTGCCCATCAAGGTACACTGTTCCCCCTAGACAGATGCTTTCCGCAACATGTCCCACAACATATCCAGAGTCCCCGGGTCTCCGGAAGCTGCTCCAAAAGCACAATCATCCTTTGAAGGAATTTGCTCGCCCGTCTCCAAAATCACTGTCGGCTGTGAACCAGACAGCCCGGGGCCTTTGTTATCATCAGCCCCGGAATCCCGGATGGTCGGAGGTCGACCTTTGTGTACTGCCTCTTTTGTCCCCTGGTCTAAAGGGACCCTCCGCGATGACACTTCAGAGTCATCTGCCTTATTGGGCGAGGAGGTCGGAGGAGGCGTCTCGCTCTCCATCATCTCTGGGAGGAGATTCCCCGAAGAAGGGGATCACCTAGAAAAATTCGGTGCCGACCTGTAAAAATGCATAAATGAGTTACGTGTATCTTCGGTAACAATAATGGAGCGGGACGCTATCAAAGTACTCCGGATTCTCTTACGGTTTGGCCGAGGGCTTGTCCCCCTGTTGGAGCTGCTCAACGGCGTCGCTTTCCAAACCCAAGCCGATCGACGGTGGCATCTTGCCCTTCTTGGAAGACCGCCCCTCCCAATCTTCGGAGGTGGCCCTTTTCCTCCTGTTTGGAGAAGGGATACTAGGTCCTTTTCCGCCTCCGTCTTCGGGCGAGGAAAGGTTGATTTTTCTGGACTCAGTGTCTGACTTACCTCCAGAACCAAGGTCATCTTGGGTATTCTCGCCCTCCCCTGCTGGTGCCTGATATGGCGCCGAGGCTAGCATCCTTGTTAACATGGGAGTAGCTGAGTCTTAGGGAAGGGGAGCCAGACACCTAATCCGTCCCACCTTCTGTATCCAGCCCTGAAAAAGGATGATACTGTTGGTATCTTGCCACTAGGTATTTGACTATAAGGTATTCGGTAAACGGGTACTTACCGGGGTATCCAGATGGTTACAGTCCAGGCCGACATCTTCAGTGGTGTCCGGCCATTGCCTTCGTTTCCCAAAGAATAATCTCCACATTCCTTCGTGCGTTGTGCCAAAGAAGTGCTAAAGAGTCCGCGACCCTTCTGGATTGAACTCCCATAGGCGGAGAGGCCGTCGCTGGCACGGCAGGGTCCGACAAACTAGCATTACTTGAACGATATTGGCTATGTCGATGTACCTCTCAATGAGGCTTCGGATGCGACTTTGCAGAGTTCGCACATCATTTGTTGATCCCCAATCCAGACCCTTGTTAATCCACGATGCAAGCCGAATTGGGGGGCTGGATCAGAATGCGGGCGCAGTTGCCCACTTGGAGCTGTGGGGCTCGGTGATATAGAACCACCCCTGCTGCCACAAATCGAAAGATTTGGCGAAGGATCCTTTCAGCCAAACGGCGCTAGCAAGCTTGCTCACTATAGCGCCGCCGCACTTGGCCTGCTCCCCCTCTACCACTTGCGGCTTCACATCTAAGGTCTTGAGCCATAAGCCAAAGTGCGGAGGAGTTTGGAGGAAGGCTTCACATGTGATGATAAACGCCGAGATAAGAAGAATATAGTTCGGGGCCAAATCATGAAAGTCTAGCCCGTAATAGAACATGAGCCCTTGGACGAAGGGGTTAAGTGCAAACCCCAACCCGCGGAGGAAGTGGGACATGAACACGACCCTCTCGCCGGATCTGGGGGGTGGGAATAACCTGCCCCTCTGCAGGAAGCCGATGATAGATTTCAGCGGTCAGGTACCTTGCCGCCCGAAGCTTTGCAATGTCTTCCTCCGCAACAGAAGAAGCTACCCACCGGCCTTGACGGCTGGATCCGGACATGATTGGGGCTGGCGGCGACCGAAACCCGGGTGTTGGAACTCGGGGTAGTAGGGGTTGAGAAAGAGGCAAGCGTGGGAGAAAAAGACAGGTCTGCACCCCTATATAAAGGCTGCAAATATCAAACGTCTCCTCTTGGGCCTCAAAAACTTGCTTGTTTCCAAGGAGTTGTACCCAAGCTACGGTTGGGTTACCCGCGTTTGGGTTGACAGGAATCCCTTAAAAAAGGGAGGCACGATCTCCGTCTTGGGACGTGGGGCGACGGGCCAGCTAAAACTGTTTGCAAGTAGTGGCCAGGCAGGCGTGGTGTCATATTACCAAAAAGTGGTCGGTGGGTTGAACTCGTGAAATATTATGTCCTCTGCGGTTGTGCACACAAGTCCGGATACAATCATTACATCTGGAGATCAACTAGGAGTTCGAAAGGGGGAACCCGCCTTGCAATGCCGAAGACAATATGTGCGCCGGACTCCTCATCATTGAAGCCAGGTTCAGGGGCAACTGAGGGAGTCCTGTACTAAGGGGTCCTCGGGTGTCCAGCCTGTTGTCCATGGGCCGGACTGATGGGCTGTGAAGACATGAAGGCCGAAGACTGTATCCGTGTTCGGATTGGACTCCCCTTGGCGTGGAGGGCAAGCTTGGCAACCGACTATGAGGATTCCTTCTTATGTAACCGACTCTATGTAACCCTAGATCCCCCCCGGTGTCAATATAAACCGGAGGGGTTAGTTCGGAAAATATATTCATTACCATAGTCATACAGGCTAGGCTTCTAGGGTTTAGCCATTACGATCTCGTGGTAGATCAACTCTTGCAATACTCATATTCATCAAGATCAATCAAGCAGGAAGTAGGGTATTACCTCCATAGAGAGGACCCGAACCTGGGTAAACATAGTGTCCCCCGTCTCCTGTTACCATCGATCCTAGACACACAGTTCGGGACCCCCTACCCGAGATCCGCCGGTTTTGACACCGACAGTGACACCGACACCCCTGAAGTTAAAAATAACAAAGACAAGTCTCGACGCAACAGATACAAGCGTCGAAACAACAATGAAAACACAGAGGATACGGTGGATAATGCCAGATTCCGTGGCTCTAAGTCCGATCAGCGGAAGAAGCCGTTCCAAAAGAACTATTCAGGCCCATCCATCTTGGACCGCATACTTGATCGTTCGTGCCAGATTCATGGCACCCCGGACAAACCACCCAATCATACAAATAGAGACTGTTGGGTTTTTAAACAGGCTGGAAAATTAAACGCCGAGAACAGGGAAAAGGGATTGCAAGCGAGGACGATGACGAAGAGCCCCAGCAACCGAACACAGGGGGACAGAAGAAGTTTCCCCCTCAGGTCAAAACGGTGAACATGATATACATTACCCACATCCCCAAGAGGGAGCGCAAGCGTGCGCTCAGGGACGTCTATGCGATAGAGCCAGTCACCCCAAAATTTAATCCATGGTCGTCATGCCCGATCACTTTTGATCGCCGGGATCATCCGACCAGTATCCATCACGGTGGCTCAGCCGCACTGGTCCTAGACCCAATAATTGATGGGTTCCACCAGACTCGCGTCCTTATGGACGGAGCTAGCAGCCTCAATCTGCTCTATCAGGATACAACGTGAAAAATGGGCATTAACCCATCACAGATCAATCCCACAGGGACTACCTTCAAAGGAGTCATACCAGATGTAGAGGCCCGCTGTACGGGCTCAATGACACTAGAGGTTGTCTTCGGATCTCCGGACAACTTCTGAAGCGAGGAGTTAATCTTCGATGCCGTCCCCTTCCACAACGGCTATCACACACTGCTCGGACGAACTGCGTTTGCTCGATTCAACACAGTACCACACTATGTTTATCTCAAGCTCAAGATGCTCGGTCCATGCGGCGTCATAACGGTCAATGGAAATACGGAACACTCTCTCCGTACAAAAGAGCACACAGCTGCCTTAGCAGCAGAAGTACAGAGCAGCCTTCTCAAGCATAACCTTAATTCGGCTACCGATCCCACGGACACCGTTAAGAGGGTCCGAACTACTCTGCAGCAGGAGAGCTCGGCTCGTCAGGAGCTCGACTAGCAATCCCGCCTCCGTCTCAGTCCCGATCAAGTGGTGGCATTCGTGCCGGGCATACATAACTACGCACTCAAAATCCCATGGGCATCGACGGAGGCATAGCTAGCTTGTGGTCCATAGTACGGCTCAACCGACATCGGATACACACATACTTTCACTTTTACTTGTTTCCTCTTCAGGTCTTAATCCCACAGGCCCCATCTGGTGGTCTGGTCATCAGTCCTCTTGAAGGATAAACACACCAATACAGCGAGAAACACAGACATATGGAGGACTTTTTAGGTGATTCCGTTAACGATAACTCTACCTATTTTTCAGGACCCACATGTAGCTCTCCCTTGGTTTCGACATGACAAATAGCCTGTTGCTTATCGCACTACCTATATCAATGCACCTTGACGTACTAATTAAATTACAATGAGAATAGTTTGCAGCTGGAGCTTTAGGACCCCAACTTTTTACCTTTTTTGTTTTCTTTCTCTTTTTTCTCTCAGCTCCCCTGTGGATAACCCTATCAGGTAGCACCCGTACACTTTGCTACGTTTGATGTTTTCCAGGGGCTTCATAGCACCCCACACTACGGCAACAAAAGTCCGAACACTTTTTACAAGTATAGCTCGGCACCCCGAATTTAGCATTATATGCATTGGCTCCGAATCATGTCTTTGGTCAATAGTTGGGTTGCCTGGCTCCTGTGCTTGCTACCTTACGTTCCGCTCTATCGGCTAAGGTAGTAAAGGGAGAACTAATGCGATTGTAGCGGGCCAATTCGTTTGGCCATCTGGAGCAGATCGAAAGCTACGCCCCTGGCCGTTAGGTCAGATTTGGGAGCTTGAACTATGTTGCGGGCATCCGTGGAGACTTGATCTTTGCCGGATTAGCGACCACGGCTACCACTCCTGGTCACCCCAAGAGACATGACCTAAATCTGTCATCGGATTGCATCCAGGAGACAGCTACCATAACCACTCTTGCCTTAGATCCGGAGCAGACTGCGCCATCCAAGGACGGGAAGCTCAAACCCGCCATGGAGGCCACAGATTCCCCGGCGTTGGAGCCGCACATAGATTTGATCTCACACGATACCTGTGCCACCGGAATTCTGGACTCGTCTCCGGCCGTAAGTACCAAACCATGTGAGCTCGCGGGCGCCGAACTTGATCGTTTATCGATCTTCGAATTCAGTGCCGCAGACATCTTCCAGCACTCGCCTTTGGGCGACATGCTAAACTCATTAAAAACTTTTCCTTGACGGAGGACTCACAATCAAACTATATCCAGTCCGAACTAGGGGCTGACGGTGGAGAATTTTGCTTCCCACCCGCCACCCACTTCATAGCCACGGTCGAGGATTTGACCGACACACTTGATTACGACTCCAAGGACATCGACAGTATGGATGACGATGCCGGAGAAGAAGAGGCCCATAACCCGCCGTTCACCGTACACTAGACGGCCACTTCCTCGTATTATGTATACATGGTGGATGCACCAAAGGAGAACAGCGGCGATGAGAAGGAAGACCTAATTGAGGATAAACCTTCCGAAATACAATCAAAGCATCGGCGTCAGCGGCGCCGCTATAAGTCACGCCGCAGTAAAGACAGCAACACCGGCACAGGAGAAGATAACACTCCAGAAGGTGCCGAAGACAACGAAGACCCCGTTGATACGTCTCCAACGTATCTATAATTTTTGATTGTTCCATGCTATTATATTATCTGTTTTGGATGTTAATGGGCTTTATTTTACACTTTTATATTATTTTTGGGACTAACCTATTGATGACCCACAAGTATAGGGGATCTATCATAGTCCTTTCGATAAGTAACATTGTCGAACCCAACGAGGAGCAGAAGGAAATGATAAGCGGTTTTCAGCAAGGTATTTTCTGCAAGCACTGAAATTATCGGTAACATATAGTTTTGTGATAAGGTAATTGGTAACGAGTAGCAAGTAATAAAAGTAAATAAGGTGCAGCAAGATGGCCCAATCCTTTTTGTAGCAAAGGACAAGCCTGGACAAACTCTTATATGAAGGAAAGCGCTCCCGAGGACACATGGGAATTATCGTCAAGCTAGTTTTCATCACGGTCATATGATTCACGTTCGGTACTTTGATAATTTGATATGTGGGTGGACCGGTGCTTGGGTACTGTCCTTACTTGGACAAGCATCCCACTTATGATTAACCCCTATTGCAAGCATCCGCAACTACAACAAAAGCATTAAGGTAAACCTAACCATAGCATGAAACATATGGATCCAAATCAGCCCCTTATCAAGCAACGCATAAACTAGGGTTTAAGCTTATGTCACTCTAGCAACCCATCATCTACTTATTACTTCCCAATGTCTCCCTCTAGGCCCAAACAATGGTGAAGTGTCATGTAGTCGACGTTCACATGACACCACTAGAGGGATGACAACATACATCTCATAAAAATATCGAACAAATACCAAATTCACATGACTACTAATAGCAAGACTTCTCCCATGTCCTCAGGAACAAACGTAACTACTCACAAAGCATATTCATGTTCATAATCAGAGGGGTATTAATATGCATAATGGATCTGAACATATAATCTTCCACCAAGTAAACCAACTAGCATTAACTACAAGGAGTAATCAACACTACTAGCAACCCACATGTACCAATCTGAGGTTTGGATACAAAGATTGGATACGAGAGATGAACTAGGGTTTGAGATGAGATGGTGCTGGTGAATATGTTGATGGAGATTGACCCCCTCCCGATGAGAGGATCGTTGGTATTGACGATGGTGATGATTTCCCCCTCCCGGAGGGAATTTTCCCCGGCAGAACAGCTCTGCCGGAGCCCTAGATTGATTCCGCCAAGGTTCCACCTCGTGGCGGCGGAGTCTCGTCCCGAAAGCTTGCTTATGATTTTTTTATCGACGAAAGACTCCATATAGTAGAAGATGGGCATCGGAGGGCCACCAGGGGGCCCACGAGGCAGGGGGCTGCGCCCTAGGGTAGGGCGCAGCCCCCACCCTCGTGGCTGGTGGGTGCCCCCCTATGGTACTTCTTGCGCTCAGTATTTTTTATATATTCTGGAAATAACTTCCGTGAAGTTTCAGGACTTTTGGAGCTGTGCAGAATAGGTCTCTAATATTTGGTCCTTTTCCAGCGCAGAATCCCAGCTGCCGGCATTCTCCCTCTTCATGTAAACCTTGTAAAATAAGAGAGAATAGGCATAAGTATTGTGACATAATGTGTAATAACAGCCCATAATGCAATAAATATCGATATAAAAGCATGATGCAAAATGGACGTATCAACTCCCCGAAGCTTAGACCTCGCTTTTCCTCAAGCGAAAGCTGAAATCGAAAAATATGTCCACATGTTTAAGACAGAGGTGTCGATAAAAATACAATACGGACATGAGGGCATCATGATCATTCTTTGAACATCAACGTATATATATTTTGTCATATGATCTCTTATGCTAAAGTAACAATTCAATCACAATTTCAAGTATGAATCATAAACTTCATTGAGAACCAACAAACTCTAATCTCAGTCATTGAGGCAATTGCAATTTATCATAACATAGGAAAGAGTCAATATAAGAGCTTTTCAGCAAGTCCACATACTCAACCATCTTTTAGTCGTTCACAATTGCTAACACTCACGCAATATTTATGGGTATGAAGTTTTGCCTGCCAACGTTTTACCTCAAGGGTAATGTCAACAATAATAGTTCATGACGACTCACATCCAATTAGCTATATATATCAGGATCTTTCCAACACATTGTGCTTGCGAAAGGATAAAATGTAAAAAAGGTAAGGTGAAGATCACCATGACTCTTATGTAAGGTAGAGGATAAAAGTAAAAGATAGGCCCTTCGCAGAGGGAAGAAGAGGTTGTCATGCGCTTTTATGGTTGGATGCACAAAATCTTAATGCAAAAAAATGTCACTTTATATTGCCACTTGTGATATGGACCTTTATTATGCAGTCCGTCGCTTTTATTTCTTCCATATCACAAGATCGTATAAAGCTTATTTTCTCCGCACTAATAAGTCATACATATTTAGAGTGCAATTTTTATTGCTTGCACTAATGACAACTTACTTGAAGGATCTTACTCAATCCATAGGTAGATATGGTGGACTCTCATGGCAAAACTGGGTTTAGGGATATTTGGTAGCACAAGTAGTATCTCTACTTGGTGCAAGGAAATTGGCTAGCATGAGAGGGAAAGGCAAGCTCAACATGTTGGGTGATCCATGACAATATAATTTATCTCAGATGTAAGAAAACATAACCCATTACGTTGTCTTCCTTGTCCAACGTCAACTCTTAGCATGTCATACTTTAATGAGTGCTCACAATCATAAAAGATGTCCAAGATAGTATATTTGTATGTTAACCTCTCTTTCTTTATTACTTCCTATTTATTGCAACGATGACCAAAACTATGTTTGTCAACTCTCAACAACTTTTATTCGTCATACTCTTTATATGTGAGCTCATTCCTTTCCATAAGATCCATATGATCTATTTGTTTCTTTTTATTTCTTCTCTTTTATTTTATTTAATTCCCTCAAGATCATAGCAAAATAATCAAGCCCTTGACTCAACACTAATCTTTATTATATAGCTCACGGACTCGATTACATAGAGGGATCATAAAGCAAAAGTCACAACTAGATCATACTAAAGCTTTATTCTACTAGATCAATATATTATCAAAAGGACCGAACTAAGAAAAACGGTAAAGATAAAAGTGATGGTGATACGATACCGGGGCACTCCCCCAAGCTTGGCAGTTGCCAAGGGGAGTGCCCATACCCATGTGTTTATATCTCCTTCTTTGTTGGTGAAGAAGATGATAGTTTTGTTGATGGCGTAGGCTTCTTCCTTAATTTACGCTTGAGGATAGAATTTTGATCCCTCGGGTCATCAATCTCCTGCTCCAGGCTTAATATCTTTTTGCATAATTCCTGCTTGTTTTCCTGCAAGAGGCGAAAAGGGATAAACTCGATCTTAAGTTTCTTTGCTCTATCAGGGGGGCTTGAATTTTTGAACTCCACATGAATTTCCCCAGGTTGAGGTAATGGGACTTCATCTTCATCTGAGCTCGGCTCCTCCTTTCCCTTGGGTTCATAGTCCTCTTCTTCTTCCGTAGTCCAACCACAATGCTCCACATCCCCATAGACCTGAGGATCTGCAAGGTAATCAGCCACATAGCTTTCTCCTTTCGTATCCTGGGACGACATGTTGCTCTAATCTGCAGCAGGACAACTCGAAACAAAGACATGAGATATTTGCGTGATAGGGTGGTCAAAACCTTCGGGAGATTATATAATGAATTTTTACCGACTAAAAGAAGTATCGTGCAAGAAAACGGAGTCCGGAGAGCACACGAGGTGCCCACGAGGCAGGGGGCGTGCCCTGGGGGGTAGGGCGTGCCTCCCACCCTCATGGAAGCCTCGTGTCCTTCCCGGACTGCTTCTTATTTTCCTATTTTTCTAAATATTCCAAAACGGAGAAAAATTGCCATTAGAACTGTTTTGGAGTCGGTTTACTTACCGTACCATGTACCTATTCCTTTTTGGAGTCCGAAACGTTCCAGAAAGTGTCCCTTATGTATTCCTCCGGGGTTACGGTTTCAATAATATTAGTTTCAACATTTATAGGATTACGTGAGATATAATGTTTAATTCTTTGACCATTCACCACCTTCGGATTTGTGCCTTCGAAGTTGTTGATTTTTATGGCACCGGAATGATAGACCTCCTTGATAACGTAAGGACCTTCCCATTTAGAGAGAAGTTTGCCTGCAAAAAAATCTTAAACGAGAGTTGTATAGCAATACATAATCACCTACATTAAACTCATGCTTTTGTATCCTTTTGTCATGCCATCTTTTAACTTTTTCTTTAAACAACTTGGCATTTTCATAAGCCTGGGATCTCCATTCATCAAGTGAGCTAATGTCAAATAACCTCTTCTCACCAGCAAGTTTGAAATCATAGTTGAGCTCTTTAATGGCCCAATATGCCTTATGTTCTAGCTCGAGAGGTAAATGACATGCTTTACCATAAACCATTTTATACGGAGACATACCCATAGGATTTTTGTATGCAGTTCTGTAGGCCCATAATGCATCATCAAGTTTCTTGGACCAATTCTTTCTAGATATATTAACAGTCTTTTGCAAAATTAATTTGAGTTCTCTGTTACTCAATTCTACTTGACCACTAGACTATGGGTGATAAGGAGATGCAATTCTATGATTAACATCATACTTAGCAAGCATTTTACGAAAGGCACCATGAATAAAATGTGAACCACCATCAGTCATTAAATATCTAGGGACTCCAAACCTCAGGAAAATAACTTCTTTAAGCATCTTAATAGAGGTGTTATGATCAGCACTACTAGTTGGAATAGCTTGTACCCACTTAGTAACGTAATCAACAACAACTAAAATATGTGTATACCCATTAGAGGAAGGAAAAGGTCCCATATAATCAAAGCCCCAAATATCAAATGCTTCGATAACAAGTGAATAATTCATAGGCATTTCTTGACGTCTACTAATATTACCAATTCTTTGACATTCATCACAATACAAGACAAACTTATGGGCATCCTTGAAGAGAGTAGGCCAATAAAAACCGGATTGCAATACCTTATGTGCAGTTCTATCTCCAGCATCGTGTCCTCCATAAGCCTCGGAGTGACACTTGCGTAGGATCTGTTCCTGTTCATGCCCAGGTACACAACGTCTAATAATACCATCTACTCCTTCTTTATAAAGATGTGGGTCATCCAAAAAGTAATGTGTTAAATCATAGAAGAACTTTTTCTTTTGCTGGTATGTGAAACTAGGTGGTATAAATTTAGCAACAATATAATTAGCATAAATCATAGAAGAACTTTTTCTTTTGCTGGTATGTGAAACTAGGTGATATAAATTTAGCAACAATATAATTAGCATAATCAACATACCATGGAGCAGTTCGAGAAGCATTTATGACATTTAATTGTTCATCAGGTAAGCTATCATCAATAGGTAGTGGGTCATCAAGAACATTTTCTAACCTAGACAAGTTGTCTGCAACGGGGTTCTCAGCTCCCTTTCTATCAATAATATGGAAATAAAATTCTTGTAGCAGGAGAACCCATCTAATAAGTCTAGGTTTAGCATCTTTTTTTCCATGAGGTATTTAATAGCAGCATGATCAGTGTGAATAGTTACTTTAGAATCAACAATATAAGGTCTGAACTTATCACAAGCAAAAACAACTGCCAAAAATTCTTTTTCAGTGGTAGCATAATTTCTCTGGGTATTGTCTAGAGTTTTACTAGCATATTGAATAACATTTAATTTCTTATCAACTCTTTTCCCTAGAACAGCACCTACAGCATAATCACTAGCATCACACATAATTTCAAAGGGTAAATTCCAATCAGGTGGCTGAACAATAGGTGCAGAAATCAATGCTTTCTTAAGTATTTCAAATGCTTCTACACAATCATCATCAAAGACAAAAGGAATATCTTTTTGTAATAGATTAGTCAGAGGCCGAGAAATTTTTGAGAAGTCCTTAATGAACCTCCTATAAAAACCAGCGTGACCGAGGAAGCTTCTTATACCTTTGATGTCCTTGGGACATGGCATCTTTTCAATAGCATCAACTTTAGCTTTATCAACTTCAATGCCTCTTTCAGAAATTTTATGCCCCAAGGCAATACCTTCATTAACCATAAAGTGGCATTTCTCCCAATTCAAAATGAGATTAGTTTCTTCACATCTCTGCAAAACTCGATCAAGGTTTCTCAAGCAATCATCAAAAGAGGATCCATAAACGGAGAAATCGTCCAGGAAAACCTCACATATCTTTTCAAAAAAGTCAGAAAATATAGCCATCATGCATCTTTGAAAGGTAGCAGGTGCATTACATAAACCAAAAGGCGTACGCCTATAAGCAAAAGTACCGAAGGGCAAGTAAAAGTGGTGTTTGCTTGATCCTCAGCTGACACAGGTATTTGAGAGAAGCCAGAGTAACCATCTAGAAAGCAAAAATGTGTATGTTTGGATAATCATTCTAGCATTTGATCAATAAAAGGTAAGGGGTAATGATCTTTTTAGTAGCCTTATTTAGTTTGCGGAAATCAATTACCATCCTATAACCTGTAATAATTCTTTGCGGAATCAATTCATCTTTATCATTAGGAACAACAGTAATACCTCCCTTCTTAGGGACACAATGGACAGGACTTACCCACTGACTATCAACAACGGGATAAATTATACCTGCCTCAAGGAGCTTTAATATTTCCTTTCTTACCACTTCTTTCATCTTAGGATTCAGCTGTCGTTGATGATCAATAACTAGTTTGGCGTCTTTCTCCAAATTTATTTTGTGTTGACATAGAGTGGGACTAATTCCGTTAAGATCATCAAGAGTATATCCAATAGAAGCATGATGCTTCTTTAGAGTTTTCAATATTTTCTCTTCCTCCTTCTCTGAAAGGTTAGCACTAATAATAACATGATATATCTTCTTTTCATCAAGATAAGCATATTTAAGAGTATCAGGCAATGGTTTAAGCTCAAACACGGGATCACCCTTGGGTGGAGGAGGATCCCCTAGGATTTCAACAGGCAAATTGTGTTTCAGAATGGGTCCTTGTTTAAAGAAATATCTCATCTATTTCCCTTCTTCCATTCATAAACATATCATTCTCATGGTCTAGCAAATATTGTTCTAAAGGATCATTAGGAGGCAAATCAATAGAAGCAAGACCAACAATTTCATCGTTACTAGGCAATTCTTCATCACGGGGTTGTCTACGAAATTTAGAAAAATTAAACTCATGAGACATATCATCTAAACCAATAGTAACAACATCCTTCTTGCAATCTATCTTAGCATTAACAGTGTTCAAGAAGGGTCTAGCAAAATATAATGGGACAAAAGCTATCTTGAGGGGAACCGAGGGAGTCCTGGATTAGGGGGTCTCCGGACAGCCGGACTATATCCTTTGGCCGGACTGTTAGACTATGAAGATACAAGATTGAAGACTTCGTCTCATGTCCGGATAGGACTCTACTTAGCGTGGAAGGCAAGCTAGGCAATACGGATATGGATATCTCCTCCTTTGTAACCGACCTTGTGTCCCTAACCCTCTCCGGTGTCTATATAAACCGAAGGGTTTTAGTCCGTAGGACAACATACAATCATACCACAGGCTAGCTTCTAGGGTTTAGCCTCTCTGATCTCGTGGTAGATCTACTCTCGTACTACCCATATCATCAATATTAATCAAGCAGGACGTAGGGTTTTACCTCCATCAAGAGGGCCCGAACCTGGGTAAAACATTGTGTCCCCTGCCTCCTGTTACCATCCGGCCTAGACGCATAGTTCGGGACCCCCTACCCGAGATCCGCCGGTTTTGACACCGACATTGGTGCTTTCATTGAGAGTTCCTCTGTGTCGTCACCTTTAGGCCCGATGGCTCCTCCGATCATCAACAACGATGCGGTCCAGGGTGAGACCTTTCTCCCCAGACAGATCTTCGTGTTTTGCGGCTTTGCACTGCGGGCTAATTCGCTTGGCCATCTGGAGCAGATTGAAAGCTACGCCCCTGGCCATCGGGTCAGATTTGGAAGTTTGAACTACACGGCCGACATCCGTGGAGACTTGATCTTCGATGGATTCGAGCTATAGCCGGGCGCGCTGCACTGTCACGATGGGTATGACCTAGCTCTGCCGCCGAACAGTACCCCAGAGGCCGCGCCCGCATCAGCTCCGACCCTTAGCTCGGAGCCAACTGCGCCAATCGAGGATGGGTGGCTAGACACCGCCTCAGGGGCTGCAGTCTCAATGGCGATCGAGCCGAACACCATCCTAATCCTCTGCGAAGCCCATGACTCCAAGGTGCCGGACTATTTTCCGGACTCCGAACCGTCCGCGCTCCTGCCAATCGAATCCGATTGGGCACCGATCATGGAATTCACCGCCGCGGATATCTTTCAGCACTCTCCCTTCGGCGACATTCTGGATTCACTAAAGTCTCTCTCTTTGTCAGGAGAGCCCTGGCCGGACTATGGCCAACAGGATTGGGATGCGGACGACAAAGAAATTCGACGCCCACCCACCACCCACTTCGTAGCCACTGTCGATGATTTAACCGACATGCTCGACTTCGACTCTGAAGACATCGACGGTATGGACGACGATGTAGGAGACGAACATGAACCAACGCCTATAGGGCACTTGAAATCCACCTCGTCATATGACATATAAATGGTGGATACACCCAAAGAAGGCAATGGCGACGAGATAACAGAGGATGACCTCTCCAAGAAGCAACCCAAGCGCCAACGTCAGCGGCACCTCTCTAAGTCCCGCCAAAGCAAAAATGGTGATACCGGCACAGGAGATAATAACACTCCAGATAGTGTCGAAGATAACAACAATCCCCTCCAGCAAGATTTAGAGTAGGAGGATGGAGGAGCCAGCCCTCCTGAGAGAGCGGCAGACGGAGAGGAGGAGGATGACAATTGCATGCCCCCCTCCGAAGACGAGGCAAGCCTCGGCGACGATGAATTCGTCGTACCAGAGGATCTCGTCGAACAAGAGCGCTTCAGGCTGATCAAGATCTGCTAGCTGACAGATGGACTGAAGTCCTCGCGGCCGAGGAATATAAACTCGAGCGCCCCTCCAAGAATTACCCAAAGTGCAGGTTACTACCCCGACTGGAGGAAGAAGCTATGATACGGCTGATCGTCCACGTCGTGGCCACGATAGAGAGGCATTCCAGCCAAAAACTCAGCCTCCACCCCGACGCCATTCAAATAAAAAGGCATGGGGAGATACGCCTGACATGCGAGACATATTGGAGGACAAAGCAAAGCATGCAAGATCGATCTACGGATCACGATGGTGCACAACTCTACGAGACGATAAACGTCACGCCGGATACAGTAAAAGCAAATCCGGTCGGGCCGAACACAGCGGGCAAGACCCATTCGAGCTGCATCGTGATATAGCCCAATACAAAGGCACCGCACACCCCTTATGCTTCACAGACGAAGTAATGGATCATCAATTCCCATAAGGTTTCAAACCTGTAAATATTGAATCATACGACGGCACAACAGATTCCGCAGTATGGATCGAGGATTTCCTCCACCACATCCACATGGCCCGCGGTGATGACTTACACGCCATCAAATACCTCCCACTAAAGCTCAAAGGACCAGCGCGGCATTGGCTTAACAGCTTGCCAGCGGACTCCATTAGCTGTTGGGAAGATCTGGAAGCCACATTCCTCGACAACTTTCAGGGCACTTATGTGCGACCACCAGACGCCGATGACTTGAGCCACATAATTCAGCAGCCAGAAGAGTCGGCCAGGCAATTCTGGACTCGGTTCCTTACCAAGAAAAATCAAATCGTCGACTGTCCGGATGCAGAGGCCTTAGAGGCTTTCAAACACAACATCCAAGACGAGTGGCTAGCCCAGCACCTTGGTCAGGAAAAGCCGAAATCTATGGCAGCTCTCACGACGCTCATGACCCGCTTTTGTGCGGGAGAAGACAGCTGGCTGGCTCGCAGTAATAACATATCAAAGAACCATGGTACCTCCGATACCAAGGACAGCAATAGTAGGTCACGTCGCAACAAACATAAGCGCCGCATTAACAGCGAAAATACCGAGGATACGACAGTCAATGCCGGATTCAAAGGCTCTAAACCCGGTCAGCGGAAAAAGCCATTCAAACAAAGTATGCCGGGTCCGTCTAGCTTGGACCGTATACTCGATCGCTCGTGTCAAATACACGGCACCCCAGACAAGCCAACCAATCACACCAACAGGGATTGTTGGGTGTTCAAGCAGGCCGGCAAGTTAATTGCCGAAAACAAGGACAAGGGGCCGCATAGCGATGACGAGGAGGAGCCCCGGCAGCCGCACACCGGAGGACAGAAGAGGTTTCCCCCGCAAGTGCGGATGGTGAACATGATATACGCAACCCACATCCCCAAGAGGGAGCGGAAGCGTGCGCTCAGGGACGTATATGCGTTGGAGCCAGTCGCCCCAAAGTTCAACCCTTGGTCCTCCTGTCCGATCACCTTCGATCGCAGGGACCACCCCACTAGTATCCATCATGGCGGATTCGCCGCACTGGTCCTAGACCCAATCATTGACGGATTTCAGCTCACTCGAGTCCTTATGGATGGCGGCAGCAGCCTAAACCTGCTTTATCAGGACACAATGCGCAAAATGGGTATAGACCCCTCAAGGATCAAACCCACAAAAATGACCTTTAAAGGCGTCATTCCAGGTGTAGAGTCCCATTGCACAGGCTCAATTACACTGGAAGTGGTCTTCGGATCCCCAGATAACTTCCGAAGCGAAGAGTTAATCTTTGATATAGTCCCGTTCCGCAGTGGTTATCACGCACTGCTCGGGTGAACCGCATTTGCTAGATTCAATGCGGTACCGCATTATGCATACCTCAAGCTCAAGATGCCAGGACCTCGCGGAGTTATTACAGTCAATGGAAACACAGAGCGCTCTCTCCGAACAGAGGAGCACACCGCGGCCCTCACAGCAGAAGCGCAAAGCAGTCTCTCAAGGCAATCAACCAGTTCGGTGCTTCAAAGCCCAGACACCTTCAAGCACGCTCGGAGCAATCGGCAAATAGACCGCTTGGCGCGATCTGAGCTCGCATAGCAATACGGCGGCCACCCCAATCCCAGCCCAATGGCGAAACTCGTGCCACGCGTACATAATTACGCATTAAAAATACCATGGGCACAAGTGGGGAGGGGGGCACAACTGCGGCACGCCCCAAGACGCGGCTTAAACCGCACTAGGGGCTTCCCGTTTGGTTATTTTTCTTTTTTTTCAGGACCTTAATCTCTGGAAATACTGTCCGGCAGCACTATTGCCGAACACATGATGCAGCAACCAAGGAGGCAGATAGCTACGTCATACCACGGAATTCCCAGATGATCATCATGCTACACCCGTCCAGGATACGGCACAACGGAGACACAGGCGCAGACGTGCAGCAGGGACCCGCTCCAAGGATTCTTTTTAGATTAATACCCTGCATAAACCTTTTTTTACTGTCTCTTGTTGATACACATCCCTCGAATTCTCAGTACAATTGAGAAGAATACTGACGTCTTGGCATGTGGCCACGTCAGAGTAATGCACGTACCTAGACACAAGGGGCTTCTTACAAAGGGCACTATTTAGGCCCGGTCTATACCATAAAGACTGAATACCTTAGGGAGTGTTCGGCGTCGCGAGTTTGGCCTTATATGCATCACCTCCGAATCATTGTCTTTGGTCAAATGTTGGGTTTGCCCGGCTCCTGTGTTTTGGTGCCTTACGTTCCTCTTTATCGGCTAAGGCAGCACCAGGAGAACTACTGTGAGTGTGCCCTGGTTCATCCGGACGAGCACCTCAGTAGAGAAAGCCGAAAAGTGACTGTCATGATATAGTGTGAGATTGGTCAACCACTCGATGACCTATCGGAATGTTAGAATTCCTCCGCCTTAACGAAGGGCCGTTTTCCGGCCAGGCATGTACGCACCCAGAGATCGGGAGAGTGCGGAGCCACCAGGGGCTATCTAGTAGCCCCACTGTCAAACTCCTATGGCTAAGTGAAAGTGTTAAAGCATTATAGTCCGCTTGCCTCGTTCGCTGCGCTATCACCTCCTTAATAGGACCAAGACGTTGGGTTAAGTGTGAACACACGTTTTTTGCGAGCACCTCCGCATTATATGCGTGGGGGTTGAAGCCAACGACTGCAATCTTTCAGGTTATATACATATATACATAAACGGCCACACAGGAGGCATCACATTACTTTCCGGCAAAAGTATAAATACAGCCTTACTATATTTCATAAAAACATTGTGTTTACAATGGGAATACATGTCATTCAAACATAATATTCTTCGAGCACTGGGACTCTATCAAATGAGCACCCTCAAGAACCTCTTCAAAATAGTGCTCGGCAGCTACTCGGCCCATGGCCGAACCTTGCACCGCAACAGTGGTAGCATCCATCTCTGCCCAGTAGGCCTTGACACGGGCAAAGGCCATCCGCGAGCCTTCTATGCATGCCGACCTCTTCATCGCGTTGATGCGCGGCACCGCGCCAAGGAACTGCTCCACTAAGCTGAAATAGCTGTTCGGCTTCGGCTTCTCCGGCCACAACTGATCTACAACAGACCTCATGGCGAGTCCGGAAAACCTATTAAGTTCGGCCCATTCGGCTAGCTGATCAGTCAAGGGAAGCGGACGCTCTTGAACGTTGAATTGTGACCAGAATAGCTTGTCCACTTCACGACCTGATTGATCTTGGAAGTATTCGACCGCATCGACAGCGCTCGCCGCCAAGTCCATATATGCGTCTGCCGAACTCCACAGCCGATCCAGAGGGGCATACCGCGGATCTCCGAACTTCCTTCGCAGCAGAAAGGGCTTCCCAGCCGCAATATCCCCGGCTTCGCGCAGCTCCTCCTTCTTCGCCCTCATAGCAGAGCGACTGTCTTTGGTCGCCATAGTGGCCTTCTCCAGGTCCGCTGCCTTCACTAGGTTCTCCTCTTCAAGGAACTGGCAACGGTCAGCAGTGCCTTTTAATTCTACGGCCATCTTGGCCATCTTTTCTTTGCTTTCGCAATGGGTGGCCTTCTTGGCTCTTAACTCCTCGGACGCCTTCAAAGCAGCTGCAATACTAACCCTCGGTTGTTCCTTGGCTCGGGCGAGCTCCGCCCGAAGGGTCTCCATGGTGGCAGCTCCGTCTGCAGTCACAACATATTAAAGATACTGACATCATGCTGCTCTTATTGTGTGACATTCACCTGAAAACATTACTTACCCTGTGATTCGTCAAGCCGCTTGTTAACAAGCTCGATGTCGGCGTCTGCCGCATCCAGTTGCCATTTTAATTCGGCAAACTCACTAGTCCGGCTAGCCACCGGAGCTTCCACCACCTGCACATAAAGGCAGTATGGTTATTGCCTGGGACTATGATCCTGTGTTCACCGCCGTTCTCGACGACAACCAGAGTCTCAGGGGCTACTATGTACACAGGGCACACCTAACATGTGCGGTACTATCACATATTATCTCACGTACCTCAAAGCCTGTCAGTAGACTCATAAAGGCTTCATGTAATCCGCTTTCCGCGGACGAAATTCTCTCCATCACCATACCCATCAGCATACGGTGTTCTTTTGAGATGGCCGCTCGCCCCACCAGCTCCCTCAGAATGTCCGACCGCATACCAGACGGTGCCAGACTCTTTTGTTTGCTCTCTTTGAGAGCCGGACGCTGGGGACTTCGGGGGTCTATGGGATTATCTTCTGGCCTCACCGGATCCGAAGAGGCCCTCCGTGACGACACTTCGGGGTCGCCCGCTTCTTGAGCGGAGGAGTCTAGGGGAGGCGATTCGCTCTTCATCATCTCCGGAAGAAGATCCCCCCGAAGACGAGCTCAGCTGAGAGGGGCTAAGACCCGAACTGCAAGATATATGCGGCGGTTATTTTCTTAGAAGAAAGATGGTATACCTTCACTATTAAAGTATTTTTTGTATCACTTACGACTCGTTGGAGGGATGATCCCCCCGCGGACTTTGTGCGGCAAGAGCACCCCCCGAGGCAGGACCCTTTGTTGGAGACTTCTTCTCCCGTTTGGAGGCCTCGGCTTCCGGATCCTCGGAAGTAGTCCTCTTCCTCCCCCGGTTATCCTCCTTTATGGAGGCGATCATTCCCTCAGTTGGAACTAGCAGCGATGGGGGCCCGCTTCCGCCCATATTATTCCCCCTGTATCTTCCTTGAGGGCTCCGGGCAAGGTGCGAGCTCGAGCATCTTTTCCAAAACCGGATTTTCCAAACCCTCAGGGAGGGGGGCCGAACACCGAATCATCTTCGCCTTTGTTAGCCAGTCCTGGTCAAAGAGTGATCTCTCAAAAATAACTTCATGAATAAAAGACGGTGTGTTCGGCTAGAGGATTTCTTACTTGTTCGGCAGTGCGGTTACTGCTCAGGCCCACGTCCTCGGTAGTATCCGGACACTCTATTTGAGGTCCGAAGAATGACTTGTACATCTCCTCGTGCGTCAGGCCGAGGAAACTTTGAATGGCACGCGGTCCTTCTGGGTTGAACTCCCACAAGCGAAGGGGCCGGCGTTTGCAAGGCTGGACTCGACGAACTAGCATAACTTGCATTACCACAACCAAATTAAAATCTCCCTCGAAGAGATCTTGAATGCGGCTTTGCAGTATAGGCACGTCCTTGGCTAGACCCCAGCTCAGACCTCTGCTAATCCATGACATCAGTTGTGGTGGGGGGCCCGAGCGGAAAGCGGGGGCAGCCGCCCACTGGGCACTTCTGGGAGCCGTGACGTAAAATCACTCCTGTTGCCATAATTCGGACACCTCTGGAAAGGAACCTTTTGGCCACGGAGCTCCTGCCATCTTGCCTGTTGACGCACTCCGCACGCTGCATGTTTCCCCTCGATCATCTTCGGCTTCACTTCAAAGGTCTTGAGCCACAGGCCAAAGTGAGGGGTAATGTGGAGGAAGGCCTCACACACAACAATAAATGTCGAGATGTGGAGAAAGGAGTCCGGAGCTAGATCGTGGAAATCTAGCCCGTAATAGAACATCAAACCCCTGACGAAGGGATCCAGAGTGAGGCCTAGGCCTCGGAGGAAGTGGGAGACGAACACGATGTTCTCGTCGGGTTCGGGAGTGGGGACAACCTGCCCTCGAGCAGGCAGCCGATGCGAAACCTTGGTGGTCAGGTATCTGGCCTCCCTCAACTTCTTGATATCCTCTTCCATGACGGAGGAGGGCATCCACTGGCCTTGAAGGCTGGATCCGGACATGATTGAAGATCCAGAGCACCTGACCTGGGCTTTGGGTGTTAGAACTCGAGGCGGGGGAGGGGTTCGATTGAGTACGAGAGGGAAAAAGCGAAAACCTTGTCCCTTTATAAAGAGGGTGAATATCAAGCGTCCTCTCCGTAGCCGTTTGAGACTTACCTATAATCTAGGAGTCCTAGACATGGTTGGGTTACCCACGACCGTATTAATGAGAATCCCGTAATTGGGGGAACACGATCTCTGCTTTGACAAGACGTGTTAAGAAACCGCCTCGCGTTATGTCTGGAGCTGGTTGAAGAAAAACGATTCGAATAATCACCGGGCCATGAAATAACGTTGTGCTGCCAAAACAAGTCAGCAAATTAGATTTGCGAAAATATTATTCTCTCTACGGTGGTATGTGGAACTTATTTTGCAGGGTCGGACACTATCCTTGTATTCAAATTCTTCCATGGTGTATTCGGAGGAGGAACCCGCCTTGCAATGCCGAAGACAATACTGCGCGCCGGACTCATCGTCATTGAAGCCTGGTTTAGGGGCTACTGAGGGAGTCCTGGATTAGGGGGTCTCCGGATAGCCGGACTATATCCTTTGGCCGGACTGTTAGACTATGAAGATACAAGATTGAAGACTTCGTCTCGTGTCCGGGTAGGACTCTACTTGGCGTGGAAAGCAAGCTAGGCAATACGGATGTGGATATCTCCTCCTTTGTAACCGACCTTGTGTAACCCTAACCCTCTCCGGTGTCAATATAAACCGGAGGGTTTTAGTCCGTAGGACAACATACAATCATACCATAGGCTAGCTTCTAGGGTTTAGCCTCTCTGATCTCATGGTAGATCTACTCTTGTACTACCCATATCATCAATATTAATCAAGCAGGATGTAGGGTTTTACCTCCATCAAGAGGGCCCAAACCTGGGTAAAACATTGTGTCCCCTGCCTCCTGTTACCATCCGGCCTAGACGCACAGTTCGGGATCCCCTACCCGAGATCCGCCGGTTTTGACACCGACAGGAACCAAGAACAAGAAAATCAGCAGGATATTTAGCCTTCCCACACAAGACTTCAACA
Organism: Triticum urartu; assembly: GCF_056163025.1. Lineage (NCBI taxonomy): Eukaryota > Viridiplantae > Streptophyta > Magnoliopsida > Poales > Poaceae > Triticum > Triticum urartu. Next base: position 646,307,298 of record NC_141879.1, read on the forward strand.
TCTCTAACAATCCCAATTGGTGAAATAGTATCTCTATTATCAAGCTTAATGGTAACATCAATACCTTCTATGTCACCTGGTGCAATATCATGCATAATTTCTTTGTATAATGAAATAGGTATTGCACTAGCACTAGCACCCATATCACACAAGCCATGATAACAATGGTATCCTATTTTAACAGAAATAACAGGCATGCCTACCACATGTCTATGTTTATCTTTAGCACCAGGTTTAGCAATTCTAGCAGTCTCATCACAGAAGTAAATAACATGCCCATCAATATTATCGGCCAAGAGATCTTTAACCATAGCAATATTAGGTTCAACTTTAACTTGCTCAGGGGGTTTGTGTGTCCTAATATTACTTTTGTTGACTACAGCTGAAACTTTAGCATGATCCTTTATTCTAACAGGGAAAGGTGGTTTCTCAACATAAGCAGTAGGTACAACAGTATCATTATAAGTGATAGTCTTTTCTTCAACTTTAATAGGTGCAACTACTTTTACTTCAATGGGAGGATTATATTTAAACCACTTCTCCTTAGGGAGATCAACATGAGTAGCAAAGGATTCATAGAAAGAAGCTACTATCTCAGAGTCAAGTCCATATTTAGTGCTAAACTTACAGAAAACATCAGTATCCATAAAAGATTTAACACAATCAAACTTAGGTGTCATACCTGACTCCTTACCTTCGTCGAGATCCCAATCTTTAGAGTTGCATTTAATCCTCTCCAATAAATCCCATCTGATTTCAATAGTCTTCATCATAAAAGAACCAGCACAAGAAGTATCGAGCATGGAGCGATTGTTGTCAGAAAGCCGAGCATAAAATTTTTGAATAATCATTTCTCTTGAGAGCTCATGATTGGGGCATGAATATAACATTGACTTAAGCCCCCCACAAGCTTGAGCGATGCTTTCTCCTTTGCGAGGCCAAAAATTATATATATAATTACGATCACGATGAAGAAGATGCATAGGATAAAACTTCTGGTGAAATTCCAATTTCAACCGTTTGTAGTCCCATGATCCCATATCATCACATAGCCTATACCATGTCAATGCATATCCCTTCAAAGATAAAGGGAAGAACTTCTTCTTGATAACATCATCGAGCATACCTGCAAGCTTAAATAATCCACAAACTTCATCCACATAGATTAAGTGTAAGTCAGGATGCAATGTTCCATCTCCTGCAAAAGGATTAGCTAGCAGTTTCTCTATCATACCCGAAGGAATTTCGAAGTAAAAATTTTCATTTTCAGTAGGTCCAGTACGTTGAGGAGAAACTATTTGCTCTACCGGTCGGGGTGAAGATACCCCAAACAAGCCCCTCAAAGGATTACTTTCCATAGTAACAAGTGACAGTAAATTTCAGCACACTATATAAAATTTTCCTTACCAAATTCCACCTACCAAAGGCGATCCACTCCCCGAAAACGGCGCCATAAAATAGTCTTGATGACCCACAAGTATAGGGGATCTATCGTAGTCCTTTCGATAAGTAAGAGTGTCGAACCCAACGAGGAGCAGAAGGAAATGATAAGCGGTTTTCAGCAAGGTATTCTCTGCAAGCACTGAAATTATCGGTAACAGATAGTTTTGTGATAAGGTAATTGGTAACGAGTAGCAAGTAATAAAAGTAAATAAGGTGCAGCAATATGGCCCAATCCTTTTTGTAGCAAAGGACAAGCCTGGACAAATTCTTATATGAAGGAAAGCGCTCCCGAGGACACATGGGAATTATCGTCAAGCTAGTTTTCATCACGATCATATGATTCGTGTTCGGTACTTTGATAATTTGATATGTGGGTGGACCGGTTCTTGGGTACTGTCATTACTTGGACAAGCATCCCACTTATGATTAACCCCTATTGCAAGCATCCGCAACTACAACAGAAGTATTAAGGTAAACCTAACCATAGGCATAAACTAGGGTTTAAGCTTCTGTCACTCTAGCAACCCATCATCTACTTTACTTCCCAATGTCTCCCTCTAGGCCCAAACAATGGTGAACTGTCATGTAGTCGACGTTCACATGACACCACTAGAGGGATGACAACATACATCTCATCAAAATATCGAACGAATACCAAATTCACATGACTACTAATAGCAAGACTTCTCCCATGTCCTTAGGAACAAATGTAACTACTCACAAAGAATATTCATGTTCATAATCAGAGGGGTATTAATATGCATAATGGATCTGAACATATAATCTTCCACCAAGTAAACCAACTACCATTAATTACAAGGAGTAATCAACACTACTAGCAACCCACAGGTACCAATCTAAGGTTTTGGATACAAAGATTGGATACAAGAGATGAACTAGGGTTTGAGATGAGATGGTGCTGGTGAAGATGTTGATGGAGATTGACCCCCTCCCGATGAGAGGATCGTTGGTGATGACGATGGTGATGATTTCCCCCTCCCGGAGGGAAGTTTCCCTGGCAGAACAGCTCTGCCGGAGCCCTAGATTGGTTCCGCCTCGTGGCGGCGGAGTCTCGTCCTGAAAGGTTGCTTATGATTTTTTTGTCGACGAAAGACTCCATATAGCAGAAAATGGACATCGGAGGGCCACCAGGGGCCCACGAGGCAGGGGGCGTGCCCAGGGCGGTTGGGCGCGCCCCCACCCTCGTGGCTGGTGAGTGGCCCCCTCCGATACTTCTTGCGCACAGTATTTTTTATATATTATGGAAATAACTTCCGTTAAGTTTCAGGACTTTTGTGGCTGTGCAGAATAGGTCTCTAATATTTGCTCCTTTTCCAGCCCAGAATCCCAGTCGCCGACATTCTCCCTCTTCATGTAAACCTTGTAAAATAAGAGAGAATAGGCATAAGTATTGTGACATAATGTGTAATAACAGCCCATAATGCAATAAATATCGATATAAAATCATGATGCAAAATGGACGTATCAACTCCTCTTTTATTTAATTTGATATGTGGGTGGACCGGTGCTTGGGTACTGTCCTTACTTGGACAAGCATCCCACTTATGATTAACCCCTATTGCAAGCATCCGCAACTACAAAAGAAGTATTAAGGTAAACCTAACCATAGCATGAAACATATGGATCCATATCAGCCCCTTACGAAGCAACACATAAACTAGGGTTTAAGCTTCTGTCACTCTAGCAACCCATCATCTACTTATTACTTCCCAATGTCTCCCTCTAGGCCCAAACAATGGTGAAGTGTCATGTAGTCGACGTTCACATGACACCACTAGAGGGATGGCAACATACATCTCATCAAAATATCAAACGAATACCAAATTCACATGACTACTTATAACAAGACTTCTCCCATGTCCTCAGGAACAAACGTAACTACTCACAAAGCATATTCATAATCATAATCAGAGGAGTATTAATTATCATTAAGGATCTGAAAATATAATCTTCCACCGAATAAACCAACAAGCATCAACTACAAGGAGTAATCAACACTACTAGCAACCCATAGGTACCAATCTGAGGTTTGGATACAAAGATTGGATACAAGAGATGAACTTGGGTTTGAGATGAGATGGTGCTGGTGAAGATGTTGATGGAGATTGACCCCCTCCCAATGAGAGGATCGTTGGTGATGACGATGGTGATGATTTCCCCCTCCCGGAGGGAAGTTTCCCCGGCAGAACAGCTCTGCCGGGGCTCTAGATTGGTTCTGCCAAGGTTCCACCTCGTGGCGGCGGAGTCTCGTCCCTAAAGCTTGCTTATGATTTTTTTCTCAACGAAAGACTCCATATAGTAGAAGATGGGCATCGGAGGGCCACCAGAGGGCCCACGAGGCAGGGGGCGTGCCCAGGGGGTAGGGCGCGCCCCCACCCTTGTGGCTGGTGGGTGGCCCCCCCCTCTGGTACTTCTTGCGCTCAGTATTTTTTATATAATCTAGAAATAACTTCCGTGAAGTTTGAGGACTTTTGGAGCTGTGTAGAATAGGTGTCTATTATTTGCTCCTTTTCTAGCCCAGAATCCCAGTCGCCGACATTCTCCCTCTTCATGTAAACCTTGTAAAATAAGAGAGAATAGGCATAAGTATTGTGACATAATGTGTAATAACAGCCCATAATGCAATAAATATCGATATAAAAGCATGATGCAAAATGGACGTATCAACTCCCCCAAGATTAGACCTCGCTTGTCCTTAAGCGAAAGCCGAAATCGAAAAATATGTCCACATGTTTAGAGATAGAGGTGTCGATAAAAATAAAATACGGACATGAAGGCATCATGATCATTCTTTGAACAGCAACATATATATATTTTGTCATATGATCTCTTATGCTAAAGTAACAATTCAATCACAATTTCAAGTATGAATCATAAACTTCATTGAGAAGCAACAAACTATAATCTCAGTCATTGAGGCAATTGCAATTTATCATAACATAGGAAAGAGTCAATATAAGAGCTTTCCAGCAAGTCCACATACTCTACCATATTTTAGTCTTTCACAATTGCTAACACTCATGCAATATTTATGGGTATGAAGTTTTAATTGGACACACAGAAAGATAGGGGCTTATAGTTTTGCCTCCCAACATTTTACCTCAAGGGTTATGTCAACAATAATAGTTCATGAAGACTCACATCCAATTAGCTATATATATCAGGATCTTTCCAACACATTGTGCTTGCCAAAGGATAAAATGTAAAAAAGCTAAGGTGAAGATCACCATGACTCTTATGTAAGGTAGGAGATAAAATTAAAAGATAGGCCCTTCGCAGAGGGAAGCAGAGGTTGTCATGCGCTTTTATGGTTGGATGCACAAAATCTTAATGCAAAAGAACGTCACTTTATATTGCCACTTGTGATATGGACCTTTATTATGCAGTCCGTCGCTATTATTTCTTCCATATCACAAGATCGTATAAAGCTTATTTTCTCTGCACTAATAAGTCATACATATTTAGAGAGCAATTTTTATTGCTTGCATCAATGACAACTTACTTGAAGGATCTTACTCAATCCATAGGTAGATATGGTGGACTCTCATGGCAAAACTGGATTTAGGGATATTTGGAAGCACAAGTAGTATCTCTACTTGGTGCAAGGAAATTGGCTAGCATGAGAGGGAAAGGCAAGCTCAACATGTTGGACGATCCATGACAATATAATTTATCTTAGATGTAAGAAAACATAACCCATTACGTTGTCTTCCTTGTCCAACGTCAACTCTTAGCATGTCATACTTTAATGACTGCTCACAATCATAAAAGATGTCCAAGATAGTATATTTATATGTGAACCTCTCTTTCTTTATTACTTTCTATTAATTGCAACGATGACCAAAACTATGTTTGTCAACTCTCAACACCTTTTATTCATCATACTCTTTATATGTGAGCTCATTACTTTCCATAAGATCCATATGATCTCTTTGTTTCTTTTTATTTCTTCTCTTTTATTTAATTTGATATGTGGGTGGAACGGTGCTTGGGTACTCTTACTTGGACAAGCATCCCACTTATGATTAACCCCTATTGCAAGCATCCACAACTACACCAGAAGTATTAAGGTAAACCTAACCATAGCATGAAACATATGTATCCGAATCAGCCCCTTACGAAGCAAAGCATATTCATAATCATAATCAGAGGAGTATTAATTATCATTAAGGATCTGAAAATATAATCTTCCACCGAATAAACCAACTAGCATCAACTACAAGGAGTAATCAACACTACTAGCAACCCATAGGTACCAATCTGAGGTTTGGATACAAAGATTGGATACAAGAGATGAACTAGGGTTTGAGATGAGATGGTGCTGGTGAAGATGTTGATGGAGATTGACCCCCTCCCGATGAGAGGATCGTTGGTGATGACGATGGTGATGATTTCCCCCTCCCGGAGGGAAGTTTCCCCGGCAGAACAGCTCTGCTGGAGCCCTAGATTGGTTCCGCCAAGCTTCCGCCTCGTGGCGGCGGAGTCTCGTCCCGAAAGCTTGCTTACGATTTTTCTCTCGATTAAAGACTCCATATAGCAGAAGATGGGCATCGGAGGGCCACCAGGGGGCCCATGAGGTAGGGGGCGCGCCCAAGGGGGTAGGGCGCGCACCCCACCCTCGTGGCTGGTGGGTGGCCCCCCTCTGGTACTTCTTGCGCTCAGTATTTTTTATATATTCTCGAAATAACTTCCGTGAAGTTTCAGGACTTTTGGAGCAGTGTAGAATAGGTCTCTAATATTTGCTCCTTTTCCAGCCCAGAATCCCAGCTGCCGGCATTCTCCCCCTTCATGCAAACCTTGTAAAATAAGATAGAACAGGCATTAGTATTGTGACATAATGTGTAATAACAGCCCATAATGCAATAAATATCGATATAAAAGCATGATGCAAAATGGACGTATCACCTATTAACCCAAGGCCCAGTGCAAATTGCTGTTTTTTTGCCTATTTGAGTGTTTCGCAGAAAAGAATATCAAACGGAATGAAACCTTTGGGAGCGTGATATTTGGAACAAACGTGATCCAGAGGACTTGGAGTGGATGTCAAGCAACCAACAAGGTGGCCACGAGGTAGGGGGGCGCGCCCTCCCCAGTCGTGGGCCCCTCGTGGCTCCACCGACCTACTTCTTCCTCCCATAGTGCTATGTCCATGGCTCGCGATCATATATTGCGTAAAAGTTGAAAGAGTTTGAAAAGGCTAAGTATGAAGCATGATGAGAGCATTTTGTGTGACAAAAATGAAGCATGGCCAAACTATATGACTTTCTAGGGATAAGTTTTATTTGGCTATGGTATTTTGATAAGACATAATTGCTTGATTAGCATACTTGGAGTATTACTATTTTTATGTCAATAATAAACTTTTATCTTGAATCTTTCAGATCTGAACATTCATGCCACAATAGAGAAAAATACAATGAAGAATATTCTAGAAAGCATTCCACATAAAAAATTCTGTTTTTATCATTTACCTACTCGAGGACGAGCAGGAATTAAGCTTGGGGATGCTTGATACATCTCCAACGTATCTATAATTTTTGATTGTTCCATGCTATTATATTATCTGTTTTGGATGTTAATGGGCTTTATTTTACACTTTTATATTATTTTTGGGACTAACCTATTAACCCAAGGCCCAGTGCAAATTGCTGTTTTTTTGCCTATTTCAGTGTTTCGTAGAAAAGGAATATCAAACAAATTCCAAACGGAATGAAACCTTCGGGAGCATGATTTTTGGAACAAACATGATCCAGATGACTTGAAGTGGACATCAAGCAACCAACGAGGTGGCCACGAGGCAGGGGGCGCGCCTACCCCCCTGGGCGCGCCCTCCCCCCTTGTGGGCCCCTCGTGGCTCTACCGACCTACTTCTTCCTCCTATATATACCTACGTACCCCGAAAACATCCAGGAGCACCATGAAACCCTATTTCCACCGCCGCAACCTTCCGTACCAAGAGATCCCATCTTGGGGCCTTTTCCGGAGCTCCGCCGGAGGAGGCATTGATCACGAAGGGCCTCTACGTCAACTCCATGGCCCCTCCGATGATGTGTGAGTAGTTTACCTCAGACCTTCGGGTCCATAGTTATTAGCTAGATGGCTTCTTCTCTCTCTTTGGATCTCAATACAAAGTTCTCCTCGATTCTCTTGGAGATTTATTCGATGTAATCTTCTTTTGTGGTGTGTTTGTCGAGATCCGATGAATTCTGGGCTTATGATCAAGACTATCTATGTATAATATTTGAATCTTCTCTAAATTCTTTTATGTATGATTGGTTATCTTTGCAAGTCTCTTTGAATTATCAGTTTGGTTTGGCCTACTAGATTGATCTTTCTTGAAATGGGAGAAGTGCTTAGCTTTGGTTCAATCTTGCGGTGCTCGATCCCAGTGACAGAAAGGGAAACGACACGTATTGTATTGTTTCCATCGAGAACAAAAATATGGGGTTTATATCATATTGCATGAGTTTATCACTCTACATGATGTCATATTGCTTAAGGCGTTACTCCGTTCTTATGAACTTAATAATCTAGATGCATGCTGGATAGCGGTCGATGTTTGGAGTAATAGTAGTAGATGTAGGCAGGAGTCGGTCTACTTGTCACAGACGTGATGCCTATATACATGATCATACCTCGATATTCTCATAATTATTCGCTTTATATCAATTGCTTGACAGTAATTTGTTCACCCACCGTAATACTTATGCTATATTGAGAGAAGCCACTAGTGAAACCTATGGCCCCTGGGTCTATTTTCCATCATACAAGTTTCTAATCTATTTTATTTTGCAATCTTTACTTTCAATCTATATCATAAAAATACCAAAATTTTTTATCTTATTATTATTATCTCTATCAGATCTCACTCTTTCAAGTGGCCGTGAAGGGATTGACAACCCCTTTATCGCGTTGGTTGCGAGGTTCTTATTTGTTTGTGTAGGTACGAGATGACTCGCCCGTGGTCTCCTACTGGATTGATACCTTGGTTCTCAAAAACTGAGGGAAATACTTACGCTACTTTGCTGCATCACCCTTTCCTCTTCAAGGGAAAACCAACGCATGCTCAAGAGATAGCAAGAAGGATTTCTGGCGCTGTTGCCGGGGAGATCTATGCCAAATCAAGACATACCATGTACCCATCACAACTCTTACCCTTAACATTACATTATTTGCCATTTGCCTCTCATTCTCCTGTCCCCCACTTCACCCTTGCCGTTTTATTCTCCATCTCTTTCTGTTCGCCTCTTTTTTTCGCTTGCCTCTTGTTGCTTGTTGCCCTTATGGCTTTACCAAAAGTTGTTGATCCTCACCTTAGAAGGTTGGAAGAAATCAAAACAACATTAGAAGTTTTATATCCTTGCAGTTTGAACATAATAATTTCTTTAGAAACGAGTTTGAAGAACAAAAAGGTTTTATTGGCTTCATGAATAAAGAGCTCGATGATATGTCCAAGGAATTTTATGGTTTGAAATCTCAGTTTGCTCATGTTGAAAAATTAATTGCCCAAATTTCTGATAAGCAGGCCACTTTAGTTAATAAGATGGCCGCTAAACCAGAAGAGTTAGATAATAAAGATGAAGATCTAAAAGTGATTGATGTGTCCCCCATTAAATCCTTGTTTTGCAATATGAATCTTGATAATGATGGGACTGGAGATGAGTCAAATTTAGTTAGTAGCCGTCCCAAAAATTCAGAGTTTTTAGATCTTGATGCCAAAATTGTTAAAAGTGGGATTGAAGAGGTTAAAACTTTAGATAGCAACGAACCCACTATTTTGGATGTCAAGGAATTTAATTATGATAATTTCTCTTTGATAGATTGTATTTCCTTGTTGCAATCCGTGCTAAATTCTCCTCATTCTTATAGTCAAAATAAAGCTTTTACTAAACATATAGTTGATTCGTTGATGCAACCTTATGAAGAAAAACTTGAGTTGGAAGTTTCTATCCCTAGAAAACTTTATGATGAGCGGGAACCTACAATTAAAATAAGAATTAAAGATCATGAATGCTATGCTTTGTGTGATTTGGCTGCTAGTGTTTCCATGATTCCAAAAACTTTGTGTGATTTGCTAGGTTTCCGTGAATTTGATGATTGTTCTTTAAATTTGCACCTTGCGGATTCCACCATTAAAAAACCTATGGGAAGAATTAATGATGTTCTTATTGTTGCAAATAGGAATTATGTGCCCATAGATTTCATTGTTCTTGATATATATTGCAATCCTTCATGTCCTATTATTCTTGGTAGACCTTTCCTTAGAACGATTGGTGCAATTATTGATATGAAGGAAGGGAATGTTAGATTCCAATTTCCGTTAAGGAAATGCATGGAACACTTCCCTAGAAAGAAAATAAAATTATCATATGAATCTATTATGAGAGCCACCTATGGATTGCCTACCAAAGATGGCAACACCTAGATTTATCCTCGCTTTTTTTATGCCTAGCTACGGGCGTTAAACGATAGCGCTTGTTGGGAGGAAATCCAATTATATTTTTATTCCTTGATTTTTGTTTCTGTTTATTAGTAAATAATTTATCTAGCCTCTGTTTTGGTTGTGTTTTTGTGTTTAATTAGTGTTTGTGCCAAGTAGAACCGTTGGGAAGACTTGGGGGAAGTCTTTTTGATCTTGCTGTAAAAAAACAGAAACTTTAGCACTCACGAGAATTGCTGCCATTTCTTATTGTTGAGTGATATTTAGTTAATTATTTTTTAAGATGATTAATAGATAAATTCCTCACTTCCAACAATTTATTTTAGAATTTTTGGGGTTCCATAAGTATTCTAAACCTACATATTACTACAGACTGTTCTGTTTTTGACAGATTCTGTTTTTCGTGTGTTGTTTGCTTATTTTGATGAATCTATGGCTAGTAATAGAGTTTATGAATCATAGAAAATTTGGAATATAGTAGGTTTAACACCAATATAAATAAGGAATGAGTTCACTACAGTACCTTGAAGTGGTGGTTTGTTTTCTTTTACTAACAGAGCTCACGAAGATTTTCTTTTAAGTTTTGTGTTGTGAAGTTTTCATGTTTTGGGTAAAGATTTGATGGATTATGGAACAAGGAGTGGCAAGAGAAGAAGCATGGGTATTCCCAAGGCACCCCAAGGTAAAATCCAAGGACAACCAAAAGCCTAAGCTTGGGGATGCCCCGGAAGGCATCCCCTCTTTCGTCTTCGTCCATCGGTAACTTTACTTGGAGCTATATTTTTATTCGCCACATGATATGTGTTTTGCTTGAAGCGTCTTGTATGATTTGAGTCTTTGCTTTTTAGTTTGCCACAATCATCCTTGCTATACACACCTTTTGGGAGAGACACGCATGAATTGGAATTTATTAGAATACTCTATGTGCTTCACTTATATCTTTTGAGTTGGATAATTTTTGCTCTAGTGCTTCACTTATATCTTGTAGAGCACGGTGGTGGTTTTATTTTATAGAAATTATTGATCTCTCATGCTTCACTTATATTATTTTGAGAGTCCTTTAGAACAGCATGGTAATTCACTTTGGTTATAAATTTTAAATGCTAAGAGAAGTTGGATGCTTGATAGATTGTTTTGAGATATAAAGGTGGTAATATTAGAGGTGTGCTAGTTGAGTAATTGTGAAATTGATGAATACTTGTGTTAAAGTTGGCAAGTCCCATAGCATGCACGTATGGTAAACATTATGTGACAAATTTGAAGCATGGGGTGTTCTTTGATTGCTTTCCTTATGAGTGGCAGTCGGGGACGAGCGATGGTCTTTTCCTACCAATCTATCCCCCTAGGAGCATGCGTGTAGTGCTTGGTTTTGAAGAATTGTAGATTTTTGCAATAAGTATGTGAGTTCTTTATGACTAATGTTGACTCCATGGATTATACGCACTCTCACCCTTCCATCATTGCTAGCCTCTTTGGTACTGTGCATTGCCCTTTCTCACCTTGAGAGTTGGTGCAAACTTCGCCGGTTGATAACCCACAAGTATAGGCGATCGCAAAATTTTTCGATAAGTAAGAGTGTCGAACCCAATGAGGAGCTAAAGGTAGAACAAATATTCCCTCAAGTTCTATTGACCACCGATACAACTCTACGCACGCTTGATGTTCGCTTTACATAGAACAAGTATGAAACTAGAAGTACTTTGTAGGTGTTGTTGGATAGGTTTGCAAGATAATAAAGAGTACGTAAATAAAAAGTAGGGGCTGTTTAGATAAAGAAATAATAAAGTAAATATAGCGAGTGTGGAAAAGTGGTGGTAGGAGTTGCGAAATTGTCCCTAAGCAATTGACTACCTTACTAGACCGATAGCAAGTATTATGTGGGAGAGGCCACTGCTAGCATGTCATCCCTGACTTGGAATTTTATGCACTTATGATTGGAACTATTAGCAAGCATCTGCAACTACTAATGTTCATTAAGGTAAAACCCAACCATAGCATTAAGATATATTGGTCCCCCTTCAATCCCGTATGCATCAATTTCGATGCTAGGTTGAAGCTTCTGTCACTCTTGCCCTCCAATACATAGTCCTATCAACATACAAACTAACCCTAGGGTGTGATCCATGCGCGCAATCATATGATGGGCACCAAAGGACAGAAACATAACCACAAGCAAATTAAATCTATCATAGCAATTCATCAACCACCGATAGGACAACGAAAATCTACTCAGACATCATAGGATGGCAACACATCATTGGATAATAATATGAAGCATAAAGCACCATGTTCAAGTAGAGGGTACATAGGGTTGCGGGAGAGTAGACTGCTGTAGATAGAGGGGGGAAGGTGATGGAGATGTTGGTGAAGATGGCGGAGGTGTTGGTGAAGATCGCGGTGATGATGATGATGGCCACGGCGGCGTCCCGGCGCCACCGGAGGAGAGGGGGAGAGGGGCCCCCTTCTTCCTGTTCTTCCTTGACCTCCTCCCTGGATGGGAGAAGGGTTTCCCCTCTAGTCCTTGGCCTCCATGGCATGGGAGGGGCGAGAGCCCCTCCGAGATTGGATCTATCTCTCTGTTTCTCTCTGGTTCTGCGTTCTCAGATTCTTCCCTTTCACCGTTTCTTATATTCCCAGAGATCCGTAATTCCGATTGGGCTGATATTTTTACACGATCTCTATCCGGAAATTAGCTTTCTTGTGGAGAAAGAAGGGCACCAACCACCTTACGGGGTGGCCACGAGGGTCAGGGGAGCGCCTGAGACCCTAGGGCGCGCCCCCTACCTCGTGGGCCCCTCGAGCATCGTCTCGCGTGGATTATTCTTCCCAAAAATCATATATATTCCAAAAAAATCTCTATCAGTTTTTATTCCGTTTGGACTCTGTTTGGTATGGATATTCTGCGAAACAAAAAACATGCAACAAACAAAACTGGCACTGGGCACTGGATCAATATGTTAGTCCCCAAAATAGTATAAAAAGTTGCCAAAAGTATATGAAAGTTGAATAATATTGGCATGGAACAATCAAAAATTATAGATACGACGGAGACGTATCAGCATCCCCAAGCTTAATTCCTGCTCGTCCTCGAGTAGGTAAATGATAAAAAAGATAATTTTGATGTGGAATGCTACCTAGCATAATCTTGATCATATGTCTAATCATGGCATGAATATTAAGACACGAGTGATTCAAAGCAATAATCTATCTTTTGACATAAAGACAATAATACTTCAAGCATACTAATAAAGCAATCATGTATTTTCGAAATAACATGGCCAAAGAAAGTTATCCCTACAAAATCATATAGTTTGGCTATGCTCCATCTTCACCACACAAAATATTCAAATCATGCACAACCCCGATGACAAGCCAAGTAATTGTTTCATACTTTTGACGTTCTCAAACCTTTTCAACTTTCACGCAATACATGAGCGTGAGCCATGGACATAGCACTATAGATGGAATAGAATATGATGGTGGAGGAGACAAAAAGGAGAAGATAGTCTCACATCAACTAGGCGTATCAACGGGCTATGGAGATGCCCATCAATAGATATACTTGTGAGTGAGTAGGGATTGCCATGCAACGGATGCACTAGAGCAATAAGTGTATGAAAGCTCTAACTGAAACTAAGTGGGTGTGCATCCAACTTGCTTGCTCATGAAGACCTCGGGCATTTGAGGAAGCCCATCATCGGAATATACAAGCCAAGTTCTATAATGAAAATTATCCCTTTTTTTGCGGGCTTCTTTGGCCCCTTTTTTTATTTAGGCTTCTTTGGCCTCCCTTTTTTTGGGAAATGCTCTAATAATGATGATCATCACACTTTTATTTACTTACAACTCAATATTACAACTCGATACTGGAACAAAGATATGACTCTATATGAATGCCTCCGGCGGTCTACCGGGATGTGCAATGATCTAGCGTAGCAATGACATCAAAAAACGGACAAGCCATGAGAACATCATGCTAGCTATCTTACGATCATGCTAAGCAATATGACAATGAATGCTCAAGTCATGTATATGATGATGATGGAAGTTGCATGGCAATATATCTCGGAATGGCTATGGAAATGCCATGATAGGTAGGTATGGTGGATGTTTTGAGGAAGGTATATGGTGGGTTTATGGTACCGGCGAAAGTTGCACGGTACTAGAGAGGCTAGCAATGGTGGAAGGGTGAGAGTGCGTATATTCCATGGACTCAACATTAGTCATAAAGGACTCACATACTTATTGCAAAAATCTATTAGTCATCGAAACAAAGTACTACGCGCATGCTCCTAGGGGGATAGATTGGTAGGAAAATACCATCGCTCGTCCCCGACCGCCACTCATAAGGAAGACGATCAATAAATAAATCATGCTCCGACTTCGTTACATAACGGTTCACCATCGTGCATGCTACGGGAGTCACAAACCTCAACACAAGTATTTCTACAATCCAAAACTACCCACTAGCATGACTCTAATATCACCATCTTTATATCGTAAAACTATTGCAAGTAATCAAACATATCATATTCAGTGATCTACAAGTTTTATGTAGGATTTTATGACTAACCATGTGAATGACCAATTCCTGTCATCTCTCTAAACAGATATAAGTGAATAAAGAGAGTTTAATTCTTTCTACAAAAGATATGCCCACGCTCTAACAAATATAAGTGAAGCAAAAGAGCATTCTACAAATGGCAGTTGTCTATGTAAAGAGAAACAGGCAATCCAAACTTCAAATGATATAAGTGAAGCACATGAAGCATTCTATAAAGCCATACTCAAAAGATATAAGTGAAGTGCAATGAGCATTCTATAAATCAACCAAGGACCATCTCATATCAGCATGGTGCATAAAAGAAAAATGAAAACTAAATGCAAAAGACGCTCCAAGATTGCACATATCGCTTGAACGAAACGAATCCGAAAACAATACCGATACTTGTTGAAGAAAGAGGGGATGCCTCCCCAGCATCCCCAAGCTTAGACGCTTGAGTTTCCTTCAATATTTACTTGGGGTGCCTCGGGCATCCCCAAGATTGAGCTCTTGCCTCTCTTCCTTCTTCTCACATCGAGACCTTCTCGATCATCGAACACTTCATCCACACAAAACTTCAACAGAAAACTCGGTAAGATTCGTTAGTATAATAAAGCAAATCATCACTATAAGTACCATTGCAAACCAATTCATATTTTGTTTTTTCATTGTGTCTACTGTAGTATAACTTTTTCATGGCTTAATCCAATGATATAAATTGATAGTTTCATCAAAACAAGCAAACTATGCATCAAAAACAGAATCTGTCTAAAACAGAACAGTCTGTAGCAATCTGAACATTCACCATACTTATGGTACTTGAACAATTCTTCCAAAATTAGGAAAAATAAAAAATTTGTACAGCAAGACAGTGCAAAAAGAATCAGAACCATTTGACGTTCCAGCTAAAAATGTAAAATCGCACACTATAGCCAAAGTTTCTGTCCTGCACCGTACAAACCATCAAGCAAATGTAAACATCCTAAAGGCAAACCTTGGCACATTATTTTTATAATACAATGGAATTGTACAAGGGGGTAATTATTTTTTATTGAAAAGTTTCTGTAATCAAGATTCACAAAGTTGCGTGAGCATGAACAAAGTTCAAGGAGCTCTCCCACTTCAACAGTGCTTGTCTTTCTCACTTTCACTTTCCTTTTTGAAAAGTTTTGGGTTCCCCTCTTTATTTTTGTTGTTTTTAAACTATATGAAAGAACTCAACAGAAATAAATGACTCTCTAAAACTTCCGGGTTGTCTCCCTGGCAGCGCTTTCTTTAAAGCCATTAAGCTAGGCATATAGTGCTCAAGTAATGGATCTACCCGGATCCCAAGGTATATCAAAGCCAATTTTAATTAACAATTATTTGTAATTTAGTAGTGACCACAAAGCAACATATATCAAGCAATGACGAAGTCTAACTCTCTTCCTATGCATCGGCATGTCATAAAAGAACAATTCATGCACACCTAGTAAAGGCCAATGCATAGTATAAACAGTTTCTTGCAATTTTATCATGTTGGAAACATAGAGAGGTGGACATATAGTTCCTCTCTCATAATAATTGCAAGTAGGAGCAGCAAGCACATGCATATTATATTTATCGAAATCATCATGTGCAACGGTAAAAGGCAACCCATCAATATAATCCTTAATAAGTGCAAACTTCTCCGATATAGTATAATCGGGAGAATTCAAAAAGATAATAGGACTATCATGCGTGGGTGCAATAGCACCAATTTCATGTTTAACATAAGGAACTATAGCAAGTTCATCTCCATAAGCATAATTCATATTGGCATCTTGGCCACAAGCATAGCAAGCATTATCAAAAAGGGATATTTCAAAAGAATCATAGGGATCATAACAGTCATCATAGCAATCATCCTTCGGTAAGCACGAAGGGGAATTAAACAATGTATGAGTTGAAGAGTTACTCTCATTAGAAGGTGGGCACGGGTGATCAATCCACTCTTCCTCCTTTTGTTCTTCGCTCTCCTCCTCATCTTTTTCATCCGATGAGCTCACAGTGTCATCAACTTCTTCTTCCATAGATTCCTGCAAAATATTAGTCTCTTCTTGGACAGCGGAGACTTTCTTAATAAGTGCATTAATTTCATAATTGTATTCATAATTCTCATAGCAATATTTGAGGATAGCTAAATTTCCAGATCTATAACAAGCATCATCAATATCATCAAACTCTTTAAACATAGATTCAATTTCATAAGCACCCATAAAAGCAACAACTTCTTCTATTTGTTCCACATCATAGTAATCATATATACCTCTAGCATAAGAAGCCAAGGTTTCATTATCATTAAATCTGCATGAAAAGGGGAGGTGTGGAGAATTCATCCTAGAGCAACAACTATAATCATATTCCGAGCATAGTTATCTTGCACACCACTTCAATATATAAATTTGATCCCATAATAGTTTCCCTTTTTGTGTCAAGCGGTAATCCCTAAAGTATTCACGTTGATCCAACGTTACTCCCATTACATAATTGAATGGGGTTTTTCTCAGGATTATTAAAGTAGTACATAATATCTTTCACATAACCAGCATCGAGGGTTTTAGGAGGTTCCCCATCTCCATGAGTAGCAAGTACACCTAATTTTTTTGGTATTTTGTGTTCCATATCCATAACTAAAGATAGAGAACAACTAAGAACAGAAAATGAAAATTACTTAGTGATAAAGCAAACAAGCACACACGAGGATATTCACCCCAGGCTATTGCTCCCCGGCAACGGCGCGAGAAAAAGGTCTTGATACCCCACAAGTATAGGGGATCGCAACAGTTTTCGATAAGTAAGAGTGTCGAACCCAACGAGGAGCTAAAGGTAGAACAAATATTCCCTCAAGTTCTATCGACCACCGATACAACTCTACGCACACTTGATGTTCGCTTTACCTAGAACAAGTATGAAACTAGAAGTACTTTGTAGGTGTTGTTGGATAGGTTTGCAAGATAATAAAGAGTACGTAAATAAAAAGTAGGGGCTGTTTAGATAAAGAAAAAATAAAGTAAATATAGCGAGTGTAGAAAAGTGGTGGTAGGAGTTGTGAAATTGTCCCTAAGCAATTGACTACCTTACTAGACCGATAGCAAGTATTATGTGGGAGAGGCCACTGCTAGCATGTCATCCCTGACTTGGAATTTTATGCACTTATGATTGGAACTATTAGCAAGCATCTGCAACTACTAATGTTCATTAAGGTAAAACCCAACCATAGCATTAAGATATATTGGTCCCCCTTCAATCCCGTATGCATCAATTTCGATGCTAGGTTGAAGCTTCTGTCACTCTTGCCCTCCAATACATAGTCCTATCAACATATAAACTAACCCTAGGGTGTGATCCACGCGCGCAATCATATGATGGGCACCAAAGGACAGCAACATAACCACAAGAAAATTAAATCTATCATAGCAATTCATCAACCACCGATAGGACAACGAAAATCTACTCAGACATCATAGGATGGCAACACATCATTGGATAATAATATGAAGCATAAAGCACCATGTTCAAGTAGAGGGTACAACGGGTTGCGGGAGAGTGGACCGCTGCAGATAGAGGGGGGAAGGTGATGGAGATGTTGGTGAAGATGGCGGAGGTGTTGGTGAAGATCGCGGTGATGATGTTGATGGCCACGGCGGCATTCCGGCGCCACCGGAGGAGAGGGAGAGAGGGGCCCCCTTCTTCCTCTTCTTCCTTGACCTGCTCGCTAGATGGGAGAAGGGTTTCCCCTCTAGTCCTTAGCCTCCATGGCATGGGAGGGGCGAGAGCCCCTCCGAGATTGGATCTATCTCTCTGTTTCTCTCTGGTTCTGCGTTCTCAGATTCTTCCCTTTCACCGTTTCTTATATTCCCGGAGATCCGTAACTCCGATTGGGCTGAAATTTTGACACGATCTCTATCCGGAAATTAGCTTTCTTTCCGCGAAAGAAGGGCACCAACCGCCTTACGGGGTGGCCACGAGGGTCAAGGGCGCACCTGACACCCTGGGGCGCGCCCCCTACCTCGTGGGCCCCTCGAGCATCGTCTCGCGTGGATTCTTCTTCCCAAAAATCATATATATTCCAAAAAAAATCTTTGTCAGTTTTTATTCCGTTTGGACTCCGTTTGATATGGATATTCTGCGAAACAAAAAACATGCAACAAACAGGAACTGGCACTGGGCACTGGATCAATATGTTAGTCCCAAAAATAGTATAAAAAGTTGCCAAAAGTATATGAAAGTTGAATAATATTGGCATGGAACAATCAAAAATTATAGATACGACGGAGACGTATCACCGGTGCATCCAAACCCCGTGATATGATACGCTCTATCACACATAAGCCTCCTTATATCTTCCTCAAAACAGCCTCCATACCTACCTGTTATGGCATTTCCATAGCCATACCGAGATATATTGCCATACAACTTTCCACCGTTCCATTTATTATCACATGCATCATCATTGTCATATTGCTTTGCATGATCATGTAGTTGACATCGTATTTGTGGCAAAGCCACCGTTCATAATTTTTCATACTTGTCACTCTTGATTCATCGCAATCCCGGTACACTGCCTGAGGCATTCACATAGAGTCATATTTTGTTCTAAGTATCGAGTTGTAATTCTTGAGTTGTAAGAAAATAAAAGTGTGATGATCATCATTAGAGCATTGTCCCATGTGAGGAAAGGATGATGGAGACTATGATTCCCCCACAAGTCGGGATGAGACTTCGGACAAAAAAAGAAAGAGAAAATAGTCCAAAAGAAAAAAAAAGAAAGAAGGCCCAAATAAAAAAAAAGAGAAAAAATGAGAGAAAAAGAGATAAGGTACAATGTTATTATCCTTTTTCCACACTTGTGCTTCAAAGTAGCACCATGATCTTCATGATAGAGAGTCTCTTATTTTGTCACTTTCATTTACTAGTGGGAATTTTTCATTATCGAACTTGGCTTGTATATTCCAATGATGGGCTTCCTAAAATGCCCTAGGTCTTTGTGAGCAAGCGAGTTGGATGCACACCCACTTACTTTCTTTGATGAGCTTTCATATATTTATAGCTCTAGTGCATCTGTTGCATGGAAATCCCTACTCCTTGCATTGACATCAATCGGTGGGCATCTCCATAGCCCATTGATTAGCCGCATCAATGTGAGACTTTCTCCCTTTTTGTCTTCTCACACAACCTCAATCATCATATTCTATTCCACCCATAGTGCTATGTCCACGGCTCACGATCATATATTGCGTAAAAGTTGAAAGAGTTTGAAAAGGCTAAGTATGAAGCATGATGAGAGCATTTTGTGTGACAAAAATGAAGCATGGCCAAACTATATGACTTTGTAGGGATAAGTTTTATTTGGCTATGGTATTTTGATAAGACATAATTGCTTGATTAGCATACTTGGAGTATTACTATTTTTATGTCAATAATAAACTTTTATCTTAAATCTTTCAGATCTGAACATTCATGCCATAATAGAGAAAAATACAATGAAGAATATTCTAGAAAGCATTCCACATAAAAAATTCTGTTTTTATCATTTACCTACTCGAGGACGAGCAGGAATTAAACTTGGGGATGCTTGATACATCTCCAACGTATCTATAATTTTTGATTGTTCCATGCTATTATATTATCTGTTTTGGATGTTAATGGGCTTTATTTTACACTTTTATATTATTTTTGGGACTAACCTATTAACCCAAGGCCCAGTGCAAATTGCTGTTTTTTTTGCCTATTTCAGTGTTTCGTAGAAAAGGAATATCAAACAGAGTCCAAACGGAATGAAACCTTCGGGAGCGTGATTTTTGGAACAAACGTGATCCAGATGACTTGAAGTGGACATCAAGCAACCAACGAGGTGGCCATGAGGCAGGGGGCGCGCCTACCCCCCTGGGCGCGCCCTCCCCCCTTGTGGGCCCCTCGTGGCTCTACCGACCTACTTCTTCCTCCTATATATACCTACGTACCCCGAAAACATCCAGGAGCACCATGAAACCCTATTTCCACCGCCGCAACCTTCTGTACCCAAGAGATCCCATCTTGGGGCCATTTCCGGAGCTCCACCGGAGGAGGCATTGATCACGAAGGGCCTCTACGTCAACTCCATGGCCCCTCCGATGATGTGTGAGTAGTTTACCTCAGACCTTCGGGTCCATATTTATTAGCTAGATGGCTTCTTCTCTCTCTATGGATCTCAATACAAAGTTCTCCTCGATTCTCTCAGAGATCTATTCGATGTAATCTTCTTTTGCTGTGTGTTTGTCAAGATCCGATGAATTGTGGGTTTATGATCAAGACTATCTATGAACAATATTTGAATCTTCTCTGAATTCTTTTATGTATGATTGGTTATCTTTGCAAGTCTCTTCGAATTATCAGTTTGGTTTGGCCTACTAGATTGATCTTTCTTGCAATGGGAGAAGTGCTTAGCTTTGGGTTCAATCTTGCGGTGCTTGATCCCAGTGACAGAAAGGGAAACGACATGTATTGTATTCTTGCCATCGAGGATAAAAATATGGAGTTTATATCATATTGCATGAGTTTATCCCTCTACATCATGTCATCTTGCTTAAGGAGTTACTCTGTTCTTATGAACTTAATACTCTAGATGCATGCTGGATAGCGGTCGATGTGTGGAGTAATAGTAGTAGATGCAGGTAGGAGTCGGTCTACTTGTCACGGACACGATACCTATATACATGATCAGACCTAGATATTCTCATAATTATTCGCTTTTCTATCAATTGCTCGACAGTAATTTGTTCACCCACCATAATACTTATGCTATCTTGAGAGAAGCCACTAGTGAAACATATGCCCCCCGAGTCTATTTTCCATCATACATGTTTCCAATCTATTTTATTTTGCAATCCTTACTTTCAATCTATATCATAAAAATACCAAAAATATTTATCTTATTATTATTATCTCTATCAGATATCACTCTTGCAAGTGGCCGTGAAGGGATTGACAACCCCTTTATCGCGTTGGTTGCGAGGTTCTTATTTGTTTGTGTAGGTATGAGGTGACTCGCGCGTGGTCTCCTACTGGATTGATACCTTGGTTCTCAAAAACTGAGAGAAATACTTACGCTACTTTGCTGCCTCACCCTTTCCTCTTCAAGGGAAAACTAGCGCATGCTCAAGAGGTAGAACTTGTTGATGTAGCTAATGAACAAGATGAACGGGAAGATGGGCCGGTTGGCCCTGGTAAACGGGCCACGCACGAAGATTCGGAGGACGATAATTATCTTACGGTCTCCGAGGATGAGGTGAGCCTTGGCACCGAGGATTTCATCGTGCCTGAGGAACCTGTTGAGCAGGAGCGCTTCGAGCGCCAGCTAATAGCCACTGCAAGGAGCCTGAAAAAGAAGCAGCAGCAACTTCAAGTTGACCAAGATCTTCTCAATGATAAATGGACCGTTGTCCTAGCACCCGAAGAATACGGCCTCAAGCGCCCAACCAAAAGCTACCCAAAGCGCAAATTGCTACCTCAGTTTGATGAGGAGGCGCCGGAATACATACCACCATCGTACAATGCGGCTGTCCGACCACCACGTGGTCGGGACAAAACGGCAACTCATGCCAAACACCAGCCTGCCCCGCCTCATCGCATAGGTAGAGGTAAATTAACCCACGACCATACATATGACCTCCGGCAAAACCTGAACAATGAAGCAGGACATACCAGATCAATCTACAGATCGTGAGGACGTGCCTCGACACACGATGACGACCACCTATTCGGACGTGACAAACCTAGTCATGCGTGGGCTGAAAACCGTAGACGGACTCCATCAGAGCTTCGTCACGATACATCCCGATATAGAGGCGCCGCACACCCTCATTGCTTCACTGATGAGGTCATGGATCATGAATTCCCAAAAGGGTTCAAACCCGTGAATATAGAATCATATGATGGAACCACGGACCCCACGGTGTGGATTGAAGACTTCATTCTCCACATTCACATGGCCCACGACAATGACCTCCACGCCATCAAATACCTCCCTTTAAAACTCAATGGGCCAGCTCGGCATTAGCTAAACAGTCTGCCTGAAAATTCTGTTGGCAGCTGGGAGGACTTGGAAGAGTCCTTCCTTGATAACTTCCAAGCTACATATGTTCGACCTCTGGACGCTGATGACTTAAGACATACAATTCAACAGCCCGGAGAGTCCGTCAAGAAATTCTGGACTAGGTTCTTCACTAAAAAGAACCAAATCATCGACTGTCCGGATTCCGAAGCCCTATCAGCTTTCAAACATAGCATCCGCGACAAATGGCCTGCTCGCCACCTCGGCCAAGAAAAGCCAAAATCCTTGGCGGCCCTCACGGAACTCATGACCCGCTTTTGTGCGGGCGAGGACAGTTGGTTGGCCTGTAGCAAAAACAACGCAAGCAACGCCGACACCCTTGAGGTTAAGAAAAAAAAGACAAGTCTCGACGCAACAGATACAAGCGTCGAAACAATAGCGACAACATCGAGGATACGGCGGTCAATGCCGGATTCAGTGGCTCTAAGTCCGGTTAGCGGAAGAAGCCGTTCCAAAAGAACAATTCAGGCCCATCCAGCTGGGACCACATACTTGATCGTCCGTGCCAGATTCATGGCACCCCGGAAAACCACCCAATCATACAAATAGAGATTGCTGGGTTTTTAAACAAGCCGACAAATTAAACGCCGAGAACAGGGAAAAGGGATCGCAAAGCGAGGACGATGACGCAGAGCCCCGGCAACCGAACACAGGGGGACAGAAGAGGTTTCCCCCTCAGGTCAAAACGGTGAACATGATATACGGTAACCACATCCCCAAGAGGGAGCGCAAGCGTGCGCTCAGGGACGTCTGCGCGATAGAGCCAGTCGCCCAAAATTTAATCCATGGTCGTCATGCCTGATCACTTTTGATCGCCAGGATCATCCGACCAGTATCCGTCACGATGGCTCAGCCGCACTGGTCCTAGACCCAATAATTGATGGGTTCCACCTGACTCGCGTCCTTATGGACGGAGGTAGCAGCCTCAATCTGCTCTATTAGGATACAACACGAAAAATGGGCATTAACCCATCACGGATCAAGCCCATCAAGACTACCTTCAAAGGAGTCATACCAGGTGTAGATGCCTGCTGTATGGGCTCAATCACACTAGAGGTTGTCTTCAGATCTCCGGACAACTTCCAAAGCGAGGAGTTAATCTTCGATGTCGTCCCCTTCCGCAGCGGCTATCATGCACTGCTCGGACGAACTGCATTTGCTCGATTCAACACAGTACCACACTATGCTTATCTCAAGCTCAAGATGCCCGATCGATGCGGCGTCATAACAGTCAATGGAAATACGGAACGCTCCCTCTGTATAGAATAGCACACAGCTGCCTTAGCAGCAGAAGTACAGAGCAGCCTTCTCAAGCAGAACCTTAATTTGGCTGCTGAGCCCATGGACACCGTTAAGAGGGTCCGAACTACTCTCCAGCAGGAGAGCTTGGTCGTCAGGAGCTTGACTAGCAATCCGGCCTCCATCTCAGTCCCAATCAAGTGGTGGCATTCGTGCGGCGCATACATAACTACGCACTCAAAATCCCATGGGCATCGACGGAGGCATAGCTAGCTTGTGATCCATAGTACAGCTCAACCGACACCGGCTACACACATACTTTCACTTTTACTTGTTTCCTTTTTAGGTCTCAATCCCACATGCCCCATCTGGTGGTCTGATCATCGATCCTCTTGAAGGATAAACACACCAAGACAGCGAGAAACGCAGACATATGGGGGACTTTTTAGGTGATTCCGTTAACGATAACTCTACCTGTTTTTTAGGACCCACATGCAGCTCTCCCTTGGTTTTGGCATGTCAGATAGCATGTTGCTTATCGCACTACCTGTATCAATGCGCCTTGACATACTAATTAAATTACAACGAGAACAGTTTGCGGCTGGAGCTTTAGGACCCCAGCTTTTTACCTTTGCACCTTTTCTGTTTTCTTGTTTTTTTCTCTCTGCCCCCCTGTGGATAACCCTATCAGGTAGCACCCGTACACTTTGGTACATTTGATGTTTGCCAGGGGCTTCATAGCACCCCACACTATGGCAACAAAAGTCCGAACACTTTTTATAAGTATAGTTCGGCACCCTGAATTTAGCATTATATGCATTGGCTCCGAATCATGTCTTTGGTCAATAGTTGGGTTGCTCGGCTCCTATGCTTGCTACCTTACATTCCGCTATATCAACTAAGGTAGTAAAGGGAGAACTACTGCTGTCGGAGTGAATAGCCATGGGTAGCCTAGCCGGCTTCCCCTGGCACTTCTGAAAAAGTTACGAGCCAGCCCGGCTCTCAAGAATCCAAGACATGGGGCCGCCTTCCCCTAGCCGGCTGCGATGAAGGCCGGCTTTTGGAAGGCGGTCCGACTTTAACCCTCATGAGAGGGCCGACTCTAAGAAGCCGGCTGTGAGAAAGCCAACTCCTTCGAGCTGGCCCCCCGTAAAGCAGTCAAGACCGTACCCACAAAGTTTGCACCCACCTAACGGCGGTGCGACGGGGCGTGGCTACAGAAGAGCCTGCCACCCTCGAATCCCGGGGCACGCCTGGCACAGTGCGTCGTACGGGGTAGGCATGACCCGTCCGGCGCGGCACTGTTGCCATGTTGACCCTGGCCTCACCCACGACGGGCCGCCAGCGCGGCCCACAGGCGGTGGGCCCCTTTACGCAGAGAGACGGCCGAAGGCGGCCACGCTTCCAACAAGCCGGCCCAAGACAGAGCCGGCTCCCCGCAGCCGGCTTGCCGCTTCCCTCGAAGAAGATGCCCCATTAAGGAGACAAGACGCGGTGAGGCTACAGCGATCGTCCGACAGACGACGGTACTGTAGCCACGCTTACCACGACGAAGCTCACGTCACCAAGATGAAGCCACAGTGACCCGCCGTTGACTTGGCCCCGGACAGTGGGGCCTGCCAGTCGACCAAGGAGTTGGCAGCCGGCGGGACCCACCAGTCGGCGGGCCCCTGCAGCCGGCGCAGAAGCCGGTGAGCGCAGTCACAGACGGCTGGGCCCCGCGCCCAGCCGGATTACCATTGTACCCTCGGGGGGTAGGCCTATATAAACCCTCCGGAGCACCCATGCAAAGGGTTCGACCCCCTGCTAGCTCTAGACACCACATAAGGAGAAGAAGCAGGCTAGCCGTGCCCTTTCTTCCTCCTCCCCCCAAACAGCTCAAGGAGCGTCATGTAGCTACTCGATTCATCTAGTGAGCATGCGGAGACCCCGCAGAGGAGCAGTAGGGGTGTTATCTCCTCGGAGAGCCCCGAAGCTGGGTAAGATCCGCCGGCGTGCATGTCTTCGCCTCATCCCGCTTCCAGGCACCAGCGATGTCTTACTGGTTCCCACAAAGATAAGCCACCCGTTGGCATATGTCGCACCCACCACCCGACATTTGGCGCCCACCGTGGGGCCAGGCGCACCGTCGTCCGGAGACCTGTTCTTGACGGGAACCCTCTTCCTCCCCAGCGAGCGTAGCCAGCCCGGCATGCCCGATGGCGCTTGCCACGACGCGCTGCAAGGCGTCACCAGCATCTACGCGGCAAGCAGCCTCGCCGATCTCCCCAACGAGACCTTCACCTCCGACGAGCTCGCCTCCGACGAGGGCACTGACCGCCTCGCCAACCTTCTCGGCCAGCTCCATGTCTCCAGCGAGCCCGCTGCGAACCTGGAGTCGGTTGGCTCAACCGACCCGATGCCTGTCGACTCCGACACGGCCTCCTACGATGCCTTCCCCACCAATGTTGCGATCTACAACGACCCGCTTCCTCGAGCCGACGGCCACGATGCTGTCACCGCCGAAGTGATGGTTGTCGGCCACGGCGGCCTGGCCGACGAGAGCGCCCGCGACGCCCCGCGCGCGGCGGCCCACGACTTGTCCGCTCCTCTCCCGGCCGACGCCGACGACGAAGCACTGGAAGCACGCCGCCTCGCAGAGGGCCGGAGGCTGGCCTCCGTAAGACGCCTCACTGAGGCCTACCGGCGCGAGGCTGACCGCGCCGCCTTCGGCACGCCGGCCCCGGGCGGGCCAAGCCGGGCCGGCCTTGTCAAGCAACGCGGCGCCATCATCGCCGACACGCTGGGAGTCGATCGCCCGGTCTATGCCACTCCGCTCGAGAACTTGCGTGCCGCCCAGGCGGCCATAGACGAGCTGGACGGCCTGGAAGCCGAAGACCTTCCCCACATGACCCGGCGCATCCAGCAATTGATTGACGCCGCCGCGCAGCGGCACGAAGCTGACGCTCGTGCGGAAAGCCTTCCCCCGCGCCGAGAGCACGACGCGATGTCCCGGACGCCGACTACGAGCAATACCCGCGCGCGACGCGAGAAGGAGCCGGCTACCAGCCGCAGCCGGACCCGGATCTCTATCGAGCGGGACGTGGACAGTCATCCCCGAGCCATGGAGTGGCGGGGCGACCCGCCTCCGCCTCCGCCCCATGGAGAGAGATATCCCGCCTCACCGCCAGTGGCGCACCCGACTCTCAGCGGCCGGCTGGGCCGCCGCGAAGGAATCGACGAGAACGACGCCCGCCATCGGATCGACCGCCTCGCGCGATCCCTGGCGTTGGAAGAAGAAGACAATGTTGGCCCGCCTTGTTTCGGCCCCCGCATCCACGACGAGCCCTTTCCCAAAGGGTTCTCGCTCCCGAGAGACACGCCCAAGTACAATGGCTCCGTGAAGCCAGAAGATTGGTTGATCGACTACTCCACCGCAGTTAGCATAGCCAACGGCAATCGGCGCGTCGCCGTGAAATACGTGCCCCTCATGCTGCAGGGCACGGCGCGGACCTGGCTCAACAGCCTCAAGCCGCGTAGCATCAACAGCTGGCTAGACTTCACAGAAGCCTTCATCCGCAACTTCACCAGCACCTACAAGCGGGCTCCCAAGCCCAGACAGCTCTCCTTGTGCGTACAAGGCCCCGCCGAGTCCACTCGCGATTACCTCACGCGTTGGGCCGAGCTCCGCAACTCTTGTGAAGGGGTGCACGAGGTGCAAGCCATAGAGTACTTCACAGCCGGATGCCGAGAAGGCACCGTCCTCAAGCACAAGCTCCTCTGCGATGAGCCGGCTACCCTCGACGAACTTCTGGACATAGCGGACAAGTACGCCACCGCCGACTCCTCGATGAAGACCGAGCTTCGGGTAGACGCGTCCGGAAAGGTGCTCAACCCGGCGCCCAAGACGCCGGCTGGAGAACCCGGCCGACACCCCAACTCGAACGACAACAAGCGCAAGGGCCCTGCGCCGCCTCCCGCTAGCCGGCAGGTGGCCACGGTCGAAGATGCGCCGCCTGAAGAACGACCGGCGCCCAAGAAGCCCAAGGGCGGCAGGCCGGCTTGGCAGCCCGCCTTCTCTTACGAGCAAACCCTCGACGCCCCTTGCAAGTTCCACAGCGGCGCGAAGCCGTCCAACCACACGACCCGAAAGTGCAACTGGCTCACCCGAATCTCTAAGGGTGAGGGGCTCTTGCCACCTCCGCCTGCCGGCCCGCCGCCTCCGCCTCCGCCGCCTCCGGCCGCTCGGCCGCAGTCGGGGCCGTGCATGACGAGTTCCCTGATGAGCAAGCAACCTACATCGTCTTCACCAGCCAGCCCGAAGACCGGCGTAGCAAACGCCGAGAGCACCAGGAAGTCAGCGTGGTCACTGCCAACCCCGCTGGACACATGCATTGGTCAGAAAAGCCCATCAGCTGGAGCCGGGCCGACCATCCGGAGGTGATGCCGTCTCCCGGCTCTTATGCTCTGGTCCTGGAAGCCACCCTTGCAACGGACAGACGCGCCGCCCGCTTCTCCCGTGTGTTGGTAGACGGCGGGAGCAGCATCAACATCCTGTATCGTGACACCCTGGAGAAGCTGAACATCAAGACAAAACAGCTCACGCCCACTCGGACAGTGTTCCACGGCATCGTACCCGGCCTGTCCTGCGCCCCCATTGGCAAGATCAAGATTGATGTACTCTTTGGGGACAAGGAGCATTTCCGCCGGGAAGCGATCTGGTTTGAAGTGGTGGACCTGGAGAGCCCTTATCATGCGTTACTGGGCCGACCTGCCTTGGCCAAATTCATGGCGGTTCCCCACTATGCATACATCAAGATGAAGATACCAAGCACCAAAGGCGTCATCATCGTAGCCGGTGACTACAAGAAGTCCTCCGAGTGCGCAGCGGCCAGCAGCCGGCTGGCCGAGTCCCTTGTGATCGCCGAAGAGAAGAAGATGCTGGACCGAGTCGTGGCCATAGCCGGCAAGTAGTCGGCCGTGTCCCCCGACCCCAAGGAGCATGATACTCAAGGGTCTTTTCAGCCGGCCAAGGAGACGAAGAAGATACCTCTTGACCCCGAGCGTCCAGAGAGGTTTGCCGTCATCAGGGCAAACCTGAACAGCAAATAGGAAGGCGAGCTCGCCGATTTCCTCCGTGAGAATCGGGACATCTTTGCGTGGTCCCCCAAGGACATGCCGGGTGTTCCGAGGAAATTCGCCGAGCACAAACTACATGTTCGAGAAGACGCAAAGCCAGTCAGACAACCCCTTCGCCGACTGTCGGAGGAGAAATGCAGGATTGTAGGGGAGGAGATAGCCCGGCTCTTGGCAGCCGGCTTTATCATGGAAGTTTTCTTTCCAGAGTGGCTCGCCAACCCGGTCCTTGTGCTAAAGAAGAATAACAAGTGGCGCATGTGTATGGACTACACAAGTCTCAACAAGGCTTGCCCCAAAGATCCTTTTGCCCTGCCAAGGATAGACCAAGTGATAGACTCCACAGCCGGATGCGAGCTGTTGAGTTTTTTGGATGCTTACTCCGGATATCACCAGATAAAGCTAGACCCGGACGACCGCCTGAAGACCGCCTTCATCATGCCGTTCGGAGCCTTCTGCTACCTGACTATGACATTCGTCTTGAGAAATGCCGGTGCCACCTTTCAGCGTTGCATGCAGAAGTGCCTCCTCAAGCAGCTCGGCAGGAATGCCCATGTTTACGTGGACGACATCGTGGTGAAGACGGAGAAGCGTGGCACCTTGCTGGAAGACCTCAAGGAAACATTTGAGAACCTGCGCCGGTTCCAAATCAAGCTCAACCCCGAGAAATGCGTGTTCGGGGTGCCAGCCGGCCAGCTCCTAGGCTTCCTGGTCTCCGAACATGGCATCGAATGCAACCCGGCGAAGATCAAGGCCATCGAGAGAATGGCGATCCCTACCAAGCTTCGAGACATTCAGAAGTTCACCGGGTGCCTGGCCTCCTTGAACCGCTTCATGAGCCGGCTCGGAGAGAAAGCTCTCCCCCTCTACCGCCTCATGAAGAAGAGCACTCACTTCGAGTGGAACGACCAGGCCGACCAAGCTTTTCACGAGCTGAAGAAGATGCTGGCCACGCCGCCTGTCCTCGCGGCGCCGACCGAGAAAGAGCCCATGCTCCTTTACATCGCTGCAACCAGCCGGGTGGTCAGCACCGTCATCATAGTCCAGCGCCCGGAAGAAGGCCGAGCCCAGCCGGTCCAGAGGCCGGTGTACTATTTGAGCGAGGTGCTGTCCGCCTCGAAGCAGAACTACCCACACTACCAAAAGATGTGTTACGGCGTGTACTTCACCGCCAAGAAGCTGAAGCCCTACTTTCAAGAGCATCCCGTCACGGTCGTATGCACTGCCCCGCTAGCCGAGATCATAGGCAGCCGGGATGCATCCGGCCGGGTGGCGAAATGGGCCATCGAGCTGGCCCCATACACGATCTTCCACCAGCCCCGCACTGCCATCAAGTCCCAAGCCCTGGCCGACTTCCTCGTCGACTGGGCCGAGACCCAGTACCTGCCGCCGGCTCCCGACTCCACCCATTGGCGCATGCACTTCGACGGGTCCAAGATGCGCACCGGCTTGGGAGCCGGCATCGTCCTTACCTCTCCCAAAGGCGACAAGCTCAGATACACGCTACAGATCCACTTTGCCGCCTCCAACAATGTGGCCGAGTACGAGGCGCTCATACACGGGCTCCGGCTTGCCAAAGAGCTTGGCATTCGCCGGATCCTATGTTATGGCGACTCGGACCTGGTAGTCCAGTAGTCATCCGGCAACTGGGATGCCAAGGACGCGAATATGGCGAGCTACCGTTTCCTGGTCCAACAACTCAGCGGATACTTTGAAGGATGCGAGTTCCTCCACGTACCTCGAGCCGACAACGAGCCAGCCGATACCCTGGCTCAAATAGGCTCCACTCGGCAAGCAATTCCAACCGGCGTCGCTCTACAACGCCTCCTCAAGCCGTCCATCAAGCCGTCTCCGGAATCCGATTCCATCTTCGTGCCGCCTGACCCCGATGCGGCCAGGCCCGGCTCGAAGAATCAAGTCGCCGACCCCAAGACCCCCGTCGCCAACTCGGCGACTTCGGCAGCTGGCCCGGGGACTGCGGTAGCCGGCCCGGCGACTTCGGCAGCTGGCCCGGGGACTGCGGTAGCCGGCTCGGGGACTGCGGCAGCTGGCCCGGGGACTGCATCAGCACTACAGCCGGCGGCTGACTCTAGCACCTCACCGCCCAGCCCGCCCACCCTGGTGGCAGTAGCCACTTTGGCAGTAGAAGAACTCGCGGCTCCGTCATGGGCTCAGTCCATCCTCAACTTCCTAGTAAACCAAGACCTGCCGGCTGACGAAACAGAAGCAAGACAAGTCCAGCGTCGAGCCGGAGCGTACACAATCGTCAACAGAGAACTACTCAAGCGCAGCGTCACCGGAGTCTTCCAGCGATGCGTCGAGCAAGAAAAGGGCATTGCAATCCTCACAGACATTCACCAAGGATAATGCGGCCACCATGCGGCCTCAAGATCACTTGTCGCCAAAGTCTTCCGCCATGGCTTCTTCTGGCCGACTGCTTTGGACGACGCCAAAGAATTAGTCAAGCATTGCAAGGGCTGCCAGCTCTTCAGCTCCAAGCAACACATGCCGGCTTCGGCACTCAAGACCATTCCCCTCACTTGGCCCTTTGCCGTTTGGGGACTGGACATGGTGGGCCCATTCAAGACGGCGCGTGGTGGCATGACGCATTTGCTCGTCGCCGTGGACAAATTCACCAAGTGGGTTGAGGCGAAGCCGATCAAGAAGCTGAATGGGCCGGCTGCCGTGACATTCATCGCGGACATAACAACTCGGTACGGCGTGCCGCACAGCATCATCACCGACAATGGCACGAATTTTGCCAAAGGAGCCTTGGCACGTTTCTGCGCAGCCCAAGGCATCCGGCTGGACTTAGCATCCGTCGCCCACCCGCAGTCAAACGGCCAGGTCAAGCGAGCCAATGGCCTCATCCTCTCCGGCATCAAGCCCCGACTGGTTGTACCTTTGGAGCGCTCAGCCGGCTGTTGGCTCGATGAGCTGCCGGCTGTCCTCTGGAGTCTGCGCACTACACCAAACAAGTCAACCGGCTTCACCCCTTTCTTCCTTGTGTATGGTGCCGAGGCGGTCATCCCAACTGACATTGAATTCGACTCGCCTCGAGTAACCATGTACACGGAAGCGGAGGCCAAGGAAGCACGAGAAGACGGTGTCGACCTGCTGGAAGAAAGCCGGCTGTTAGCTCTCAGCCGGTCTGCAATTTACCAGCAGGGTTTGCGCTGCTACCACAGCCGGAAGGTCAGGCCAAGATCTTTCCAAGAGGGTGACCTTGTGCTCCGGCTGATTCAGCGAACAGCCGGCCAGCACAAGCTCTCAGCCCCTTGGGAAGGCCCTTTCGTCATCAGCAGAGCTCTAGGCAACGACTCCTACTACCTGATCGACGCACAGAAGCCGAAGGCACGCAAGAGAGACGACTCCGGCAAGGAGTCGGAACGGCCATGGAACGCCAACCTCCTTCGAAGATTTTACAGTTGAAAGGCAGTATGTATCACGCTAACTTTTGTATTAAGTACTAGACAATAGGCTCCCCGAGGAGGGCTCGGGGACTGCCATCCCTTATTTATGAATGTAAAGTATCATGCTTATGGCCTTGTCGTATCATTTACTTATTCCATCCGGCACCGAGTTCGACTAGTCGGCTCGGGGACTGGCCGACCGAAGTTATATTAGAAGTCCTACCCGCAGTCAGACAAGTAGTGTGCCGGCTCTCAAGCCTTCTCTTGCCAAAGTCACAGTTCGAAGAATCGGCTGTCCGGCTGGCAAGAGTTAAAGGTAGGAACGACCGCCCACACGAAAAACGGCTAGGGACTAACGGACTAATATAACAAAAGCCGGTTTTTCCCACACCGCCGACTGGCTACTAGAGTAGCCTGCCGGCCGGTTTCCATTCGCTCTACTTTAAATCCAAGAAAGCTCAAGTACTTGCCTCCCCAAAGAGGGAAGGCGGCAAAGGAAAAAGCCTAAGGATAAACAAGCATACGCGAATGGAAACCAAACATGCACATGATAACATTTACATAAAAAGACCTCCAAGAGGCCAGCATTCAACATAGTTTGGATACACCCCCAGTGGGTGGAACTGCGAAACTTAACAAAAGATTGTTCAAAGACAACAAAGCAGGAAAGATAAAGACGGCAGGTTAAGCTGGTGGAGCGGCCGACTGGTTGGCGGAGACGGTCGTGCCGGCTGAAGGAGCGGCCGGCTGACGAACTTCGGCTTGGTCGCCGCCTCCCGCAGAGGGCGCACTTCCACGCGCCTCGTTGCTGGAGGCACGGTCGGCCTGAGGTCGGCTGGTTGTTCCACCAGCCGGCTCGACGTCTCCGCCGCCGTCGTCTTCGTCTTCTTCGCCCTCGTCACTGGAGGCGATCTCCTCCGCCGAGTCCTCGCCCACCGCCGGGTTCAGCCCGAACCACTCCTCCGGCTGTGCGACACCGTCATCATCGATTTCGGGTGCGAAAACGCTGATGTCGGTACACTCGGCGATCGTTGAAGCCCGCTGGGCGATAGCTGGCCTCACCGCCTCCAGCTCCGCGTCGGCTTCCATCCGCCAAGTGCGCAGCTGGTCCAGGCTCAGCCCTGGGTACCAAGCCCGAACGAATTCCAACGCCCGCCCAGCTCCGAGGTGGGCCGCTGACGCTTTCCAAGCCTCGAAGCGACCAACTGCGACTTCCAGCCAGTCGACAGTTCGGCTCGGAGTGCGGGGGATCGTCTCGCTGGGCCAGAGGGCGGCCAGCACTTGCGCCCCGGCACGTTGGAGCCGGCGAAGCATCCGATGAGCCAGCTGCAACCGTGCCTGGACAGCCAGAAGCTGCTCCTCAAGGGTCCGGTTTGCATCCGGCGCGATGTCGGCCTCCGCTTGCCGGCGCGCCTCGCGATGGGCCTCAATGCTTTGGGCGGCGAATGCGGAGTAGCCTGGGAAGTAATCTGCAAGAAACGACAAGCAAGAGCTCAAGATAAGTCAAAAAACCCAAGCGGCAAGTGGCAGGAAAGGGCCGAGGAAGGCAGCTTACCGTCGATCAAGTCTTCAATCCGGCCGAAGCCTTCGTCCAAGCCTCGCTGGGTCTCAGACCAGGTCGCCGCCGCCATCTCATACTCCGCCATCAAGGCGTCTTCGCTTTCCCGCGCCGCCTGAAGGGCCGCTTTGTGGCTTTCCTCTTGATCAGCCAGCTTCTTGGCCAGGCGATCCCGCTCCTGGGCCAAGGCAGTGCACTCAGCCTCTTTGGCGCAAAGGGCGGCCTTCGCTTCGCCAAGCTCCTTCCTCAAGTCGGCGTTGGGTGAAGAAAAAAAAAGAAAGATCAATAAGAAAAGAGTCGTCAAGAAAGATTCGACCCGACTGCGCAGCAGTCGGCCTGTATCTCGGGGACTACACCCAGTGGGTGCGCTGACGCGCCCCCACAGGAGACAAACAAAACTAAGTACTTACTTCGGCTGTTGGCCAGGTCGTCGGTCCGCCGGCTCAACTCTCGGGCCTAGGAGTCGAAGGCGGCAGCACGAAGGTTGTGGTATTCCTGAAAGTTTAGAAAGAAAGCAAAGTAAGGTGGCCGTCGAGAAAGATCCGACTCGACTGCGCAGCAGTCGGCCCGAATCTCGGGGACTACACCCAGTGGGTGCACTGACGTGCCCCCACGGAAGAAATCAAGAAAGCAAAGCAGCCAAGAGCGAAGGACTCACCCGGACGTTGCAGCAGGGCGGCTTGAGCTCGTAGCCGGCTCCGGACCCCTTGAGCCGCCGCATCCAGCTCGCCGGTCCCCCCGCTGGGAGTCCACTCGGACACGGCGGTGCTGGCCACCTCCAGAACTCCAGCCGGCTGGCCTGCGCCCGCGGCTCGGCGCAACTCCGACGGAGCAGCGCCTCCTCCAGCACGCCGGCCCGGCACCAGCTGCACCTTGAGGCCGGCCCCGCTCTCCGGCTCACCTCCGGCCGGC
This sequence comes from Triticum urartu, assembly GCF_056163025.1. Lineage (NCBI taxonomy): Eukaryota > Viridiplantae > Streptophyta > Magnoliopsida > Poales > Poaceae > Triticum > Triticum urartu. The sequence goes on from NC_141879.1 coordinate 646,342,095, forward strand.
TCCTCTGGCGCCGCTGATGATTGACCGCCTTGGCCCGCTCCGGTTGGCGCCGCAGGCGGCGCTCTCCCGGCCAAGGCCACGGGGTCCTCCTCCCTCTCCAACAGCGGCGGGTCTCGGATGATCTCCTCCGCCAAGGGCAATGGGGTGTCGGGGGCCACGGCTCGGAGGGGAACGGCGAGCAGCGGAGGCTGGCTGCGCAAGCTTCCCGCCTCCGTCTCTGCGGGAGCCGCCTCCCTTTGGGCCTTGGCTACCGCTTCGGCCTCCCCCTTTGCCGCCTGGGCGGCCGCTTTCTCCGCCACCTCGCGCTCCTCCCGTGCTACGCGGGCGTTCCGCTCTGTGGCCTCCCTAAGATCGGCGCGGGGGTCCACGCAACGGGAGCTCGAGGACCCTCCAGCCGGCCCCACGACGGAGCCGCTCGGGCCCTGCTCAAGGGAAAGCGGCGCCCTGCCCAGCAAGCGAGGAAAAGTTAAGAAGAAATTCGAAGAAAAGAGAACAACGACGAATGCGGCAAAGCAATTGAAGACTTACGCCGAGACCGCCTGGGGCTGTTTCACAGCCTTGCGGAAGCGTGCCGCCTTCGTGGCCGCGTCATCCCGCTTTGTTGCCGCGGCGGAAGGCTTGGACTTCTTCGGCCGACTGCCGAAGAGGCCCAGAGCGGCCCGGCGCTTCTGCGCGCCGCCGGCAGCCGGCATGACGGACGAGCCCGCCCCTGTCGGTCGGCCGCCGGCTGGCGACGCGGAGCGACTTCGGCTTCAAAATCGTCCGGCCAGTCCTCGAAGCTCGCGGTGAACCTTGAGCCTCCGGGCTCGGCACTGTCCCCCACGACGGTGTCTTCCATGGCAGCCGCCCCCAAGTCCGGGTCATCAACATCATCCACCGTGCGGTCGGGGGCGTACTGGCGTTCGATCCCTGCTACCCCAGCCGGCGGCGCCAGAAGAGGGTTCTGCTCAGAGAACCGACTGATCAGAAGCCGGCCGACACGAAGCCGGCTGACGACGAAAAGAAGATAAAGAGAGAAACTTACCACGGGTGGAGGATTTGCACGAGAATACGGCGCCTTGCCGTATTGCCAGTCCCCGCTGAGCTTGCAGTTGGCAATGTAGTTGACCATGAGCGCCACCTCCGCATGGGGCATCTCCCATGTGCTCAGCCGGCTTGGGTCGAAGCGGCCGCTCATCTGACACATCATATGGGGCCGGCTCTGGAGAGGAAGGATCCGGCGCTCCACGAAGGCGGCCACCAAGTCGGCCCCGCGCAAGCCTTCCGACTGAATCAGCACCCGAAGCCGGGAGATGGCAGCGTTCCCGGCCGGAGACAACGACCGGGACCGGAAGCTCCACGAGGGCTGCCTCCCAGCCGGCGGGCCGGCTACATAAGCCGGCAGGTTGATGTAGTCTTCTTGCTCGGCGACGTTCTTCACATAGAAATAAGATCTCTGCCAGACCTTTACCGACTGGATCAGGGGGATGGGCGGGAACGGATTGTTCTCGCTCGCCCTCCTCATGGCGATGAAGGCCCCGCAGGGGGCAGGCACGCCGGCGACGACTGTGCCGAGCTTGCTCTGGAAGAACTCTCCCTAGAGCTCTAGCGTGGGGAGCAGCCCCAAGAAGCCTTCGCAGAGGGAGACGAAGGCCGACAGCAGCATCACCGCATTGGGCGTGAGGTGATGCGGCTGGAGGTTGTAGAAGTCGAGGAAAGAACGCAGAAACCCGCTCGCCGGGAGGCCGAAGCCGCGCAGGTAGTGCGAGCGGAAGACAACCCGCTCGCCCTCCTCCGGCGCCGGCGAGATCTCCCTCTCGGGCGCCAGGCGGACCTGTACGCGGTCGGCGCCGGGCAGGCGCCGGGTCTGACGAAGGAACTCCACGTGATCCTCATGGACGTTGGAGCCGTCCCAGGAGCTTGACAATGCCATGGGAGCGAGGTGGCGTGGAGACGCGACGGCGCTGAGACAGGAGGCTGCGGCGGCAGCGAGAGGAAGAAGACGAGAGTTAGGAGGGACGGAGTGGGAGGGAGCGCGCGAACCTCTGTCGCTCCCCCTCCTCCCCCTACTTATAGGCTCACGTGGTGGAGCCGAGGAGGCGTGGTGTGGGGAAGCGTGGGGGTCGATCGTGCCCACTCCCCACGCCCCGCGATTATCGATCCTTAATGGCGAGAGGAAAACTGCCTTGAGAAGGCGAGCGGCCCTGTGGGCCACGGGAGATCCGCGCCCGGACCGAGGCTTGCGAGTGGCGGGCCCGGGCCTGCGGCGGCGCCCCGTCGCGCGCGTGCGCTCGCAGGATCCTGCCGCCACGTGGCTGCGAAAGGGCCCGTGGTCAGCACGCAGGCCCCCTCTCCTCCCGCCTACGCGGGGTTATCTGAAGTCGGCGTACGCCCGCGAGGCCGGCTCCTCAGGATAGGAGGCTGACTAAGCTTCTCGTCCCCACTGCTCACCTCGGAGCTCGATCAGCTTCGGGGACTACTGTCGGTGTGATAGCCATGGGTAGCCAAGCCGGCTTCCCCTGGCACTTCTGAAAAAGTTACGAGCCAGCCCGGCTCTCAAGAATCGAAGACATGGGGCCGCCTTCCCCTAGCCGGCTGCGATCAAGGCCGGCTTTCGGAAGGCAGTCCGACTTTAACCCTCATGAGAGGGCCGACTCCAAGAAGCCGGCTGTGAGAAAGCCGACTCCTTCGAGCTGGCCCCCCGTAAAGCAGTCAAGACCGTACCCACAAAGTTTGCACCCACCTAACGGCGGTGCGACGGGGCGTGGCTACAGAAGAGCCTGCCACCCTCGAATCCCGGGGCATGCCTGGCACAGTGCGCCGTACGGGGTAGGCATGACCCGTCCGGCGCGGCACTGTTGCCATGTTGACCCTGGCCTCACCCACGATGGGCCGCCAGCGCGGCCCACAGGCGGTGGGCCCCTTTACGCAGAGAGACGGCCGAAGGCGGCCACGCTTCCAACAAGCCGTCCCAAGACAGAGCCGGCTCCCCGCAGCCGGCTTGCCGCTTCCCTCGAAGAAGACACCCCATTAAGGAGACAAGACACGGTGAGGCTACAGCGATCGTCCGACAGACGGCGGTACTGTAGCCACGCTTACCACGACGAAGCTCACGTCACCAAGATGAAGCCACAGTGACCCACCATTGACCTGGCCCCGGACAGTGGGGCCTGCCAGTCGACCAAGGAGTTGGCAGACGGCGGGACCCACCAGTTGGCGGGCCCCTGTAGCCGGCGCAGAAGCCGGCGAGCGCAGTCACAGACGGCTGGGCCCCGCGCCCAGCCCGATTACCATTGTACCCCCGGGGGGTAGGCCTATATAGACCCCCCGGAGCACCGATGCAAAGGGTTCAACCCCCTGCTAGCTCTAGACACCACATAAGGAGAAGAAGCAGGCTAGCCGTGCCCTTTCTTCCTCCTCCCCCCAAACAGCTCAAGGAGCGTCGTGTAGCTACTCGATTCATCTAGTGAGCATGCGGAGACCCCACAGAGCAGCAGTAGGGGTGTTATCTCCTCGGAGAGCCCCGAAGCTGGGTAAGATCCGCCGGGGTGCATGTCTTCGCCTCATCCCGCTTCCAGGCACCGGCGATGTCTTACTGGTTCCGACAAAGATAAGCCACCCATTGGCATATGTCGCACCCACCACCCGACAACTGCGATTGTGCCTTGGTTTACCCAAAGGAGTGCCTCAGTAGAGAAAGCCGAAGACTGACTATCATGATGCGGCGAGAGTCGGTCAGCTGTTCGGAGGTTGCAAATCGTTGGAGGTTTCTTCCGCGTTACACGAAGGATCGGTACTTCCTGATCAGACGCTTAAAGCACTCTAGTTCAGATACTAGGGCCTGCGCCCATGTTTTTGTTATAAAACTCCTATGGCTAAGTGAGGGCGTTCAAGCCGCATAGTCTGGTTGGCTGGTTCGTTGCGCTAAGCAACTCCTTCAAGGACCATATAATTGGATCAAGATTTTTTAGATTCCATCCTGAACACCCCCGTACTACCTACATGGGGGCAGAAGCCGACGACTGGCCAACCCTCAGATTTCATACAACACGGCCGCACAGGAGGAAAAAATTAAAACATAACAAGCATTATATTGCATAACATCATTGTTTCATGTTACAGGACGGGATAATATGAATGTTTTCATGGGAATATAACATCCTTCGCACATTGTTCCGCCACAAGGCGGGATCCCTCCAGGACACCATCAAAATATAACTCGGGTCGGCGGTGCTCCTTGCCCTCAGGCGGCCCCTCGCTCATCAGCTTCTTGGCATCCATCTTCGTCCAGTGCATCTTGACACGGGCAAAGGCCATCCGTGCACCTTCAATACAGACCAACCACTTTATGACCCCAAGCCATGGGCAGGCACTAACAAGCCGCTTCACAAGTCCGAACTAGCTGCTGGGTATCGGCGCGGCAGGCCATAGTCGGACTATCAGGTCCTTCTTGGCTAGCTCGGCCGCCTTGTGCAGCTCGACCAGCTGTTTTAGCTGGTCGCTGAAGGGGATCAGATGTTCTGGTCCAAGATATTGAGAACGGAATAGCTTCTCCGTAGAAATCCCTTCTTCGGCTCGATAGAACTCAACAACATCTGATACGCTGTGCGGCAAATCCGTAAACGCCCCTGGAGAGCTCCAAATTCGGGTAAGTAAAAGGAACATTTCCTTCACAGACTTGCTTTGCATAATGAAAGCCTTACCCGCCGCGATCTTCTTGGCCGCCTGGATTTCTTGAAGGGCGCTCTGGGCCTCGGCTCGAGCCTCTTGTGCGCTCTGGCGGGCCTTTGCAAGTTCGAACGCTTGCATCTTAGAATCACGCTCCAAGGACTCGTACTTCTTAATGGCGTCCTAGAGCTCTTGCTATACCTCGCTGACCCGGGCCTCGTGTTTCTCGAATGCGGCACGCTCCTTGGCCGCTTTGTCCTTGGCCTCGGCTAACGCCTTCTTGAGGGCCGCCACCTCGGTCATGGCCCCTAATAAAATTCATGACACTTTAGTCAGCAGGAAACATTCATCCTTCCTAAATATACACGCAGGTCACTGCATACCTTGGCTTTCCTCCAACTACTTCTTCATGATGTCGAGCTCTTCTTCGGCCCGCTCTAGGCTCTTCTTCAGGCCGGAGACCTCCGCAGTATGAGCAGCAGCAGCCAGTAGCGATGCCTGCTTATTCACATAGACATCTTATGTTAGACTCCTTCGAAAATTATTTTGATCCTCTGTTCGGCTTTTTCTTTTCGAACACCGAACAGAGCATCAGGGGCTACTGTTTACATTGTGATATCCTTTCTACAATTACATTACTTACCTCAAAGCCTGTTAAAAGGCTAGCGCAGGTTTCGGTCAGTCCGCTTTTGGCAGACTGAACCTTCTCAATTACCGTGCCCATAAGGACACGGTGCTCATCCACAATGAAAGCGCCTCGCAGCACTTCCAGCAGATTATCCGGTGCCTCGGGTTGGACAAGGGTCACCGGCGGAATATGCATACCCCCTTCTTTCGAAGGAGGTTGCATGCTGGATTCGGGAGCCGCGTCGGTCTTCGGAATAGAGTCCGGCTGAGGGTCGGACTGAACACGGCCCTCCTCACCACCAGTCTCCATGAGGATCGGCTCTTGCTGGTGTCTAGTGACGGAGGCATCGCCTTCTGGCGCCTCCTAAGCCTCTCCCCGGCCTGGGAAAGTTCTTCGGGACAACACCTCCGCGTCGTCCTTGGCCTTGGGGGAGTGAGCGGGCGGTAGTGACACACCGGCCATCTCCTTTGAATCTAGCGAACCTCCTGTTGAGGATCACGGGGAGCTGTCGCGGGCCGGACTGCAATAGCATAATTTAAACATATTAATATTGCAAAGTAGAAAGGCCAGACATTTGTATATGCATAAGGTACTTACAAGGCGGCCCGTGGCTTGGTTCGGGGAGGGTCGCTCTGGACCGCTATTGACATCCCACACGGAGTCATCCGCGAGGGAGACCTCCCCCCTCTTGGGCGCCTTCGCCTCCAAATTTGGGGAGGCCCCCCTTTTCTTCCTTCCCCCCTCAGGGTGGGAGTTTCTTTCTTCCTCCTCCTCGTCCTCGTCTTCGGCGGCCGAAGAGTGAGTCTCGTCTTCGGACGTCATGTCTGAAGCACCTTTTCGGTGAAGGCCACTTCGGGCCCCCTTGGCCGTTTTCTTGGCCTTCTTCTCCGGCACATCATAAGTAACCAGAAACAACATCTTTGTCAGAAGTGGGGTTTCTTGGTCTTCGGGCAGCGGGGCCGGACAGTTAATCCGCCTCACTATGTCAATCCAAGCCTAAAAATATTGATAGGAAGGCTTAGACTGCTTCCTCAAAATATGCCAGTAAAGGCTATACCTTGAAAACATGAAAGAACTTAACGAATTAGCCTGGCGCTTTAAGCTAGCCCGTGATCCTCGGTCGTAGGCGGTGGCGTCTCGCCGGCCCTGAAGAACACTTTCCAGATGTCTTCGTGCATCGTGCCGAAGAGCTCTAACAGCGTTTGGTGCCTGGCCGGATCGAACTCCCACAAATAGCAAGTCCGGCATTGGCACAGAAGGATCCAGCGAATGAGCATGACCTAGATCATGTTGACAAGTTTGATTCTCTTGGTTATCATGTTCTGGACGCACGTCTGGAGCCCAGTTAGCTCATTCGAAGAACCCCAGGTTAGGCCCTTCTCTTGCTAGGAGGTGAGCCGCATCGGAACTCCGGATTGGAGTTCAGGGGCCGCCGCCCAGTTGGTGTCGCGCGACTCAGTGATGTAGAACCACCCCGACTGCCACCCCTTCACCGTCTCCACAAAGGAGCCTTCGGGCCATGTGACATTGGGCATCTTGCCCACCATGGCGCCTCCGCACTCTGCTTGTTGGCCTCTCACCACCTTCGGCTTTACATTGAAGGTCTTCAGCCATAGGCCGAAGTGAGGTGGGATACGGAGAAAGGCCTCGCAAATGACTATAAATGTCGAGATGTTGATGATAAAGTTGGGGGCTAGATGATGGAAGTCCAGCCCGTATTAAAAACATCAGTCCGCGGACAAATGGGTGGAGAGGGAATCCCATCCCGCAGACGAAATGTGTGAGAAATACAACCCTCTCATGGGGCTATGGGGTAGGGACGATTTGTCCCTTTGCCGGGAGATGGTGAACGATCTCCTTGGCCAGGTATCCGGCCTCTCAGAGCTCCTTGATGTCTTTCTTCTTAATAGAGGAGGCCATCCACTTGCCTCCAGCTCCAGATCCGGACATGGTTGGAGTGCTTTCTCTGGTGGGGGAAGCTAGAACTTGGACGCTGGAGCTCAAGAATGGATGGGCAGAGGAAGGAGAAGGCATGGGTGAATGAGGAAGAATCCTTATCCCCTTATAAAGGCCACGAATGTCAAACACCTTCCTACTCGCCTTAAAACTCGCCTCCTCCCATGGGCTGTGTAAACGGCACGATTGGGTTACCCACGCCCGTATTGATGAGGATCCCGCAATAAGGGGACACGATATCTGCTTTGACAAGACGTGCCAATGGAAATCACATCTCGAAACACGGGATGGCAGACAAAACGGTTCGATATAGTGACCGGGCAGACGTGATGTCATGTTGTAAAAAAAGTTGTCAGCAGATTGGACTTGTGGAATATTATATTCTCTCTACGGTTGTGTGTGGTGTGTGTTACAGGTCCGGACATGTTCAATACATTCGAAGACTACCTTGGAGTTTGGAAGGAGGAACCCGCCTTGCAATGCCGAAGACAGATGTACGCGCCGGATACCTTCTCATTGAAGCCAGGTTCAGGGGCCACTGAGGCAGTCCTGGACTAAGGGGTCCTCGAGTGTCCGGCCTGTTAGCCATGGGCCGGACTAATGGGCTGTGAAGATACGAAGACCAAAGACTGCACCTGTGTCTAGATATGACTCTCCTTGGCGTGGAAGGCAACCTTGGCGACCGAATATGTAGATTCCTTTCTTTGTAACCGACCTTGTGTAACCCTAGATCCTCCTGGTGTCTATATAAACCGGAGGACCTAGGGCGTGTTTGGTTTGAGGCCTGGGGGTTGCACGCCTGGCCTGGGCTCTGCCTGGACCCTGCCTGGTATTTGTTTGGATAGTGTCCTGGGAAATGAAGCATCTGCCTGGCCTGGGAATCCATGCAAAGTGATTAGCCTAGCCTAGATTTTAAAAAATAAAAGAAAGAAACATGCTTAGTCCAGGCAACCTGGTTAGCCTCGTCCAGGCTAGTGAATTTGGACGCCTGGGCCTGCCTGGAGCAGCAGCCTGGGCTTATTAATCATAGGTCTCAAGGACCAAGGCATTTGGGAAGGAGTCAATTCGCTGTGTCAGACTTTTTAGCGCTCACCAGGCAAGGTCGTCATCCAAACGGGGCTTCGCTCCACTTGCCTAACCAGGCAATTTTTTTCAGTTTCTCAGGCATGTGCCAGGCACGAATATTTCCCAGGCGTGGTGTTTAGGACACCAACCAAACTGACCCTTAGTCCGGAGGGAAGGATACTCATTATCATAACCACACAAGCTAGACCTCTAGGGTTTAGCCATTACGATCTCGTGGTAGATCAACTCTTTTAATACTCATATTCATCAAGATCAACCAAGCATGACGTAGGGTATTACCTCCATAGAGAGGGCTCGAACCTAGGTAAAACATCGTGTCCCCTGTCTCCGTTTACCATCGACCTTAGATGCATAGTTTGGGATCCCCTACCCGAGATCTGCCAGTTTTGACACCGACACCCCCAAACATCAAATGGTTCAACAGCAAGTGAATAATTCATAAACATTTCTTTACCCTTACCAATATTACCTATTCCTTGACATTCATCACAAGATAAGACGAACTTACGAGCATCCTTGCAGAGAATAGGCCAATAAAATCCAGATTGCAATACCTTGTGAGCAGTTCTATCTCCAGCATGATGCCCTCCATAAGCTTCAGAGTGACATTTTCGTATGATTTGTCCCTGTTCATTCTCAGGTACACAATGTCTAATAATACCATCTACTCCTTTATAAAGATGTGGGTCATCCCAAAAGTAATGTCTTAAATCATAGAAGATTTTTTTCTTTTGTTGATAAGTAAAGCTAGGTGGTAAATATTTAGCAACAATGTAATTAGCATAGTCAGCATACCAAGGAGTACTATGAACAACATTTATTGCAGCTAACTGCTGATCAGGAAAACTATCATCAATAGGTAGTGGGTCATCAGGCACATTTTCAAGCCTAGATAAATTATGACCTACGGGGTTCTCAACTCCTTTTCTATCAGTTATATGTAAATCAAATTCTTGTAGCAAGAGAACTAGGTTTAGCATCTTTCTTTCCCATAAGATATTTAATAGCAGCATGATCGGTGTGAACAATTACTTTTGAATCAACAATAGATCTAAATTTATCACAAGAAAACACCACTACTAAGAATTCTTTTTCCGTAGTAGCATAATTTCGTTGAGCACTGTCTAGAGTTTTACTAGCATAATGAATGACATTCAGTTTCTTATCAACTCTTTGTCCTAGAACAACACCAATAGCATAGTCACTAGCATCACACATAATTTCAAAAGGCATGTTCCAGTTGAACAATAGGTGCAGAAATTAAGGCTTTCTTGAGTGTTTGAAAGGCTTCTAAACAATCATCGTCAAAAACAAAAGGTATATCCTTTTGCAAAAGATTCGTAAGAGGCCTAGAAATTTTAGAAAAGTCTTTGATAAATCTCCTATAAAAACCAGCATGACCTAAGAAACTCTGAATACCTTTTACATCTTTAGGACATGGCATTTTCTCAATAGCATCAAGCTTAGCTTTGTCCACTTCAATACCTCTTTTAGAAATTGTATGACCCAAGACAATGCCTTCATTAACCATAAAGTGGCACTTCTCCCAATTCAAGACAAGATTTGTTTGTTCACATCTATGTAAAACTCGATCAAGATTGCTTAAACAATCATCAAAAGACTTCGCATAAACAAAGAAGTCGTCCATGACAACCTCAAAAATATTTTGACAAAATTCAGAGAATATAATAGTCATACATATTTGAAAGGTAGCAGGTGCATTAAATAAACCGAAAGGCATAGGTCTATAAGCATAAGTTTCAAAGGGACAAGTAAAAGTGGTCTTTTCTTGATCAGGTTGAGAAACAGGTATTTCTAGAAAACCAGAATATCCATCAAGGAAGCAAAAATGTGTGTGCGTAGATAATCCTTCAAGCATTTGATCAATAAAAGGTAGAGGGTAATGATCTTTTCTAGTTGCTTTGTTTAATTTTCTAAAATCAATTACCATTCTATAGCCTGTAACAATTCTTTGTGGAATAAGTTCATTCTTATCATTAGGAACAACAGTTATACCTCCGTTCTTAGGGACACAATGAACATGACTTACCCATCAACTATCAGCTATAGGATAGATTATACCTACTTCCAGAAGTTTTAATATTTCTGTTCTTACCACTTCTTTCATCTTCGGGTTTAATCGACGTTGGTGATCAACAACGGGTTTAGCACCAGGTTCCATATTAATTTTGTGTTGACATAGAGTGGGAGTAATGCCCTTTAAATCATCAAGAGTATATCCAATAGCACCTCGGTGCTTCCATAGACCTTTCAATAATCCTTCTTCTTAATGTTCTAAAAGGTTAGCAGCAATAATAACAAGATATATCTTCTTTTCATCAAGATAAGCATATTTCAAAGTGTCTGGCAATTGTTTTAATTCGAACACAGGATCACCTTTAGGTGGAGGAGGACCTCCTAGAGTTTCAATAGGCAATTTTTGTTTAATCAGATGACGTTGTTCACAGAAAATCTTATATATTTCATTTCTTTCATGCATATGTAAATCATTTTCATGGTCTAGCAAATACTGTTCTAAGGGATCAGTAGGAGGCACATCAATAGACGTATCAAGACCTATTAGTTCATACTTACTAGGCAATTCTTTTTCATGAAGCTTTCTACTAAACTTGGAGAAATTAAACTCATGGCACTCATCACCAAAACTAACACCGACAGTTTGCTTCTTACAATCTATTTTATGATTAGTCGTGTTTAAGAAAGGTCTACCAAAGATGAAGGGACAAAAGTCATCTTGTGGGGAACCAAGAACAAGAAAATAAGTAGGGTATTTTATTTTCCCACACAAGACTTCAACATCTCTAACAATCCCAATTGGTGATATAGTGTCTCTATTAGCATGTTTAATAGTAACATCTATGTCTTCTATCTCTGCGGGTGTTATGTCATTCATAATTTCTTGATATAAGGTGTAAGGAATAGCACTCACACTAGCACCTATGTCACATAAACCATGATAATAGTGATCTCCTATTTTAACTTAGACAACGGGCATGCCAGCAACAGGTCTATGTTTATCCTTTTTACCAGGTTTGGCAATTCTAGCAGCTTCTTCACAGAAGTAAATAACATACCCATCTACATCTTCTTCCAAGAGATATTTAACCATAGCAATACTAGGTTCTACTTTAATTTGTTCATCAGGTTTAGGTGTTCCTTTATCCTAACAGGGAAAGGTGGTTTCTCAATATAAGCAGAAGGAACAACGGGATCGACATTGTAAAGTATTGTTTCTTCTTTAACTGGCATATGTTCTTTAATTTCTTCTTTAATAGGTGGGTGATATTTAAACCACTTCTATTTAGGGAGATCAACATGAGTAGCAAATGATTCACAAAAGGAGGCTACTATCTCAGAGTCAAGTCCATATTTAGTGCTAAACTTTTGAAAAGCATCGGTATCCATAAAAGAATTAACACAATCATACTTAAGTTTAACACCTAACTCTTTACCTTTGTCGAGTTCCCAATCTTCAGAGTTGCGTTTAATTCTTTCCAAAAGATCCCACCAGAATTCAATAGTCTTCTTCATAAAGAACCAGCACAAGAGGTATCAAGCATGGTTTGATCATTACGAGAAAGCTGAGCATAAAAGTTCTGGATAATAATTTCTCTTGGGAGCTCATGATTAGGGCATGAATGTAACATTGACTTAAGCCTCCCCCAAGCTAGAGCGATGCTTTCTCCTTCACGGGGCCAAAAATTATATATATAATTCCAATCACATGATGAACTAGATGCATAGGATAATTTTTTGATGGAATTCTAATTTCATACGATTCTAGGTCCAGGATCCAATATCATCGCATAGCCTATACCATGCTAATGTTGCTTGAAGCTATGTCGGTATTTCCCCAAAGAGGAAGGGATGATGTAGCACAACGGTGGTAGGTATTTCCCTCAGATATGAAACCAAGGTTATCAAACCAGTAGGAGAACCAAGCAACACAACGTAAACATCACCTGCACACAAATAACAACTTCTCGCAACCCGACGTGTTAAAGGGGTTGTCAATCCCTTCCGGGGTACGGCCCCTCAAGATAGGCAAATTGGCGTGAGGTCAATCTTTAGTAGATTGATAGATCGAATGCCAAATAAATAAATGAGAATAAATTGCAGCAAGGTATTTTTGGGTTTTTGGTTTAGTAGATCTGAAAATAAACACAAAGGAAAATAGATCGCAAAGGAAAATAATATGAGAAGGAGACCCCGGGGCCGTAGGTTTCACTAGTGGCTTCTCTCGAGAAAAATCGCAAAGCGTTGGGTGAACAAATTACTATTGGGCAATTGATAGAACTTCAAATACTCATGACGATATCCAGGCAATGATCATTACATAGGCATCACATCCAAGATTAATAGACTGACTCCTGCTTGGATCTACTACTATTACTCCACACATCGACCGCTATCCAGCATGCATCTAGTGTATTAAGTTCATGGAGAAACGGAGTAATGCAATAAGAGCAATGACATGATGTAGACAAGATCTGTCTATGTAGAGATATACCCCATCGTTTCATCCTTAGTACCAACGATACATATGTGTCGGTTCCCCTTCTGTCACTGGGATCAAGCACCGTAAGATTGAACCCACTACAAAGCACCTCTTCCCATTGCAAGATAAATAGATCAAGTTGGACAAAGAAAACCCAAATATCGGAGAAGAAATATGAGGCTATAAGCAATCATGCATAAAAGAGATCAAAGAAACTCAAATACTTTCATGGATATAAAAAGATAGATCTGATCATAAACTCAAAGTTCATCGGATCCCAACAAACACACCACAAAAGAGTTACATCATATGGATCTCCAAGAGACCATTGTATTGAGAATCAAGAGAGAGAGAGAGAGAGAGGAAGCCATCTAGCTACTAACTACGGACCCGATGGTCTACAAAGAACTACTCACGCATCATCAGAGCGGCACCAATGGAGGTGGTGAACCCCATTCGAGATGGTGTCTAGATTGGATCTAGTGGTTCTGGACTCTGCGGGGCTGGATCAATATTTCATCGACTCCCCTAGGGTTTGGGTAATATTGGGGTATTTATAGAGCAAAGAGGCGGTCCGGGGGGCACCCGAGGTGGGCACAACCCACCAGGGCGCGCCTGGGCCTCCTGGCGTGCCCTAGTGGGTTGTGCTCCCCTCGGGGCACCCCCCCAGGCACAGTTAGGGCCCGTTGTGTTCCTTCTGGCCCATAAAAAAATCTTCGTAAAGTTTCATGGCATTTGGACTCCGTTTTATATAGATTTTTTGAGATGTAAAAAACATGGAAAAATAGCAACTGGCACTTGGCACTATGTCAATAGGTTAGTACCAAAAAATGATATAAATTGACTATAAAATGATTATAAAACATCCAAGATTGATAATATAACAACATGGAGTAATCAAAAATTATAGATACATTGGAGACATATCACATGCCAATGCTTTTCCCTTCAAAGATAAAGGGAAAACCTTTTTCATAACTTCATCTCCGGGTAAACCTGCAAGCTTGAACAATCCACAAATTTATTCTACATATATCTAGTGCATATCAGGATGTTCGGTTCCATCTCCTGCATAAGGATTAGCTAGCAGTTGTTCTATCATACCCGAAGGAATTTCATATTCAATATTTTTAGTAGGTATAGTGGGTTGAGGGTAGCTAATTGTAGTTCCGGTCGAGGTGAAGATACCGCAAAAAACCCCTCAAAGGATTGTTTTCCATAGTAACAGGTGACAATAAATTTCAGCACACTATATAAATGTTTCCTTACCAAATTCCACTTACCAAAGGCACTTCACTCCCCGGCAACGGTGCCAGAAAATAGCCTTGATGACCCACAAGTATAGGGGATCAATTTTAGCTCTTTTTGATAAGTAAGCGTGTCGAACCCAATGAGGAGCAGAAGAAAATGACAAGTGGTTTTCAGCAAGGTAATGTCTGCAAGTGCTGAAATTGTAAGTAACAGAGTTGTTTGATAGTAAGATAATTTGTAACAAACAAGTAACGATAATAGTAGAAAAAGTTCAGCAAGGTAGCCCAATCCTTTTGAGGCAAAGGACAGGCCAAAACGGTCTCTTATAGTCAAGGTTGGAAAAAGCGGTAAGCATAAGCGACGCGGTTGGCCTTCGCCTAGTGCCTAGGCGGTGCTTAAGTGCCCTAGGCGCAGCCTATGTGGTTATGTAATTTTTACTATCGGGGTGTATATGTGGTTATTATATGTGTATTTTATTAATTTAGGGCATATAAATATGTTAACTACCAGTACTATGAATGGAATATGGCCCTTTTGGCATATCAGTGCAATATGGCATGATTTCTCGCTTGGGTAGAGAATTTCTTACTTCCTCTGCCTAGACTTCTGCTTATGCCCTAGGTGAGGCGTTTGGCCATTGCCTAGCGCCTAGGCATGCCTAAGCGCCTGCTAGGCACTACCTTTTCCAACAGAGCTTATAGTAAGCAAAGCGTTCTTGAGGGTACACGGGAATTTCATCCAGTCACTTTCACCATGTTGGTTCGATTCGTGTTCCGTACTTTCATAATTTGATATGTGGGTGGAGCGGTGCTTAGGTGATGTTCTTACTTGAACAAACCTCCTACTTATGATTAACCCTCCCGCAAGCATCCGCAACTACGAGAAAAGTATTAAGGAATAAATTCTAACCATAGCATTAAACTTTTGGATCCAATCGGTCCCTTACATATCAAATTCACATGATTACTTGCAACGTGATTTCTCCCGTGACCTCAAGAACAAAAGTAACTACTCACAAATGATAATCATGCTCAAGATTGGAGGGGTATTAAATATCATATTGGATCTGAACATATAATCTTCCACCAAATAAACCATATAGTAATCAACTACAAGATGTAATGAACACTACTAGTCACCCACAAGCACCAATCTATAGTTTCGGTAACAAGATTGAACACAAGAGATGAACTAGGGTTTGAGAGGAGATGGTGTTGGTGAAGATGTTGATGGAGATTTCCCTCCCCAAGACGGGAGAGTTGTTGGTGATGATGATGACGATGATTTCCCCCTCCGAGAGGGAAGTTCCCCCGACGGAATCGCTCCGCTGGAGGACAAAAGTGCTCCTGTCCAAGTTCTGCCTCGAGACGGAGGCACTCCGTCCCGAAAGTCCTCTCCTTACTTTTTCTAGGTCAAAATGACTTGTATACCAGAAGAAGGGCACCGGAGGTGGGCCTGGGTGATCACAACCCACCAGGGCGCGCCTGGGCTCCCTGGCGCGCCCAGGTGGGTTGTGCCCACCTGGTGGGCCCCCTTTGGTAGTTATTTGCTCCAATATTCTTCATATATTTGATAAAAAATCTCCATGAAGTTTCATCTTGTTTGGAGTTGTGCAGAATAGGTGGCCTGATGTAGCTTTTCCAGGTCCAGATTTCCAACTGCCGGAATTCTCCCTCTTTGTGTATACCTTGCATATTATGAGAGAAAAGACATTAGAATTACTACAAAAAGCATTATTATGGATAAAAACATTATAAATAATAGTAAGAAAACATGATGCAAAATGGACGTATCATCGGCCATCGTGGCCGCCAGCCCACCGTCGACTGCCGGGATCATCACCCGCTCCGCCACCACCGCTCGAAGGAGGGAGGCGGAGGTGGAGGCCCGCACGTGCGTCAGCAAGCTTGCGTGCTACATCCAGTTCCTGCAGGAGGAGGAGGAGTGCCTCGTTTATACGTCCATTTTGCATCATGCTTTTATATTGATATTTATTGCATTATATCACAATACGTATGCCTATTCTCCTTTATTTTACAAGGTTTACATGAAGTGGGAGAATGCCGGCAGCTGGAATTCTAGACTAGAAAAGGAGCAAATATTAGAGACCTATTATGCATAACTCCAAAAGTCCTCAAACTTCATAGAGCTTATTTTTGGAATATATAAAAAATATTGGGCGAAGGAAGAACCAGAGGGGGGCCACCAGCCAGGAACAAGGGTGGAGGGCGCGCCCCCCGACCTTGTGGGCCCCCTAGCTGGCCTCCGGTGCCCATCTTTGGATATATGGTGTCTTTTATCCTGGAAAAATCAAGAAGAGGCTTTTGGGAGGAAGTGTCGCCGTCTCGAGGTGAAACCTGGGAAGAACCAATCTAGGGCTCCGGCGGAGCTGTTCTGCCGGGGAAATATCCCTCCGGGAGGGGGAAATCGTCGTCATCGTCATCACAATCGCTCCTCTCATCGAGGAAGGGTCAATCTCCATCATCATCTTCACCAGCACCTTCTCCTCTCAAACCCTAGTTCATCTCTTGTATTTGATCTTGGTCCAAAACCCCAGATTGGTACATGTGGGTTGCTAGTAGTGTTGATTACTCCTTGTAGTTGATGCTAGTTGGTTTATTCGGTGGAATATTATATTTTCAGATCCTTAATGATAATTAATACTGCTCTGATTATTATTATGAATATGCTTTGTGAGTAGTTACGTTTGTTCCTGAGGACATGTGAGAAGTCTTGTTATAAGTAATCATGTGAATTTGGTATTCGTTCGATATTTAGATGAGATGTATGTTGTCTTTCCTCTAGTGGTGTTATGTGAACGTCAACTACATGACACTTCATCATTATTTGGGCCTAGGGGAAGGGATTGGGAAGTAATAAGTAGATGATGGGTTGCTAGAGTGACAGAAGCTTAAACCCTAGTTTATGCATTGCTTCGTAAGGGGCTGATTTGGATCCATATATTTCATCCTATGGTTAGGTTTACCTTAATTCTTCTTTCATAGTTGCGGATGCTTGCGAGAGGGGTTAATCATAAGTGGCAGGCTTGTCCAAGGAAGGGCAGCACCCAAGCACCGGTCCACCCACATATCAAATTATCAAAATAATGAATGTGCATCATATGAGCGTGATGAAAACTAGCTTGACAACAATTCCCATGTGTTCCCAGGAGCACTTTGCTTCATATAAGAGTTTGTCCAGGTTTGTCCTTTGCTACAAAAAGGATTGGGCCACCATGATGCACCTTAGTTACTTTATTTAATTGTTACCCATTACAATTTTCCATATCACAAAACTATTTTGTTACCGATAATTTCAGTGCTTGCAGAGAATGCCCTGCTAAAAACCGCTTGTCATTTCCTTCTGCTCCTCGTTGGGTTTGACACTCTTACTTATCGAAAGGACTACGATAGATCCCCTATACTTGTGGGTCATCACTCGTCGAGCACGCAAAGAGCCTTACCGCAACCGTGGACATAGCACACGCCGACGTAGAGGCGAGGGATCAGGAGATCTACGAGCAGTTCGGCCGCTTCGAGAGGGCTCGTCTGGAGCGATAGTGGGCGTGCGAGCTAACGAGCGCCCCTGAACGTGCAGCAGCGGCACGCACCGTATTGCAGTTGTCCAGTTCGTCGGTAGGCTCCTCCTCCTCCTCCTCTATCTCTTACTAAGCGCACTCGACAGAGGAGAGGCTACCGGAAGTAGCACAAAGCCCCTCTGTAGTAGTAGTAGTAGTATTTAGGGGCCATTTTGTTCAGTTCATCTGACTATAGATGTGGTGGAACTGTACAACGTACTTCAAATTAGCTAGTATATATAGTTGAACTAGCTATTTCAGTACATGGTTGGCAACAATTGGGGAAAAGTTTGGTCGGTTCAGCTATCGAGTTGACTGTTTGTATAAATTAAGAACGACTGCTTAATCTATGAATGAAATCTATGCTTAATTACTGAATTTTAGTTGCAAAAATTAGATAGTGCTAGTGATTTTTAGCTGCATATTTTGACAAACCGCAGTGTTACAAGGATTGACAAATGGCAATGTTACTAGATCAACAAATGTCAATCTTTCCAGTTTGACAAATGGCAACATACCCAATATGACAGATGCAAATCTTACCAAATTGTTTGTACGTGGTTGCACATGGGTCATCCAAAACAACCGTTTGAGTTGAAGGGATGCACAAATCCCGTGCTGCATATTTTCCCTCGACTTAAGGGGGAAGACCATAGCTCTCACTTTGCATATGGGTGTTCTATCTAAAACGTCTGCGATCAAGAGCTACAGAAATCCTGCCCGACACATTTTCTCTTGGCTTCTTGGGGAAGCTGTCGGTGCATACGGGTGTTCTAACTAAAATGTTTGCGATCAAGAGCTACACAACTCCTTCTCGGCACATTTTCCCTTGGCTTCCTGGGGAAGTTGTCGGTTTGCATACGGGTGTTCTAACTAAAACTTTTGCGATGAGTGTTTTATATTGAAAAACTGTATTAAACTGTGGCTTGGGCGCCATTAATGGAGAGGATTCAGCATGGCGGGCGGCCATGGAAGTCAAAGGGCTCGCTTCCCGGTGAGCCTGCGCGGCGTACAACTCGCATGCTTCCCCGGTGAGCCTGTGCATTGGAGTACAGCTCGCACGCCCCCCGTTTAGTCAAGAACTCAAGCACCTGTCCGCACGGCACCTCCTAGCCATTAAAAGAGTGAGGTGTGGCGTTACATGAATGGTTAACAGAACGCACCCAATTTAAATTATGCAAAACATTTGAGATGTTACAGTGGCGGCTATTTGTTTCGAAATGTCTTTGTTGGCTGTTACGAGTGCGCCTTCTCTCAAAATGGACACGGAAAATACCACAGCATGTCAAGTGCCATTCCATGCTAGCATGCCAAGTTTCATGTATTTCAGACGAGTTTTGGATTTACTAGAATTTAAAAACAAAGTATCTCAACGTTTTGCCGGCAATCAACAGTGCCCTGGTATTTGAAATCCATTCCCATTTCTTGCATGGGACCTAAGCATCCACTCAAGGACACAAATTTGATTTTTCAACCAATTTATATGCACTGGAGCATGTGCATGTAGTTCAAATTGTTGGAAATATGCCCTAGAGGCAATAATAAAAGTATTATTATTATATTTCTTTGTTCATGATAATTGTCTTTATTCATGCTATAACTGTATTATCCGGAAATCGTAATACACGTGTGAATACATAGACCATAATATGTCCCTAGTAAGCCTCTAGTTGACTAGCTCGTTGATCAACAGATAGTCATGGTTTCCTGGCTATGGACATTGGATGTCATTGATAACGGGATCACATCATTAGGAGAATGATGTGATGGACAAGACCTAATCCTAAGCATAGCACAAGATCGTGTAGTTCGTTTGCTAGAGCTTTTCCAATGTCAAGTATCTTTTCCTTTGACCATGAGATCGTGTAACTCCCGGATACCGTAAGAGTGCTTTGGGTGTATCAAACGTCACAACGTAACTGGGTGACTATAAAGGTGCACTACAGGTATTTCCGAAAGTGTCTGTTGGGTTGACACGGATCGAGACTGGGATTTGTCACTCCATGTAACGGAGAGGTATCACTGGGCCCACTCGGTAATGCATCATCATTATGAGCTCAAGGTGACCAAGTGGTTGGTCACGGGATCATGCATTACGGTATGAGTAAAGTGACTTGCCGGTAACGAGACTGAACAAGGTATTGGGATACCGACGATCGAGTCTCGGGCAAGTAACATACCGATTGACAAAGGGAATTGTATGCGGGGTTGATTAAATCCTCGACATCGTGGTTCATTCGATGAGATCATCGTGGAGCATGTGGGAGCCAACATGGGTATCCAGATCCCGCTGTTGGTTATTGACCGGAGAGTCGTCTCGGTCATGTCTGCTTGTCTCCCGAACCCGTAGGGTCTACACACTTAAGGTTCGGTGACGCTAGGGTTGTGAAGATATGTATATGCAGTAACCCGAATGTTGTTCGGAGTCCCGGATGAGATCCCGGATGTCACGAGGAGTTCCGGAATGGTTCGGAGGTAAAGAATTATATATAGGAAGTGCTGTTTCGTCCATCGGGACAAGTTTCGGGGTTATCGGTACTGTACCGGGACCACCGGAGGGGTCCCGGGGGCCCACCGGGTGGGGCCACCTGTCCCGGGGGGCCACATGGGCTGTAGGGGGTGCGCCTTGGCCTAGATGGGCCAAGGGCACCAGCCCCAAAAGCCCATGCGCCTAGGGTTCCACTTAAGGGAAGAGTCCCAATGGTGGAAGGCACCTCTAGGTGCCTTGGGGGGGAGGGAAACCTCCCCTTGGCTGCCGCACCTAGGAGATTGGATCTCCTAGGCTGGCGCACCCCCCCCCCTTGGCCCTCCTATATATAGTTGAGGAGAGGGAGGAATTCGTACCTCAGCCTTTGGTGCTTCCCTCTCCCCTGTTACATCTCTCCCTCGTAGTACACGGCGAAGCCCTGCTACTGTGACGCCCTGCATCCACCACCACGCCGTCGTGCTGCTGGATCTTCATCATCCTCTCCTCCCCCCTTGCTGGATCAAGAAAGGAGGAGACGTCATCCGTTCCGTACGTGTGTTGAACGCGGAGGCATCGTCCGTTCGGTGCTAAGATCTTCGGTGATTCGAATCACATCGAGTACGACTACTTCATCCCCGTTCTTTGAACGCTTCCGCTCGCGATCTACAAGGTACGTAGATGCATCTAATCACTCGTTGCTAGATGAACTCATAGATAGATCTTGGTGAAACCGTAGGAAAATTTTTGTTTTCTGCAACGTTCCCCAACAGTGGCATCATGAGCTAGGTCTATGCGTAGTTCTCTTGCGCGAGTAGAACACAATTTGTTGTGGGCGTAGATGTTGTCAACTTTCTTGCCGCTACTAGTCTTATCTTGCTTCAACGGTATTGTGGGATGAAGCGGCCCGGACCAATCTTACACGTATGCTTACGTGAGACCGGTTCCACCGACTAACATGCACTAGATGCATAAGGTGGCTGGCAGGTGTCTGTCTCTCCTACCTTAGTTGGAGCGGATTCGATGAAAAGGGTCCTTATGAAGGGTAAATAGAAGTTGACAAATCACGTTGTGGCTTTCACGTAGGTAAGAAAACGTTCTTGTTAGAACCCTACTTCAGCCACGTAAAACCTGCAACAACAATTAGAGGACGTCTAACTTGTTTTTGCAGCAAGTGCTTTGTGATATGATATGGCCAAAGTTGTGATGAATGATGAATGATCTATATGTGATGTATGAGATGTTCATGCTATTGTACAAGGAATCACAACTTACATGTCGATGAGTATGACGGTGACAGGATGATCATGGAGCCCCAAGATGGAGATCAAAGGAGCTATGTGATATTGGCCATATCATGTCACTATTATTATTTCATTGCATGTGATGTTTATCATGTTTTGCATCTTGTTTACTTAGAACGACGGGAGTAAATAAGATGATCCCTTACAACAATTTCAAGAAGTGTTCTCCCCTAACTGTGCACCGTTTCTACAGTACGTCGTTTCGAAGCACCACGTGTTAATCGGGTGTGATAGATCCTTACGTTCACATACAACGGGTGTAAGATAGTTTTACACATGCAAAAACACTTAGGGTTAACTTGACGAGCCTAGCATGTACAGACATGGCCTCGGAACACAGAGACCGAAAGGTCGAACACGAGTCGTATGGAAGATACGA